>NC_066854.1:5411047-5742922 GCF_001640805.2 Lates calcarifer
CTGTCGGCTTACGAGGAATTTAACGACACAATGTAAAACCGCAGCTGTCAACAAAGCCAGGAAGACTTATCACATGTTCTCTGGATTCTTAATCTGTAATATGAGGTGCGAGGACACGGAAAATATGTGATGATTTTTCAGATACTTTGATTACAGTCAACACGTGGGTCACATGTTTGAGAATGAGCTGTTACTCTCTGTGAATGATGATCTGCCTGGAACACTGTGGCTGTATATGTATGAATGTAATGCTGTTATGTTGAGTATGAACTTCATGTTAACAGTATTTCAGCTTCAGTGGAAACTGAATCTGGATGAAATATAAAGATTCTATAAAGTGGTACACATTAATATTTCCCATCATTAATACTGTATGTTTTGGTCTGATATAGTAGTAGTGTCATTTAATATAGTACTGTCATCCAGCAGTCTATTCAGTTCTGCTGCTGTCTAATAGTGTCATGTCCTGTACTGTCTTGCCCCTCTCTGCCAGTGTGTTCCACAAAGCTTACTGTGCTTCATTATCAATGTTTGTGCACTGTAGTACATTTACAACAGCCTGTTGCATTATATTGTCTGTGAGGACAGTAATGCCCCTACCCCCATTTTAAGGATTTTTGAAATTGATAGTATGTAATAGTAATGATGCTAAATTCTGCTGCTTGACTGTGTGAAAGAGAAATTACAAATTTGAGAAATTAAAAGTGGAAAATGCAGAGCATGAAAAACACCATTTATTGGTCCACATACTTCACCATCCGCTACATACGTTCTTTTTTTGGTGGGGGTTGGGGCTGATAGTATTTAGAGAACCCCTGTCCTTCAGAGTTAGCCTCTCTCTGCCGTTGTGCTGGTATCTACCTATGGGGCCAGTACTTAGGTAGAAGTAGCAGTTCAGAGATGCAGCATTAATTACCCTGGGTAAAAGCTATCCACCGTTCATAGTACAGGTTAACTGGGATGGTACACCTGATGTCACCAAGTTACTCTGATAACCCAGTACTTTTGCTTAGTGGTACAGGTGTCTGCTCTGTATTTATAATAGTAATAATGGCTGATTAATCATGTCAGAGAGTAGTAGCAGTTATAGTAATACATAAGAATTGTTAATAGTTGTGAGGTAATTTTCTGTCTGAGGAGTGAAGTATAATTAAAAATACCATAAGTTAAAACCGTGCTTTCAAAAACGTACATGATTCCATGTGATTGATTTTCTAAGATGTGATTCTTGTTCTTGTCATATGTGACACTGTGTTTTCTTGGTTAAACTGTTGATGAACAGGTCACAGTGTATTGATCATTGTGCTTTGTATGTTTCTCTCTGTATTTCCTGCAGGTGTCTCCACTTCGTCCACGATCAGAGAATCTTTGAACAATGAAGGAATTGTTTAGACCAGGACAGAGGCCTCCAGGTAATTCACAAACAGCTTCATCACCTGTCCAACACAGAGCACAGACATTAAATTATATATCATCTAGGTTATCTGTCTCTCATTTTGTCTGCATCTCTTGACCAAATGTAGTTAAAATTTATCTTACGATGGAGAAACAAACATTTCCATCCACTGCTGCTGTGTGAATACGAGCAGCTGGTGGAGTCACTTCTCCAGTCAGAGCAGCTTCTTCTGTTTTTGTGTAGAAAACAAATGTAACTGATGAATCCAGAACAAGGAGAATTTAGTGTGTTTTACTTCTGTCTCTATCTGTACAGTTTGAGCGTTCAACACCCAGCAACGCTTTTACGTTGATGTGTTAAAAGTTACATCTTTATATGAATGTTTGTTGTGTTTTCTCCACAGAATTCAAAGTTCAACCATTAAATCACAGAGACATGAAGATGTTTCCAGAAGGTCAGTGTTTATTGTTTTTAGTGTGATGCTGTCATTATCTCAGTTGCAGTTTGACAGAAATATAAAACTTTAGAATAGAATAGAAAGCCTAAATTGAAAGTCTTTAAATTTCAAGTGTAAAACTAATGCAGAAGAGATTGTGTCAAAATACATTTACTCAATAGGATGCTAGTTGTCACTGTGTGTAACTACAAAATTCATTAGTGTAAGAGAATATAGTTGTGTCTATCTTTTTTTTAATTTCAGTTGTTGATTTGTCTGTGTTTCATAATGCTCTATGTATAGGTCTGTGAAACGCCACCAGTTTTGCAAGAACAGCTGCGTGTGGAAGGCTATCATGTAATGCCAGGGAGTCAAGAGTGCTTGGAGAGGTGTTCATAGAAGTCGTAAATGAAAGCTGGGGTTCTTGCACTTTGTTTTCTTTTAGTGTTTGCATAGCCTCAAAATTTACTGCCAAAGGTGATCTTTAAGTGTCTGGGGTCATCAGTAGTAGTATTGTCATTTAATAGCTGTGGTATGTACATCTTTATATACAAGACAAATGATACACAATTGTTTCTTTTGCATTTATTTACTTGCGTTGTTGACTACCTGCAGCATTTATGTCAGTGTAAAAGTCTTTCAAGACAATGTGAAGCTTTGCCTGGAAGTGGAAAGTTTAAACATGGCACAATGTCTTTTGTCCAGGACAGAGGTGCAGATGTACGTCTTGTTGTTTTGTAGTGACAACAGATAATCATTTAGTGTAACTTTCCAATTAATCAACCATTCTTGTGCAAAGATAGGTGTTTTTTTGTTATGTGATGTGCTGGTGAAACAGGACAAGAGCAGGAGTCAGTTTATGTAATCCGTGTTGTTTTCTTTCATCCACTCCAGGTGCAGTAAAAGAACAGAAAGAATCCCTTTTGTAAATGAGACCCACTGAAATCAACAGTGCTGCGTTTGGGGGAATTCATTTATATGGTAAGAGTGGTAATTAGGTGATGTCCAAGGCCAATCCTTTGACATGTTTCACTTTACAGTATTTGAGAAAAATATGCAGTTAAAAGTTTAGTTTCAGCTGTGATGTAGAATTGCCAGTTGTGGACTGATCATTGTTTTTTGTATGTTTCCTCCAGGTGTGTCCATGATCACAGAGAGTGTTTGTGCAATGGAGAAGTTCTTTGAGAGTGGGACAGAGGCCTCCACGTAATTCAGCAGCTGCTTTACATCAAGTGTCCCAAGATAGAGTACTGACATTGTTTATGTTCAGTATTCATTGTATTAAAAGTAATAGTATAAGTTTTGAGTGTGTTTTCAAATTAATATAACAATTGTGATGTTGTGTAGTAAATAATATTTAAGACAGTGTCAAAATATTGTCACAATGTTGCTGTACATTTTTGGTGTAGTGTTTTGTTTTATCAATGTTATTTAGTATTATTTTTGTTTCATGTTTATTTGTTTGTTTTGTTCAAAGTATGTGAGTTTTTGTATATGTATGGTTTACATGTTTGATTTGTTCTATTTATGCATGTTCTGTTGTTATTGTATTTGTTTTAATTTGTTGTTCCTCTCAACTGTCTTAATGTGTTTTATGTTCATGTGATCTTCCCAACTGTTTTAATGCGTTGTTCCTCTCAACTGTCTTAATTGTGTTCTCTGTACTGTTTTAATGTGTTGTTGCAAGTGTTTTATGTTCATGTGTTCTTCCCAACTGTTTTCATGCGTTGTTCCTGTCTTAATAAAACAATTTTTTCATGGTTCGAGTTGCAACATGTTCCGAGTTTCACTAGCTCAACGAGCTGGGTGGTGTCGGGTGGGTTCAGGGTGAAAAATTTTTGATATGCAAATTAATGAATGAGTGCAGAGATGGACTGTGAGGAAGGGCTTGGCAACATCGCCCAGAAACAGAAGATCTCATTCCTGGAGAATAACTTGGAGCAGCTCACAAAAGTCCACAAGCAGGTAAAGTACCTAACATATACTATATACAGCATATGTAACATTAATACAAAATAAGCTGACGTTCTGTGAAGGAGACTAGTATTTTTCTTTTTTCTCAGCCAGTGATGGAAGAAGTCAAAATAGCAATACAGTAAAATAAAAATACACCTACTTCAATGAAAGCATTCTCTGCATAATTTACTATAAGCATCAAAAGTTTCAATGGAAATACTCAGGTAGGTACCTCAAAATTGTTCTTAAGTACAATTTGTTAAATTGTTCTTATTTTTACCCTCTCAAAGTCACCTTATCTGAGAAGCCATGTCTGGGCATTAACATCCTGACAAGTTTTATTCCTAGCTTCACCAAACTTTGTAAGATCGCTGTGTTGTCTCTCTGCCCTGTGTGCCTGTCACTTGCAGTGTGGCTGCTTTCTTTGCAGGTACTGGAGGTGAGCATGGTCATGAGCACCTGAGCTCATCAGCGCCCTCTGGTGGACACAGGCCCTGTATGTCAGTGCTCCTTCTGAAACCCTCTCAGAGCTGAGTTCAGACTCTCCCTCTTCTCCCTGAGACACACCCACTGGCTTTGGTTTGTGTTTCTCCTTCAGCAGTAGCTTGACTCAGTGGCTTGAAGAGTTTCTGTGATTTCAAACCCCGCCCCCTGAACTCTGCACTGCCCAACTTGGTACAACCCAAGTCCCCTCTCCCTCCTCTCCCTCCTCCACCCCTCTGAAGTTCTTGGGTTTGAGTTGTGGCGGATTTTGATGAAGTCCAGGACCCTCTGTAAACTCCCAAAGGCTCCAGGAAATAAGTGTGAAGGGTCTGATGAGATAGCTGAACCTTTAGGTTCTGAGGATGTGGATTTGACTCAGTTGTGGGTCGTACAAGCAGAGATTTTTGAATCAAAGTCTGACAAAAGCCTCTGATCAACACGTCGCCTTATAGCTCACACCGACACTGAAGTTCAGAGTTATCGGTTCCTCTGGTTTTGAGGTCTTGGGTCAGAGGCTGCAGAGTTTTGATGCCCAGCACTCAAAGTAAACACTGAAAGGCTCAAAGAAATGTGTCTCAGCTGTCTGACAAGATGGCGCAGACTGGTAGAACACTGACTCATGTTCAAGAGTCGTGAGTTCAATTCTTGGTTGAGGCAGTGAGTTTTTGAAGGCTGGTGTGCAGATCACAGAGTGAAATGCTTGAAAAAAGAAGCTCAAGTGTCTCACCCGGTAGGTCAGTGGTTAAGGAGATGGACTGGGAATCAAGAATTCGTGAGTTCAATTCTTGCTTGCGTCAAAGAGTTTTTGAAGACTGGTGTGCAAAAGAAAGGCTGAAATGCTTAAAGAAAGAGTCCTCCACTGTCTGACAAGATGGCGCAGACTGGTAGAACACTGACTCATGTTCAAGAGTCGTGAGTTCAGTTCTTGGTTGAGGCAGTGAGTTTTTGAAGGCTGGTGTGCAGATCACAGAGTGAAATGCTTGAAAAAAGGAGTTCAGGTGTCTCACCACATAGGTCAGTGGTTAAGGAGATGGACTGGGAATCAAGAGTTCGTGAGTTCAATTCTTGGTTGAGACAAAGAGTTTTTCACTTTCAACTGCCAAAATGAAGAAGCCAAATGCGCCACGAGCATTAGTCACATCAGATCCTCAGTGGTGCAGTGGATTTGTCTGCAGGCAAGAGGTTGTGATTGGGAACCAAGAGGTTGCAGGTTCAAGTCTTGGTTGAGACAAAGAGTTTTTCACTTTCAACTGCCAAAATGAAGAAGCCAAATGCGCCACGAGCATTAGTCACATCAGATCCTCAGTGGTGCAGTGGATTTGTCTGCAGGCAAGAGGTTGTGATTGGGAACCAAGAGGTTGCAGGTTCAAGTCTTGGTTGAGACAAAGAGTTTTTCACTTTCAACAGCCAAAATGAAGATGTCAAATACGCCCGGAGCTCTGTTCATATCAGATGCACGGTGGTGCAGTGGGTTCGTCAGCGGCCGGATGGTCGACTGGTCTGGGAGAGGCCGGTTCGAATCCCCTTCACTGCCAGCGTCTGGGTTAGGTAGCAGGAGAGGATAATTTAGTTCGGGGGAGGGAGGTAGCTGGGGGGGAGGGGCTAGATCAGGTGGGGGGGGCTAGGTAGGAGGAGCTAGAGGGGGGTGGGGCTAGGTAGGAGGAGCTAGAGGGGGGTGGGGCAGGTAGGAGGAGTCAGGGGAGGGGCAGGTAGGAGGAGCTAGAGTAGGTAGGAGGAGTCAGGGGGAGGGGCAGGTAGGAGGAGCTAGAGGGGGGCGGGGCAGGTAGGAGGAGTCAGGGGAGGGGCAGGTAGGAGGAGCCAGCGGGGGGGTGGGGCAGGAAGAAGGGAGGGAGTGACTTATTGATTTCATAAGACATGCTTGTGCGTACAAGGTGCTTTTGAAACTTTTTAGCCAGCAAGAACTGGAGCACATGGAACAAACATTTGGTAACTCTTACTTAAAATATCCACACATTTATCACATTTTCTGCATTTTTATTGTTGTTAGTGCAGTTTTACACTGTTAACTATTAACTTTAACATTAGCTTTAACTTTAACATTAGCTTTAACTTTAACATTAACATTAACATTAGCTTTAACTTTAGCATTAGCTTTAACTTTAACATTAACATTAACATTAGCATTAGCTTTAACATTAGCTTTAACTTTAACATTAACATTAGCTTTAACTTTAGCATTAGCTTTAACTTGAACATTAGCATTAGCTTTAACGTTAGCATTAACATTAGCATTACAATGCTACAGCAGAACTAGCAGCAACAAAAGGTGCAGAGATACACATGTGAATGGATGCAACAAAGGTTAAATAACAAGGTCCAAACAAACAGCAGCGCAGACACGAGTGTATCTCCTCACCTCCCGTTTCTGGAAAACACAGAGAAGAAACAGATGTAGTTAGGTTAGGCTATGATTCTAGCAGGAGTTGAAATCTGCAAGGATTCTAGCATTAGTCAAAATCTGCAAAGTAAGCCAACAAAAGACTCACGTTTACACTTAAATTGAAAGATAACCATTTAATAACTGCACCGACAACAGTAAAAACGCAGAAAATGTGATAAATGCGTGGATATTTTAAGCGAGAGTTACCAAATGTTTGTACCACGTGCAGCAGTTCTCGCTGGCTCCGTCTGCGCGCGCCGGGTGTCAAAGAGGAAGTCGCTGTTTCCGGCGCGCCTTATATAGACGAGAGCGTGGGGGGGAGGGGGGCAGTGCACTGGGGAGAGGAGGGGGGCGGCTGGACCTCACTCTGTGCAGGTCTCACGGGAATCGAATCCCGTTTCTGACACGTGTGTGATTCCCCCAAACAAAATGTCCCGTGAATAAATCACTATAAGATCGATGTTTTATTGTGTGAACTGCTGCGGACAACATATAAATCCACAGACGTTTGCAGAACAGTCAGTTTGTTTTATATTTGTGTTGCATTTAACACTTTGTCACGTATTTCTCTTGATTCAAACGACACTCGGAGGTTGTCGCTCAAATCTGACAAAGTGTCTGACTGGACTGTACCAAGTCAAATAGAGAACAGAGGGGGGTTTCAGGTGATCTCCACCTTAGTTTGTGTTGAGCTGCCGAAGGCTCTGTGTTTCTTGTAATACTCTGACTGACTTCATCCCCACTTTAAAGTCTTTGACCGTTTCATGAACACACCACGCTTGCTCATGGTTTGAATTGTTGGGTCTCCTTATAAATATTATAATATAAAGAGCACGGTGTAAACCTGCTCTGTGTGTACAGCGCCTCGACATGACGTCTGTTATGATTTGACGCTGTATAAATAAATATTGACTTGACATCATCAGAGAAATCAGAAGAAAGCTGCAGCTGTTTTCAATTAAAAATGATTGCTATGAGTTTATGGGCCAACTTTTCTTTGAGCGTCTCCTGCTCCACAGCCTGAAAGTTAAAAAATAAAATAAAATAACCCCCCACCCCTCTTCCCTCTTCCCCCTCCCGTGCAACCCCCACCCCGCACCCCCGCACCCCTAACCCTAACCCTAACCACAATCTCAGTTTATATAACGCCAGATCACAACAAAAGTTATGTGAGGGTTGGAATGATTAAATCAGATTCAGTTGTGATGGTCAGAATGTTTTATTTGAATGAAAACGTGCTGAGAAACGATCTTTATGATGAAATATTCCTGTTCCCTCTCTGTTGCTTCAACCCGCTCCATACAACACTCTGGTGTCACGGCGCTGACAGGTGTTTGTTCAACTTAGTCAAACTCTGCTTTTCGTTTGCGCCCCCTAGTGTTTCATCTTTACATTGCTATCAGTAAGGTTAGGTAGGATATGGGTTTAATTCATTTTATTGACCCTGAAAGCGAATATCTTTAGTAAAAATCCTTGAACAATAATGTGGCGCTATGATGGCTCTAACGGTGATCCTGCCGGAGTTTCCTGTGGTTTCAGGTGGATTAAGAATGATTTTACGCTCCCCGGCCGCTCTGACAAATGTTACACGTGTTTATTAGGGTATTTACGGTCAGAAATCCTGTTGTGTGTGTGGGAGGGTACTCGAGGAAATCCGAGCATGCGCTGTATTGGCTGTCATTTGGAACGGATCGATAGTCAATCTGACACGTTGTTGTTTTCATGATGAATTCATGATGAGTAAAGTTTAAAAATGGGGGGGGGGGGGGGTCCGCTGTCATCCGCCATGTTGGTTTAGTCTAAAGTCACCTCCACACAATAAGATGTTTTTGCAGACTCAAATACACAATGTCCAATTAATCAATGTGATTTTATGGCAAATTTAGGGAGGCACGCAGAATCATATTCTTTATTTTCACTGTTTTACAGCAGGGAGTATTATGGACTTAATAAAAACAGATGTATGTACAAAAATAAAGTGACAGATCCCGTCTAAACCCGACTTCAGCTCCATTTGGACTGGATCTTTTTTAGAGGTGGGCTAGTTTAACAATACCTGGCCCACCCACCCATACCTGCAGTAATCACAGCATATACATTTATTCACATATTTTTATTCTAAGTATGCAGAATTAGCTGCGATCATCTCCTGTCTGCAGTGAACCCATGGGCGTACAGACAGCTGTCACTGGATCACTGTGATACTGAAGAAAAGTTAAAAACAAGTTCCAAAAGCAAGTTCTGCACAAACACAAGTGTCTTTTTTCTGACTTCTTAGCAGAGTTATGGAGGTTACATTACAGAAGACCACAGTGAAGATTTAATTCTCCACCTCCTCCCGTACAGTTAATCCCGTCCAAATGGGGCTTTAGTCTCTGCATTAAACAAAGACATGAAGAGTACACTGGTAACAAGAGGATGAGGAGCTCATCTTTACTTCTGGTCAGGAAAGTCTGCGCTCATCTGAGAAGAAGAGAAAAGGACAGGTTGTTAGGTACAAAGACACAAAGTAAAGTGACTCCAGCTCTAATGTAAATCCAGAGTATTGTTCTAAGAATGAAGGGGATCTTTCTGCATGAATTTTATGTTAACAAGTGAATTTCATGCAACAGACACGTAAAGAAATACAATACATGACTGAGGCGCTTTAGATTTGTCCTAAATTCATTCTGCATGCATGTCAAATATTTTCTCTACTGCTGTTTGTATTTCAAGCTTTAATAAGTGTCAAAAATAAAACAAACACTTGTGTTGGAGGAGGGAGAGCCACAGCTGTTAGTGTAGTAAAGTATAGTTGAGTTAAACTGCAGCGGTTTGGCAGGGGAACAGATTGAAGCGGCGTCTACCTGAACGTCAAACTCTCCAAATCCAATCAGATTGCTGGTCTGGAGGCCAAACAGGAAGAGAAATACAAAAAAACAAAACAAAAGACAGACGGCGAGATTTACAGCTGAGAAGACAGAGATCAGACTGAGCAGGAAAAACTAAGGATTGATATTGTGCAGGTACAAAGAGATGGTCAGGCAGTACAAACCTTTAACGGTTATTATATCTGCAAAATGACTGAATATCAGCTGCTGGTAATTAAAGAATGGCTGTGGATCTAATTCTTTTGTTGAGGCAACTAGTCCAGATTTATAAAACAGAATTTCATTGCTGATTTGAACCAAAATACAGTACATGAATCTGGTTTGAAGCCTAAACCCCACCAGTAAGACTGGAGTCTGAGAAATGATGCTCCAAAATACAGACTGAGAACCTCTTGACCTTTGTGACCCAGGGGCTTGATGAGGAGCAGCCCTTTAAACAGGCTGTTGGTTCAGATCCAAACATCTGACGTCCACAGATGTTTCAGTCCAAGAGAGTGGTTGCTGCACTGTCTCAGATTTAGTTTGTTCTTTGTCTATACGGTGTTTGATTCCCTGAAATAAGGCTTTTAAAAGCTTTGCAGGTACTGCAGGTGAGCATGGCAGAGGGCCATCAGCACCTGAGCTCATCAGCGCCCTCTGGTGGACACAGACCCTGTATGTCAGTGCTCCTTCTGAAACCCTCTCAGAGCTGAGTTCAGACTCTCCCTCTTCTCCCTGAGACACACCCACTGGCTTTGGTTTGTGTTTCTCCCTCAGCAGTAGCTTGACTCAGTGGCTTGAAGAGTTTCTGTGATTTCAAACCCCGCCCCCTGAACTCTGCACTGCCCAACTTGGTACAACCCAAGTCCCCTCTCCCTCCTCTCCCTCCTCCACCTCATCCAGCAATCCAGTTGGAAAAACTAAGGATTGATATTGTGCAGGTACAAAGAGATGGTCAGGCAGTACAAACCTTTAACGGTTATTATATCTGCAAAATGACTGAATATCAGCTGCTGGTAATTAAAGAATGGCTGTGGATCTAATTCTTTTGTTGAGGCAACTAGTCCAGATTTATAAAACAGAATTTAATTGCTGATTTGAACCAAAATACAGTACATGAATCTGGCTTGAAGCCTAAACCCCACCAGTAAGACTGGAGTCTGAGAAATGACGCTCCAAAATACAGACTGAGAACCTCTTGACCTTTGTGACCCAGGGGCTTGATGAGGAGCAGCCCTTTAAACAGGCTGTTGGTTCAGATCCAAACATCTGACGTCCACAGATGTTTCAATCCAAGAGAGTGGTTGCTGCACTGTCTCAGATTTAGTTTGTTCTTTGTCTATACGGTGTTTGATTCCCTGAAATAAGGCTTTTAAAAGCTTTGCAGGTACTGCAGGTGAGCATGGCAGAGGGCCATCAGCACCTGAGCTCATCAGCGCCCTCTGGTGGACACAGACCCTGTATGTCAGTGCTCCTTCTGAAACCCTCTCAGAGCTGAGTTCAGACTCTCCCTCTTCTCCCTGAGACACACCCACTGGCTTTGGTTTGTGTTTCTCCCTCAGCAGTAGCTTGACTCAGTGGCTTGAAGAGTTTCTGTGATTTCAAACCCCGCCCCCTGAACTCTGCACTGCCCAACTTGGTACAACCCAAGTCCCCTCTCCCTCCTCTCCCTCCTCTCCCTCCTCCACCTCACCAAGCAATCCAGTTGGAAAAACTAAGGATTGATATTGTGCAGGTACAAAGAGATGGTCAGGCAGTACAAACCTTTAATGGTTCAGTCATGTTGAGAACGTGTTTGTCTTCCATCTTATCAGTTTTGGTGAAACTTTAGTTCAAATCTAATGCTGTGATATGTTTTTAGCTCTTGATATTTTTTATTTTTACCCTCTCAAAGTCACCTTATCTGAGAAGCCATGTCTGGGCATTAACATCCTGACAAGTTTTATTCCTAGCTTCACCAAACTTTGTAAGATCGCTGTGTTGTCTCTCTGCCCTGTGTGCCTGTCACTTGCAGTGTGGCTGCTTTCTTTGCAGGTACTGGAGGTGAGCATGGTCATGAGCACCTGAGCTCATCAGCGCCCTCTGGTGGACACAGGCCCTGTATGTCAGTGCTCCTTCTGAAACCCTCTCAGAGCTGAGTTCAGACTCTCCCTCTTCTCCCTGAGACACACCCACTGGCTTTGGATTGTGTTTCTCCCTCAGCAGTAGCTTGACTCAGTGGCTTGAAGAGTTTCTGTGATTTCAAACCCCGCCCCCTGAACTCTGCACTGCCCAACTTGGTACAACCCAAGTCCCCTCTCCCTCCTCTCCCTCCTCCACCTCATCCAGCAATCCAGTTGGAAAAACTAAGGATTGATATTGTGCAGGTACAAAGAGATGGTCAGGCAGTACAAACCTTTAACGGTTATTATATCTGCAAAATGACTGAATATCAGCTGCTGGTAATTAAAGAATGGCTGTGGATCTAATTCTTTTGTTGAGACAACTAGTCCAGATTTATAAAACAGAATTTCATTGCTGATTTGAACCAAAATACAGTACATGAATCTGGCTTGAAGCCTAAACCCCACCAGTAAGACTGGAGTCTGAGAAATGATGCTCCAAAATACAGACTGAGAACCTCTTGACCTTTGTGACCCAGGGGCTTGATGAGGAGCAGCCCTTTAAACAGGCTGTTGGTTCAGACCTAAACATCTGACGTCCACAGATGTTTCAATCCAAGAGAGTGGTTGCTGCACTGTCTCAGATTTAGTTTGTTCTTTGTCTATACGGTGTTTGATTCCCTGAAATAAGGCTTTTAAAAGCTTTGCAGATACTGCAGGTGAGCATGGCAGAGGGCCATCAGCACCTGAGCTCATCAGCGCCCTCTGGTGGACACAGACCCTGTATGTCAGTGCTCCTTCTGAAACCCTCTCAGAGCTGAGTTCAGACTCTCCCTCTTCTCCCTGAGACACACCCACTGGCTTTGGTTTGTGTTTCTCCCTCAGCAGTAGCTTGACTCAGTGGCTTGAAGAGTTTCTGTGACTTCAAACCCCGCCCCCTGAACTCTGCACTGCCCAACTTGGTACAACCCAAGTCCCCTCTCCCTCCTCTCCCTCCTCTCCCTCCTCCACCTCACCAAGCAATTGAGTTGGAAAAACTAAGGATTGATATCGTGCAGGTACAAAGAGATGGTCAGGCAGAATAAACCTTTAATGGTTCAGTCATGTTGAGAACATGTTTGTCTTTCATCTTATCAGTTTTGGTGAAACTTTAGTTCAAATCTAATGCTGTGATATGTTTTTAGCTCTTGATATTTTTTATTTTTACCCTCTCAAAGTCACCTTATCTGAGAAGCCATGTCTGGGCATTAACATCCTGACAAGTTTTATTCCTAGCTTCACCAAACTTTGTAAGATCGCTGTGTTGTCTCTCTGCCCTGTGTGCCTGTCACTTGCAGTGTGGCTGCTTTCTTTGCAGGTACTGGAGGTGAGCATGGTCATGAGCACCTGAGCTCATCAGCGCCCTCTGGTGGACACAGACCCTGTATGTCAGTGCTCCTTCTGAAACCCTCTCAGAGCTGAGTTCAGACTCTCCCTCTTCTCCCTGAGACACACCCACTGGCTTTGGTTTGTGTTTCTCCCTCAGCAGTAGCTTGACTCAGTGGCTTGAAGAGTTTCTGTGACTTCAAACCCCGCCCCCTGAACTCTGCACTGCCCAACTTGGTACAACCCAAGTCCCCTCTCCCTCCTCTCCCTCCTCTCCCTCCTCCACCTCATCCAGCAATTGAGTTGGAAAAACTAAGGATTGATATTGTGCAGGTACAAAGAGATGGTCAGGCAGTACAAACTTTTAACGGTTATTATATCTGCAAAATGACTGAATATCAGCTGCTGGTAATTAAAGAATGGCTGTGGATCTAATTCTTTTGTTGAGACAACTAGTCCAGATTTATAAAACAGAATTTCATTGCTGATTTGAACCAAAATACAGTACATGAATCTGGCTTGAAGCCTAAACCCCACCAGTAAGACTGGAGTCTGAGAAATGACGCTCCAAAATACAGACTGAGAACCTCTTGACCTTTGTGACCCAGGGGCTTGATGAGGAGCAGCCCTTTAAACAGGCTGTTGGTTCAGATCCAAACATCTGACGTCCACAGATGTTTCAGTCCAAGAGAGTGGTTGCTGCACTGTCTCAGATTTAGTTTGTTCTTTGTCTATACGGTGTTTGATTCCCTGAAATAAGGCTTTTAAAAGCTTTGCAGATACTGGAGGTGAGCATGGCAGAGGGCCATCAGCACCTGAGCTCATCAGCGCCCTCTGGTGGACACAGACCCTGTATGTCAGTGCTCCTTCTGAAACCCTCTCAGAGCTGAGTTCAGACTCTCCCTCTTCTCCCTGAGACACACCCACTGGCTTTGGTTTGTGTTTCTGGATCAAACAACACCACACAAACACTTCTTCCCTCATGGCCTCAGCTACACTGCTGATTTTACTGATTACACGTCACTGTTAGTTTAAGTTTTCCTCATTGTTTTAAATAGAATCATTTGTTAATTGGTTTTGTTGTGTGCAACTGTGCAGCCTTGTTGTGAAGAGTAGAATTAGCGCCCTCTGGTGGACACAGGCCCTGTAAGTCAGTGCTCCTTCTGAAACCCTCTCAGAGCTGAGTTCAGACTCTCCCTCTTCTCCCTGAGACAGTGATAATAGTACTAGGTCTTAATGTCCAAACATGACTTCTCAGATAAGGTGTTTGTCAGGTTATAAAAACAGAATAATATCAAAGGCTGAAAACATGAAAATGTGGGCCGTGTACAGGCCTTGTTTTCTGGACCTGTTCATGTCAATGTCTGAACAAAATCAGAGATGGTGCTGCAGCAACCTTTTCTGATCTGATATGGAATGACCCCTCTGAAGTTCTTGGGTTTGAGTTGTGGCGGATTTTGATGAAGTCCAGGACCCTCTGTAAACTCCCAAAGGCTCCAGGAAATAAGTGTGAAGGGTCTGATGAGATAGCTGAACCTTTAGGTTCTGAGGATGTGGATTTGACTCAGTTGTGGGTCGTACAAGCAGAGATTTTTGAATCAAAGTCTGACAAAAGCCTCTGATCAACACGTCGCCTTATAGCTCACACCGACACTGAAGTTCAGAGTTATCGGTTCCTCTGGTTTTGAGGTCTTGGGTCAGAGGCTGCAGAGTTTTGATGCCCAGCACTCAAAGTAAACACTGAAAGGCTCAAAGAAATGTGTCTCAGCTGTCTGACAAGATGGCGCAGACTGGTAGAACACTGACTCGTGTTCAAGAGTCGTGAGTTCAATTCTTGGTTGAGGCAGTGATTTTTTGAAGGCTGGTGTGCAGATCACAGAGTGAAATGCTTGAAAAAAGGAGTTCAGGTGTCTCACCACATAGGTCAGTGGTTAAGGAGATGGACTGGGTCTCAAGAGTTGGTGAGTTCAATTCTTGCTTGCGTCAAAGAGTTTTTAAAGACTGGTGTGCAAAAGAAAGGCTGAAATGCTTAAAGAAAGAGTCCTCCACTGTCTGACAAGATGGCGCATACTGGTAGAACACTGACTCATGTTCAAGAGTCGTGAGTTCAATTCTTGGTTGAGGCAGTGAGTTTTTGAAGGCTGGTGTGCAGATCACAGAGTGAAATGCTTGAAAAAAGAAGCTCAAGTGTCTCACCCGGTAGGTCAGTGGTTAAGGAGATGGACTGGCAATCAAGAATTCGTGAGTTCAATTCTTGCTTGCGTCAAAGAGTTTTTGAAGACTGGTGTGCAAAAGAAAGGCTGAAATGCTTAAAGAAAGAGTCCTCCACTGTCTGACAAGATGGCGCAGACTGGTAGAACACTGACTCATGTTCAAGAGTCGTGAGTTCAGTTCTTGGTTGAGGCAGTGAGTTTTTGAAGGCTGGTGTGCAGATCACAGAGTGAAATGCTTGAAAAAAGGAGTTCAGGTGTCTCACCACATAGGTCAGTGGTTAAGGAGATGGACTGGGAATCAAGAGTTCGTGAGTTCAATTCTTGGTTGAGACAAAGAGTTTTTCACTTTCAACTGCCAAAATGAAGAAGCCAAATGCGCCACGAGCATTAGTCACATCAGATCCTCAGTGGTGCAGTGGATTTGTCTGCAGGCAAGAGGTTGTGATTGGGAACCAAGAGGTTGCAGGTTCAAGTCTTGGTTGAGACAAAGAGTTTTTCACTTTCAACTGCCAAAATGAAGAAGCCAAATGCGCCACGAGCATTAGTCACATCAGATCCTCAGTGGTGCAGTGGATTTGTCTGCAGGCAAGAGGTTGTGATTGGGAACCAAGAGGTTGCAGGTTCAAGTCTTGGTTGAGACAAAGAGTTTTTCGCTTTCAACAGCCAAAATGAAGATGTCAAATACGCCCGGAGCTCTGTTCATATCAGATGCACGGTGGTGCAGTGGGTTCGTCAGCGGCCGGATGGTCGACTGGTCTGGGAGAGGCCGGTTCGAATCCCCTTCACTGCCAGCGTCTGGGTTAGGGGGTAGCAGGAGAGGATAATTTAGTTCGGGGGGGGGAGGTAGCTGGGGGGGAGGGGCTAGATCAGGTGGGGGGGGCTAGGTAGGAGGAGCTAGAGGGGGGTGGGGCTAGGTAGGAGGAGTCAGAGGGGGTGGGACAGGTAGGAGGAGTCAGGGGGAGGGGCAGGTAGGAGGAGCTAGAGTAGGTAGGAGGAGTCAGGGGGAGGGGCAGGTAGGAGGAGCTAGAGGGGGCGGGGCAGGTAGGAGGAGTCAGGGGAGGGGCAGGTAGGAGGAGCCAGAGGGGGGGTGGGGCAGGAAGAAGGGAGGGAGTGACTTATTGGTTTTATAGGACATGCTTGTGCGTACAAGGTGCTTTTGAAACTTTTTAGCCAGCAAGAACTGGAGCACATGGAACAAACATTTGGTAACTCTTACTTAAAATATCCACACATTTATCACATTTTCTGCATTTTTATTGTTGTTAGTGCAGTTTTACACTGTTAACTATTAACTTTAGCATTAGCTTTAACTTTAACATTAGCTTTAACATTAGCTTTAACTTTAACATTAACATTAACATTAGCTTTAACTTTAGCATTAGCTTTAACTTTAACATTAACATTAGCATTAGCTTTAACATTAGCTTTAACTTTAACATTAACATTAGCTTTAACTTTAGCATTAGCTTTAACTTGAACATTAGCATTAGCTTTAACGTTAGCATTAACATTAGCATTACAATGCTACAGCAGAACTAGCAGCAACAAAAGGTGCAGAGATACACATGTGAATGGATGCAACAAAGGTTAAATAACAAGGTCCAAACAAACAGCAGCGCAGACACGAGTGTATCTCCTCACCTCCCGTTTCTGGAAAACACAGAGAAGAAACAGATGTAGTTAGGTTAGGCTATGATTCTAGCAGGAGTTGAAATCTGCAAGGATTCTAGCATTAGTCAAAATCTGCAAAGTAAGCCAACAAAAGACTCACGTTTACACTTAAATTGAAAGATAACCATTTAATAACTGCACCGACAACAGTAAAAACGCAGAAAATGTGATAAATGCGTGGATATTTTAAGCGAGAGTTACCAAATGTTTGTACCACGTGCAGTAGTTCTCGCTGGCTCCGTCTGCGCGCGCCGGGTGTCAAAGAGGAAGTCGCTGTTTCCGGCGCGCCTTATATAGACGAGAGCGTGGGGGGAGGGGGGCAGTGCACTGGGGAGAGGAGGGGGGCGGCTGGACCTCACTCTGTGCAGGTCTCACGGGAATCGAATCCCGTTTCTGACACGTGTGTGATTCCCCCAAACAAAATGTCCCGTGAATAAATCACTATAAGATCGATGTTTTATTGTGTGAACTGCTGCGGACAACATATAAATCCACAGACGTTTGCAGAACAGTCAGTTTGTTTTATATTTGTGTTGCATTTAACACTTTGTCACGTATTTCTCTTGATTCAAACGACACTCGGAGGTTGTCGCTCAAATCTGACAAAGTGTCTGACTGGACTGTACCAAGTCAAGTAGAGAACAGAGGGGGGTTTCAGGTGATCTCCACCTTAGTTTGTGTTGAGCTGCCGAAGGCTCTGTGTTTCTTGTAATACTCTGAGTGACTTCATCCCCACTTTAAAGTCTTTGACCGTTTCATGAACACACCACGCTTGCTCATGGTTTGAATTGTTGGGTCTCCTTATAAATATTATAATATAAAGAGCACGGTGTAAACCTGCTCTGTGTGTACAGCGCCTCGACATGACGTCTGTTATGATTTGACGCTGTATAAATAAATATTGACTTGACATCATCAGAGAAATCAGAAGAAAGCTGCAGCTGTTTTCAATTAAAAATGATTGCTATGAGTTTATGGGCCAACTTTTCTTTGAGCGTCTCCTGCTCCACAGCCTGAAAGTTAAAAAATAAAATAAAATAACCCCCCACCCCTCTTCCCTCTTCCCCCTCCCGTGCAACCCCCACCCCGCACCCCCGCACCCCTAACCCTAACCCTAACCACAATCTCAGTTTATATAACGCCAGATCACAACAAAAGTTATGTGAGGGTTGGAATGATTAAATCAGATTCAGTTGTGATGGTCAGAATGTTTTATTTGAATGAAAACGTGCTGAGAAACGATCTTTATGATGAAATATTCCTGTTCCCTCTCTGTTGCTTCAACCCGCTCCATACAACACTCTGGTGTCACGGCGCTGACAGGTGTTTGTTCAACTTAGTCAAACTCTGCTTTTCGTTTGCGCCCCCTAGTGTTTCATCTTTACATTGCTATCAGTAAGGTTAGGTAGGATATGGGTTTAATTCATTTTATTGACCCTGAAAGCGAATATCTTTAGTAAAAATCCTTGAACAATAATGTGGCGCTATGATGGCTCTAACGGTGATCCTGCCGGAGTTTCCTGTGGTTTCAGGTGGATTAAGAATGATTTTACGCTCCCCGGCCGCTCTGACAAATGTTACACGTGTTTATTAGGGTATTTACGGTCAGAAATCCTGTTGTGTGTGTGGAGGGTACTCGAGGAAATCCGAGCATGCGCTGTATTGGCTGTCATTTGGAACGGATCGATAGTCAATCTGACACGTTGTTGTTTTCATGATGAATTCATGATGAGTAAAGTTTAAAAATGGGGGGGGGGTCCGCTGTCATCCGCCATGTTTGTTTAGTCTAAAGTCACCTCCACACAATAAGATGTTTTTGCAGACTCAAATACACAATGTCCAATTAATCAATGTGATTTTATGGCAAATTTAAGGAGGCACGCAGAATCACATTCTTTATTTTCACTGTTTTACAGCAGGGAGTATTATGGACTTAATAAAAACAGATGTATGTACAAAAATAAAGTGACAGATCCCGTCTAAACCCGACTTCAGCTCCATTTGGACTGGATCTTTTTTAGAGGAGGTGGGCTAGTTTAACAATACCTGGCCCACCCACCCATACCTGCAGTAATCACAGCATATACATTTATTCACATATTTTTATTCTAAGTATGCAGAATTAGCTGCGATCATCTCCTGTCTGCAGTGAACCCATGGGCGTACAGACAGCTGTCACTGGATCACTGTGATACTGAAGAAAAGTTAAAAACAAGTTCCAAAAGCAAGTTCTGCACAAACACAAGTGTCTTTTTTCTGACTTCTTAGCAGAGTTATGGAGGTTACATTACAGAAGACCACAGTGAAGATTTAATTCTCCACCTCCTCCCGTACAGTTAATCCCGTCCAAATGGGGCTTTAGTCTCTGCATTAAACAAAGACATGAAGAGTACACTGGTAACAAGAGGATGAGGAGCTCATCTTTAGTTCTGGTCAGGAAAGTCTGCGCTCATCTGAGAAGAAGAGAAAAGGACAGGTTGTTAGGTACAAAGACACAAAGTAAAGTGACTCCAGCTCTAATGTAAATCCAGAGTATTGTTCTAAGAATGAAGGGGATCTTTCTGCATGAATTTTATGTTAACAAGTGAATTTCATGCAACAGACACGTAAAGAAATACAATACATGACCGAGGCGCTTTAGATTTGTCCTAAATTCATTCTGCATGCATGTCAACTATTTTCTCTACTGCTGTTTGTATTTCAAGCTTTAATAAGTGTCAAAAATAAAACAAACACTTGTGTTGGAGGAGGGAGAGCCACAGCTGTTAGTGTAGTAAAGTATAGTTGAGTTAAACTGCAGCAGTTTAGCAGGGGAACAGATTGAAGCGGCGTCTACCTGAACGTCAAACTCTCCAAATCCAATCAGATTGCTGGTCTGGAGGCCGAGCAGGAAGAGAAATACAAAAAAACAAAAGACAGACGGCGAGATTTACAGCTGAGAAGACAGAGATCAGACTGAGCAGGAAAAACAAATGACTGCTGCTTCAGGAACTCTGAACACAGTCAACTCTACAGTTTGAGTATGAAGAGGCAGAGAGGATGCGGTTTCCAGTTTTCTGTGCGTTCCTCAAGATGTTGCTCACTCAAAGTTAAATAATGAAAACATGAGCGGTTCTGTTAACAACCACCAAGTAACAGAAAAGTATCAATCGTAGTATCGATACGCCTCCACCGACCAGTCCTGCTGCAGTTAATAAGACTGTGAATTCTTGAATTGTGGCCGTAAATGTGTTTGGTGCTGTCACGGTGACCTTTGGCCTTTTGACCACCTGCATGTAATCAGTTCATCTTTGAGTCCAACTGAATATTTGTATTAAAATTCCCTCGAGGCCTTACTGAGATATCGTGCTCAAAGTAAAGGGACGGCTGCCCGTTAATTGAATTTTGCCGGCACGAGTGAGAAACAGCTTCCCATAAACACAGCTCAGTCTCAGAAGATTTACAATGACCCAACAAATGGAGGATTTGGGAGAAATCCGAGTGTGAAAACTGTGGATGGTTCTGTCAGCGAGCCGTGCAGAGTTTAAAGCAGCAGTGTTGGATCCAGGTGAAGGTGATGGCTCCCTCTCTGCTGCTCTCACTGAACCTGAGCAGGAAGCACAGCCTTCTCCCTCTCCTCTCCTACTGATGAAGCCCATGATGGAGCTGCGACACAGGGCAGAGGTTTATGGTCAAATCTCACACTCACCACTGTGTCTGCTGCAGGAGAACCAGAGTGGCACTCACCCGTTGTTCCAGATGGAGAGGAGGTGTCGTTTAATCCTTCAATCCTCAGCCTGTCTTCCACACTTACTAACCATCATTATCACTTTCTTCTTGTTCTTTCAGGCCAAAGAGCTGCAGACTCTTCACAACCTCCGCAAACTCTTCGTTCTGGACCTCACCACACGGGTTAAGAAGGTACATCACCTTCCTCTGCTTGCTTGGTTCTGTTAAGCATCATCTCTCTGAAAATGCCAGTTTAACACTGAACCTGTGCTCTGACTATTGTTGTTAGAGTGCAGAGATGGACTGTGAGGAAGGGCTTGGCAACATCGCCCAGAAACAGAAGATCTCATTCCTGGAGAATAACTTGGAGCAGCTCACAAAAGTCCACAAGCAGGTAAAGTACCTAACATATACTATATACAGCATATGTAACATTAATACAAAATAAGCTGACGTTCTGTGAAGGAGACTAGTATTTTTCTTTTTTCTCAGCCAGTGATGGAAGAAGTCAAAATAGCAATACAGTAAAATAAAAATACACCTACTTCAATGAAAGCATTCTCTGCATAATTTACTATAAGCATCAAAAGTTTCAATGGAAATACTCAGGTAGGTACCTCAAAATTGTTCTTAAGTACAATTTGTTAAATTGTTCTTATTTTTACCCTCTCAAAGTCACCTTATCTGAGAAGCCATGTCTGGGCATTAACATCCTGACAAGTTTTATTCCTAGCTTCACCAAACTTTGTAAGATCGCTGTGTTGTCTCTCTGCCCTGTGTGCCTGTCACTTGCAGTGTGGCTGCTTTCTTTGCAGGTACTGGAGGTGAGCATGGTCATGAGCACCTGAGCTCATCAGCGCCCTCTGGTGGACACAGGCCCTGTATGTCAGTGCTCCTTCTGAAACCCTCTCAGAGCTGAGTTCAGACTCTCCCTCTTCTCCCTGAGACACACCCACTGGCTTTGGATTGTGTTTCTCCCTCAGCAGTAGCTTGACTCAGTGGCTTGAAGAGTTTCTGTGATTTCAAACCCCGCCCCCTGAACTCTGCACTGCCCAACTTGGTACAACCCAAGTCCCCTCTCCCTCCTCTCCCTCCTCTCCCTCCTCTCCCTCCTCCACCTCATCCAGCAATCCAGTTGGAAAAACTAAGGATTGATATTGTGCAGGTACAAAGAGATGGTCAGGCAGTACAAACCTTTAACGGTTATTATATCTGCAAAATGACTGAATATCAGCTGCTGGTAATTAAAGAATGGCTGTGGATCTAATTCTTTTGTTGAGACAACTAGTCCAGATTTATAAAACAGAATTTCATTGCTGATTTGAACCAAAATACAGTACATGAATCTGGCTTGAAGCCTAAACCCCACCAGTAAGACTGGAGTCTGAGAAATGATGCTCCAAAATACAGACTGAGAACCTCTTGACCTTTGTGACCCAGGGGCTTGATGAGGAGCAGCCCTTTAAACAGGCTGTTGGTTCAGATCCAAACATCTGACGTCCACAGATGTTTCAGTCCAAGAGAGTGGTTGCTGCACTGTCTCAGATTTAGTTTGTTCTTTGTCTATACGGTGTTTGATTCCCTGAAATAAGGCTTTTAAAAGCTTTGCAGATACTGGAGGTGAGCATGGCAGAGGGCCATCAGCACCTGAGCTCATCAGCGCCCTCTGGTGGACACAGACCCTGTATGTCAGTGCTCCTTCTGAAACCCTCTCAGAGCTGAGTTCAGACTCTCCCTCTTCTCCCTGAGACACACCCACTGGCTTTGGTAACTCCCTCAGCAGTAGCCTGACTCAGTGGCTTGAAGAGTTTCTGTGACTTCCAACCCCGCCCCCTGAACTCTGCACTGCCCAACTTGGTACAACCCAAGTCCCCTCTCCCTCCTCTCCCTCCTCTCCCTCCTCCACCTCACCAAGCAATTGAGTTGGAAAAACTAAGGATTGATATCGTGCAGGTACAAAGAGATGGTCAGGCAGTACAAACCTTTAATGGTTCAGTCATGTTGAGAACATGTTTGTCTTCCATCTTATCAGTTTTGGTGAAACTTGAGTTCAAATCTAATGCTGTGATATGTTTTTAGCTCTTGATATTTTTTATTTTTACCCTCTCAAAGTCACCTTATCTGAGAAGCCATGTCTGGGCATTAACATCCTGACAAGTTTTATTCCTAGCTTCACCAAACTTTGTAAGATCGCTGTGTTGTCTCTCTGCCCTGTGTGCCTGTCACTTGCAGTGTGGCTGCTTTCTTTGCAGATACTGCAGGTGAGCATGGCAGAGGGCCATCAGCACCTGAGCTCATCAGCGCCCTCTGGTGGACACAGACCCTGTATGTCAGTGCTCCTTCTGAAACCCTCTCAGAGCTGAGTTCAGACTCTCCCTCTTCTCCCTGAGACACACCCACTGGCTTTGGTTTGTGTTTCTCCCTCAGCAGTAGCTTGACTCAGTGGCTTGAAGAGTTTCTGTGATTTCAAACCCCGCCCCCTGAACTCTGCACTGCCCAACTTGGTACAACCCAAGTCCCCTCTCCCTCCTCTCCCTCCTCTCCCTCCTCTCCCTCCTCCACCTCATCCAGCAATCCAGTTGGAAAAACTAAGGATTGATATTGTGCAGGTACAAAGAGATGGTCAGGCAGTACAAACCTTTAACGGTTATTATATCTGCAAAATGACTGAATATCAGCTGCTGGTAATTAAAGAATGGCTGTGGATCTAATTCTTTTGTTGAGGCAACTAGTCCAGATTTATAAAACAGAATTTCATTGCTGATTTGAACCAAAATACAGTACATGAATCTGGCTTGAAGCCTAAACCCCACCAGTAAGACTGGAGTCTGAGAAATGACGCTCCAAAATACAGACTGAGAACCTCTTGACCTTTGTGACCCAGGGGCTTGATGAGGAGCAGCCCTTTAAACAGGCTGTTGGTTCAGATCCAAACATCTGACGTCCACAGATGTTTCAATCCAAGAGAGTGGTTGCTGCACTGTCTCAGATTTAGTTTGTTCTTTGTCTATACGGTGTTTGATTCCCTGAAATAAGGCTTTTAAAAGCTTTGCAGATACTGGAGGTGAGCATGGCAGAGGGCCATCAGCACCTGAGCTCATCAGCGCCCTCTGGTGGACACAGACCCTGTATGTCAGTGCTCCTTCTGAAACCCTCTCAGAGCTGAGTTCAGACTCTCCCTCTTCTCCCTGAGACACACCCACTGGCTTTGGTTTGTGTTTCTCCCTCAGCAGTAGCTTGACTCAGTGGCTTGAAGAGTTTCTGTGATTTCAAACCCCGCCCCCTGAACTCTGCACTGCCCAACTTGGTACAACCCAAGTCCCCTCTCCCTCCTCTCCCTCCTCTCCCTCCTCCACCTCACCAATCAATTGAGTTGGAAAAACTAAGGATTGATATTGTGCAGGTACAAATAGATGGTCAGGCAGTACAAACCTTTAATGGTTCAGTCATGTTGAGAACGTGTTTGTCTTCCATCTTATCAGTTTTGGTGAAACTTGAGTTCAAATCTAATGCTGTGATATGTTTTTAGCTCTTGATATTTTTTATTTTTACCCTCTCAAAGTCACCTTATCTGAGAAGCCATGTCTGGGCATTAACATCCTGACAAGTTTTATTCCTAGCTTCACCAAACTTTGTAAGATCGCTGTGTTGTCTCTCTGCCCTGTGTGCCTGTCACTTGCAGTGTGGCTGCTTTCTTTGCAGGTACTGGAGGTGAGCATGGTCATGAGCACCTGAGCTCATCAGCGCCCTCTGGTGGACACAGACCCTGTATGTCAGTGCTCCTTCTGAAACCCTCTCAGAGCTGAGTTCAGACTCTCCCTCTTCTCCCTGAGACAGTGATAATAGTACTAGGTCTTAATGTCCAAACATGACTTCTCAGATAAGGTGTTTGTCAGGTTATAAAAACAGAATAATATCAAAGGCTGAAAACATGAAAACGTGGGCCGTGTACAGGCCTTGTTTTCTGGACCTGTTCATGTCAATGTCTGAACAAAATCAGAGATGGTGCTGCAGCAACCTTTTCTGATCTGATATGGAATGACCCCTCTGAAGTTCTTGGGTTTGAGTTGTGGTGGATTTTGATGAAGTCCAGGACCCTCTGTAAACTCCCAAAGGCTTCAGGAAATAAGTGTGAAGGGTCTGATGAGATAGCTGAACCTTTAGGTTCTGAGGATGTGGATTTGACTCAGTTGTGGGTCGTACAAGCAGAGATTTTTGAATCAAAGTCTGACAAAAGCTTCTGATCAACACGTCGCCTTATAGCTCACACCGACACTGAAGTTCAGAGTTATCGGTTCCTCTGGTTTTGAGGTTTTGGGTCAGAGGCTGCAGAGTTTTGATGCCCAGCACTCAAAGTAAACACTGAAAGGCTCAAAGAAATGTGTCTCAGCTGTCTGACAAGATGGCGCAGACTGGTAGAACACTGACTCGTATTCAAGAGTCATGAGTTCAATTCTTGGTTAAGGCAGTGAGTTTTTGAAGGCTGGTGTGCAGATCACAGAGTGAAATGCTTGAAAAAAGGAGTTCAGGTGTCTCACCACATAGGTCAGTGGTTAAGGAGATGGACTGGGTCTCAAGAGTTGGTGAGTTCACTTCTTGCTTGCGTCAAAGAGTTTTTGAAGACTGGTGTGCAAAAGAAAGGCTGAAATGCTTAAAGAAAGAGTCCTCCACTGTCTGACAAGATGGCGCAGACTGGTAGAACACTGACTCATGTTCAAGAGTCGTGAGTTCAGTTCTTGGTTGAGGCAGTGAGTTTTTGAAGGCTGGTGTGCAGATCACAGAGTGAAATGCTTGAAAAAAGGAGTTCAGGTGTCTCACCACATAGGTCAGTGGTTAAGGAGATGGACTGGGAATCAAGAGTTCGTGAGTTCAATTCTTGGTTGAGACAAAGAGTTTTTCACTTTCAACTGCCAAAATGAAGAAGCCAAATGCGCCACGAGCATTAGTCACATCAGATCCTCAGTGGTGCACTGAGGATTTGTCTGCAGGCAAGAGGTTGTGATTGGGAACCAAGAGGTTGCAGGTTCAAGTCTTGGTTGAGACAAAGAGTTTTTCACTTTCAACTGCCAAAATGAAGAAGCCAAATGCGCCACGAGCATTAGTCACATCAGATCCTCAGTGGTGCAGTGGATTTGTCTGCAGGCAAGAGGTTGTGATTGGGAACCAAGAGGTTGCAGGTTCAAGTCTTGGTTGAGACAAAGAGTTTTTCGCTTTCAACAGCCAAAATGAAGATGTCAAATACGCCCGGAGCTCTGTTCATATCAGATGCACGGTGGTGCAGTGGGTTCGTCAGCGGCCGGATGGTCGACTGGTCTGGGAGAGGCCGGTTCGAATCCCCTTCACTGCCAGCGTCTGGGTTAGGGGGTAGCAGGAGAGGATAATTTAGTTCGGGGGGGGGAGGTAGCTGGGGGGGAGGGGCTAGATCAGGTGGGGGGGGCTAGGTAGGAGGAGCTAGAGGGGGGTGGGGCTAGGTAGGAGGAGCTAGAGGGGGGTGGGACTAGGTAGGAGGAGTCAGAGGGGGTGGGACAGGTAGGAGGAGTCAGGGGGAGGGGCAGGTAGGAGGAGCTAGAGTAGGTAGGAGGAGTCAGGGGGAGGGGCAGGTAGGAGGAGCTAGAGGGGGCGGGGCAGGTAGGAGGAGTCAGGGGAGGGGCAGGTAGGAGGAGCCAGAGGGGGGGTGGGGCAGGAAGAAGGGAGGGAGTGACTTATTGGTTTTATAGGACATGCTTGTGCGTACAAGGTGCTTTTGAAACTTTTTAGCCAGCAAGAACTGGAGCACATGGAACAAACATTTGGTAACTCTTACTTAAAATATCCACACATTTATCACATTTTCTGCATTTTTATTGTTGTTAGTGCAGTTTTACACTGTTAACTATTAACTTTAGCATTAGCTTTAACTTTAACATTAGCTTTAACATTAGCTTTAACTTTAACATTAGCTTTAACTTTAGCATTAGCTTTAACTTTAACATTAACATTAGCATTAGCTTTAACATTAGCTTTAACTTTAACATTAACATTAGCTTTAACTTTAGCATTAGCTTTAACTTTAACATTAGCATTAGCTTTAACGTTAGCATTAACATTAGCATTACAATGCTACAGCAGAACTAGCAGCAACAAAAGGTGCAGAGATACACATGTGAATGGATGCAACAAAGGTTAAATAACAAGGTCCAAACAAACAGCAGCGCAGACACGAGTGTATCTCCTCACCTCCCGTTTCTGGAAAACACAGAGAAGAAACAGATGTAGTTAGGTTAGGCTATGATTCTAGCAGGAGTTGAAATCTGCAAGGATTCTAGCATTAGTCAAAATCTGCAAAGTAAGCCAACAAAAGACTCACGTTTACACTTAAATTGAAAGATAACCATTTAATAACTGCACCGACAACAGTAAAAACGCAGAAAATGTGATAAATGCGTGGATATTTTAAGCGAGAGTTACCAAATGTTTGTACCACGTGCAGTAGTTCTCGCTGGCTCCGTCTGCGCGCGCCGGGTGTCAAAGAGGAAGTCGCTGTTTCCGGCGCGCCTTATATAGACGAGAGCGTGGGGGGAGGGGGGCAGTGCACTGGGGAGAGGAGGGGGGCGGCTGGACCTCACTCTGTGCAGGTCTCACGGGAATCGAATCCCGTTTCTGACACGTGTGTGATTCCCCCAAACAAAATGTCCCGTGAATAAATCACTATAAGATCGATGTTTTATTGTGTGAACTGCTGCGGACAACATATAAATCCACAGACGTTTGCAGAACAGTCAGTTTGTTTTATATTTGTGTTGCATTTAACACTTTGTCACGTATTTCTCTTGATTCAAACGACACTCGGAGGTTGTCGCTCAAATCTGACAAAGTGTCTGACTGGACTGTACCAAGTCAAGTAGAGAACAGAGGGGGGTTTCAGGTGATCTCCACCTTAGTTTGTGTTGAGCTGCCGAAGGCTCTGTGTTTCTTGTAATACTCTGAGTGACTTCATCCCCACTTTAAAGTCTTTGACCGTTTCATGAACACACCACGCTTGCTCATGGTTTGAATTGTTGGGTCTCCTTATAAATATTATAATATAAAGAGCACGGTGTAAACCTGCTCTGTGTGTACAGCGCCTCGACATGACGTCTGTTATGATTTGACGCTGTATAAATAAATATTGACTTGACATCATCAGAGAAATCAGAAGAAAGCTGCAGCTGTTTTCAATTAAAAATGATTGCTATGAGTTTATGGGCCAACTTTTCTTTGAGCGTCTCCTGCTCCACAGCCTGAAAGTTAAAAAATAAAATAAAATAACCCCCACCCCTCTTCCCTCTTCCCCCTCCCGTGCAACCCCCACCCCGCACCCCCGCACCCCTAACCCTAACCCTAACCACAATCTCAGTTTATATAACGCCAGATCACAACAAAAGTTATGTGAGGGTTGGAATGATTAAATCAGATTCAGTTGTGATGGTCAGAATGTTTTATTTGAATGAAAACGTGCTGAGAAACGATCTTTATGATGAAATATTCCTGTTCCCTCTCTGTTGCTTCAACCCGCTCCATACAACACTCTGGTGTCACGGCGCTGACAGGTGTTTGTTCAACTTAGTCAAACTCTGCTTTTCGTTTGCGCCCCCTAGTGTTTCATCTTTACATTGCTATCAGTAAGGTTAGGTAGGATATGGGTTTAATTCATTTTATTGACCCTGAAAGCGAATATCTTTAGTAAAAATCCTTGAACAATAATGTGGCGCTATGATGGCTCTAACGGTGATCCTGCCGGAGTTTCCTGTGGTTTCAGGTGGATTAAGAATGATTTTACGCTCCCCGGGCCGCTCTGACAAATGTTACACGTGTTTATTAGGGTATTTACGGTCAGAAATCCTGTTGTGTGTGTGGAGGGTACTCGAGGAAATCCGAGCATGCGCTGTATTGGCTGTCATTTGGAACGGATCGATAGTCAATCTGACACGTTGTTGTTTTCATGATGAATTCATGATGAGTAAAGTTTAAAAATGGGGGGGGGGTCCGCTGTCATCCGCCATGTTTGTTTAGTCTAAAGTCACCTCCACACAATAAGATGTTTTTGCAGACTCAAATACACAATGTCCAATTAATCAATGTGATTTTATGGCAAATTTAAGGAGGCACGCAGAATCACATTCTTTATTTTCACTGTTTTACAGCAGGGAGTATTATGGACTTAATAAAAACAGATGTATGTACAAAAATAAAGTGACAGATCCCGTCTAAACCCGACTTCAGCTCCATTTGGACTGGATCTTTTTTAGAGGAGGTGGGCTAGTTTAACAATACCTGGCCCACCCACCCATACCTGCAGTAATCACAGCATATACATTTATTCACATATTTTTATTCTAAGTATGCAGAATTAGCTGCGATCATCTCCTGTCTGCAGTGAACCCATGGGCGTACAGACAGCTGTCACTGGATCACTGTGATACTGAAGAAAAGTTAAAAACAAGTTCCAAAAGCAAGTTCTGCACAAACACAAGTGTCTTTTTTCTGACTTCTTAGCAGAGTTATGGAGGTTACATTACAGAAGACCACAGTGAAGATTTAATTCTCCACCTCCTCCCGTACAGTTAATCCCGTCCAAATGGGGCTTTAGTCTCTGCATTAAACAAAGACATGAAGAGTACACTGGTAACAAGAGGATGAGGAGCTCATCTTTACTTCTGGTCAGGAAAGTCTGCGCTCATCTGAGAAGAAGAGAAAAGGACAGGTTGTTAGGTACAAAGACACAAAGTAAAGTGACTCCAGCTCTAATGTAAATCCAGAGTATTGTTCTAAGAATGAAGGGGATCTTTCTGCATGAATTTTATGTTAACAAGTGAATTTCATGCAACAGACACGTAAAGAAATACAATACATGACCGGAGGCGCTTTAGATTTGTCCTAAATTCATTTCTGCATGCATGTCAAACTATTTTTCTCTACTGCTGTTTGTATTTCAAGCTTTAATAAGTGTCAAAAATAAAACAAACACTTGTGTTGGAGGAGGGAGAGCCACAGCTGTTAGTGTAGTAAAGTATAGTTGAGTTAAACTGCAGCAGTTTAGCAGGGGAACAGATTGAAGCGGCGTCTACCTGAACGTCAAACTCTCCAAATCCAATCAGATTGCTGGTCTGGAGGCCGAGCAGGAAGAGAAATACAAAAAAAAAAAAACAAAAGACAGACGGCGAGATTTACAGCTGAGAAGACAGAGATCAGACTGAGCAGGAAAAACAAATGACTGCTGCTTCAGGAACTCTGAACACAGTCAACTCTACAGTTTGAGTATGAAGAGGCAGAGAGGATGCGGTTTCCAGTTTTCTGTGCGTTCCTCAAGATGTTGCTCACTCAAAGTTAAATAATGAAAACATGAGCGGTTCTGTTAACAACCACCAAGTAACAGAAAAGTATCAATCGTAGTATCGATACGCCTCCACCGACCAGTCCTGCTGCAGTTAATAAGACTGTGAATTCTTGAATTGTGGCCGTAAATGTGTTTGGTGCTGTCACGGTGACCTTTGGCCTTTTGACCACCTGCATGTAATCAGTTCATCTTTGAGTCCAACTGAATATTTGTATTAAAATTCCCTCGAGGCCTTACTGAGATATCGTGCTCAAAGTAAAGGGACGGCTGCCCGTTAATTGAATTTTGCCGGCACGAGTGAGAAACAGCTTCCCATAAACACAGCTCAGTCTCAGAAGATTTACAATGACCCAACAAATGGAGGATTTGGGAGAAATCCGAGTGTGAAAACTGTGGATGGTTCTGTCAGCGAGCCGTGCAGAGTTTAAAGCAGCAGTTGGATCCAGGTGAAGGTGATGGCTCCCTCTCTGCTGCTCTCACTGAACCTGAGCAGGAAGCACAGCCTTCTCCCTCTCCTCTCCTACTGATGAAGCCCATGATGGAGCTGCGACACAGGGCAGAGGTTTATGGTCAAATCTCACACTCACCACTGTGTCTGCTGCAGGAGAACCAGAGTGGCACTCACCGTTGTTCCAGATGGAGAGGAGGTGTCGTTTAATCCTTCAATCCTCAGCCTGTCTTCCACACTTACTAACCATCATTATCACTTTCTTCTTGTTCTTTCAGGCCAAAGAGCTGCAGACTCTTCACAACCTCCGCAAACTCTTCGTTCTGGACCTCACCACACGGGTTAAGAAGGTACATCACCTTCCTCTGCTTGCTTGGTTCTGTTAAGCATCATCTCTCTGAAAATGCCAGTTTAACACTGAACCTGTGCTCTGACTATTGTTAGAGTGCAGAGATGGACTGTGAGGAAGGGCTTGGCAACATCGCCCAGAAACAGAAGATCTCATTCCTGGAGAATAACTTGGAGCAGCTCACAAAAGTCCACAAGCAGGTAAAGTACCTAACATATACTATATACAGCATATGTAACATTAATACAAAATAAGCTGACGTTCTGTGAAGGAGACTAGTATTTTTCTTTTTCTCAGCCAGTGATGGAAGAAGTCAAAATAGCAATACAGTAAAATAAAAATACACCTACTTCAATGAAAGCATTCTCTGCATAATTTACTATAAGCATCAAAAGTTTCAATGGAAATACTCAGGTAGGTACCTCAAAATTGTTCTTAAGTACAATTTGTTAAATTGTTCTTATTTTTACCCTCTCAAAGTCACCTTATCTGAGAAGCCATGTCTGGGCATTAACATCCTGACAAGTTTTATTCCTAGCTTCACCAAACTTTGTAAGATCGCTGTGTTGTCTCTCTGCCCTGTGTGCCTGTCACTTGCAGTGTGCTGCTTTCTTTGCAGGTACTGGAGGTGAGCATGGTCATGAGCACCTGAGCTCATCAGCGCCCTCTGGTGGACACAGACCCTGTATGTCAGTGCTCCTTCTGAAACCCTCTCAGAGCTGAGTTCAGACTCTCCCTCTTCTCCCTGAGACACACCCACTGGCTTTGGTTTGTGTTTCTCCTCAGCAGTAGCTTGACTCAGTGGCTTGAAGAGTTTCTGTGATTTCAAACCCCGCCCCTGAACTCTGCACTGCCCAACTTGGTACAACCCAAGTCCCTCTCCCTCCTCCCCTCCTCCACCTCATCCAGCAATCCAGTTGGAAAAACTAAGGATTGATATGTGCAGGTACAAAGAGATGGTCAGGCAGTACAAACCTTTAACGGTTATTATATCTGCAAAATGACTGAATATCAGCTGCTGGTAATTAAAGAATGGCTGTGGATCTAATTCTTTTGTTGAGGCAACTAGTCCAGATTTATAAAACAGAATTTCATTGCTGATTTGAACCAAAATACAGTACATGAATCTGGCTTGAAGCCTAAACCCCACCAGTAAGACTGGAGTCTGAGAAATGACGCTCCAAAATACAGACTGAGAACCTCTTGACCTTTGTGACCCAGGGGCTTGATGAGGAGCAGCCCTTTAAACAGGCTGTTGGTTCAGATCCAAACATCTGACGTCCACAGATGTTTCATCCAAGAGAGTGGTTGCTGCACTGTCTCAGATTTAGTTTGTTCTTTGTCTATACGGTGTTTGATTCCCTGAAATAAGGCTTTTAAAAGCTTTGCAGGTACTGCAGGTGAGCATGGCAGAGGGCCATCAGCACCTGAGCTCATCAGCGCCCTCTGTGGACACAGACCCTGTATGTCAGTGCTCCTTCTGAAACCCTCTCAGAGCTGAGTTCAGACTCTCCCTCTTCTCCCTGAGACACACCCACTGGCTTTGGTTTGTGTTTCTCCTTCAGCAGTAGCTTGACTCAGTGGCTTGAAGAGTTTCTGTGATTTCAAACCCCGCCCCTGAACTCTGCACTGCCCAACTTGGTACAACCCAAGTCCCCTCTCCCTCCTCTCCCTCCTCTCCCTCCTCTCCCTTTCCACCTCACCAAGCAATTGAGTTGGAAAAACTAAGGATTGATATTGTGCAGGTACAAAGAGATGGTCAGGCAGTACAAACCTTTAATGGTTCAGTCATGTTGAGAACATGTTTGTCTTCCATCTTATCAGTTTTGGTTGAAAACTTTAGTTCAAATCTAATGCTGTGATATGTTTTTAGCTCTTGATATTTTTTATTTTTACCCTCTCAAAGTCACCTGATCTGAGAAGCCATGTCTGGGCATTAACATCCTGACAAGTTTTATTCCTAGCTTCACCAAACTTTGTAAGATCGCTGTGTTGTCTCTCTGCCCTGTGTGCCTGTCACTTGCAGTGTGGCTGCTTTCTTTGCAGATACTGGAGGTGAGCATGGTCATGAGCACCTGAGCTCATCAGCACCCTCTGGTGGACACAGACCCTGTATGTCAGTGCTCCTTCTGAAACCCTCTCAGAGCTGAGTTCAGACTCTCCTCTTCTCCCTGAGACACACCCACTGGCTTTGGTTTGTGTTTCTCCCTCAGCAGTAGCTTGACTCAGTGGCTTGAAGAGTTTCTGTGACTTCAAACCCCGCCCCCTGAACTCTGCACTGCCCAACTTGGTACAACCCAAGTCCCCCTCTCCCCTCCTCTCCCTCCTCCACCTCATCCAGCAATCCAGTTGGAAAAACTAAGGATTGATATTGTGCAGGTACAAAGAGATGGTCAGGCAGTACAAACCTTTAACGGTTATTATATCTGCAAAATGACTGAATATCAGCTGCTGGTAATTAAAGAATGGCTGTGGATCTAATTCTTTTGTTGAGGCAACTAGTCCAGATTTATAAAACAGAATTTCATTGCTGATTTGAACCAAAATACAGTACATGAATCTGGCTTGAAGCCTAAACCCCACCAGTAAGACTGGAGTCTGAGAAATGATGCTCCAAAATACAGACTGAGAACCTCTTGACCTTTGTGACCCAGGGGCTTGATGAGGAGCAGCCCTTTAAACAGGCTGTTGGTTCAGATCCAAACATCTGACGTCCACAGATGTTTCAGTCCAAGAGAGTGGTTGCTGCACTGTCTCAGATTTAGTTTGTTCTTTGTCTATACGGTGTTTGATTCCCTGAAATAAGGCTTTTAAAAGCTTTGCAGGTACTGCAGGTGAGCATGGCAGAGGGCCATCAGCACCTGAGCTCATCAGCGCCCTCTGGTGGACACAGACCCTGTATGTCAGTGCTCCTTCTGAAACCCTCTCAGAGCTGAGTTCAGACTCTCCCTCTTCTCCCTGAGACACACCCACTGGCTTTGGTTTGTGTTTCTCCCTCAGCAGTAGCTTGACTCAGTGGCTTGAAGAGTTTCTGTGACTTCAAACCCCGCCCCCTGAACTCTGCACTGCCCAACTTGGTACAACCCAAGTCCCCTCTCCCTCCTCTCCCTCCTCTCCCTCCTCCACCTCATCCAGCAATCGAGTTGGAAAAACTAAGGATTGATATTGTGCAGGTACAAAGAGATGGTCAGGCAGTACAAACCTTTAATGGTTCAGTCATGTTGAGAACATGTTTGTCTTTCCATCTTATCAGTTTTGGTGAAACTTTAGTTCAAATCTAATGCTGTGATATGTTTTTAGCTCTTGATATTTTTTATTTTTACCCTCTCCAAAGTCACCTTATCTGAGAAGCCATGTCTGGGCATTAACATCCTGACAAGTTTTATTCCTAGCTTCACCAACTTTGTAAGATCGCTGTGTTGTCTCTCTGCCCTGTGTGCCTGTCACTTGCAGTGTGGCTGCTTTCTTTGCAGATACTGGAGGTGAGCATGGTCATGAGCACCTGAGCTCATCAGCACCCTCTGGTGGACACAGACCCTGTATGTCAGTGCTCCTTCTGAAACCCTCTCAGAGCTGAAGTTCAGACTCTCCCTCTTCTCCCTGAGACACACCCACTGGCTTTGGTTTGTGTTTCTCCTTCAGCAGTAGCTTGACTCAGTGGCTTGAAGAGTTTCTGTGACTTCAAACCCCGCCCCCTGAACTCTGCACTGCCCAACTTGGTACAACCCAAGTCCCCTCTCCCTCCTCTCCCTCCTCTCCCTCCTCCACCTCATCCAGCAATCCAGTTGGAAAAACTAAGGATTGATATTGTGCAGGTACAAAGAGATGGTCAGGCAGTACAAACCTTTAACGGTTATTATATCTGCAAAATGACTGAATATCAGCTGCTGGTAATTAAAGAATGGCTGTGGATCTAATTCTTTTGTTGAGGCAACTAGTCCAGATTTATAAAACAGAATTTAATTGCTGATTTGAACCAAAATACAGTACATGAATCTGGCTTGAAGCCTAAACCCCACCAGTAAGACTGGAGTCTGAGAAATGACGCTCCAAAATACAGACTGAGAACCTCTTGACCTTTGTGACCCAGGGGCTTGATGAGGAGCAGCCCTTTAAACAGGCTGTTGGTTCAGATCCAAACATCTGACGTCCACAGATGTTTCAATCCAAGAGAGTGGTTGCTGCACTGTCTCAGATTTAGTTTGTTCTTTGTCTATACGGTGTTTGATTCCCTGAAATAAGGCTTTTAAAAGCTTTGCAGATACTGGCAGGTGAGCATGGCAGAGGGCCATCAGCACCTGAGCTCATCAGCGCCCTCTGGTGGACACAGACCCTGTATGTCAGTGCTCCTTCTGAAACCCTCTCAGAGCTGAGTTCAGACTCTCCCTCTTCTCCCTGAGACACACCCACTGGCTTTGGTTTGTGTTTCTCCCTCAGCAGTAGCTTGACTCAGTGGCTTGAAGAGTTTCTGTGATTTCAAACCCCGCCCCCTGAACTCTGCACTGCCCAACTTGGTACAACCCAAGTCCCCTCTCCCTCCTCTCCCTCCTCTCCCTTCTCCACCTCACCAAGCAATTGAGTTGGAAAAACTAAGGATTGATATCGTGCAGGTACAAAGAGATGGTCAGGCAGTACAAACCTTTAATGGTTCAGTCATGTTGAGTCTTGTTTGTCTTCCATCTTATCAGTTTTGGTGAAACTTTAGTTCAAATCTAATGCTGTGATATGTTTTTAGCTCTTGATATTTTTTATTTTTACCCTCTCAAAGTCACCTTATCTGAGAAGCCATGTCTGGGCATTAACATCCTGATAAGTTTTATTCCTAGCTTCACCAAACTTTGTAAGATCGCTGTGTTGTCTCTCTGCCCTGTGTGCCTGTCACTTGCAGTGTGGCTGCTTTCTTTGCAGGTACTGGAGGTGAGCATGGTCATGAGCACCTGAGCTCATCAGCACCCTCTGGTGGACACAGACCCTGTATGTCAGTGCTCCTTCTGAAACCCTCTCAGAGCTGAGTTCAGACTCTCCCTCTTCTCCCTGAGACACACCCACTGGCTTTGGTTTGTGTTTCTGGATCAAACAACACCACACAAACACTTCTTCCCTCATGGCCTCAGCTACACTGCTGATTTTACTGATTACACGTCACTGTTAGTTTAAGTTTTCCTCATTGTTTTAAATAGAATCATTTGTTAATTGGTTTTGTTGTGTGCAACTGTGCAGCCTTGTTGTGAAGAGTAGAATTAGCGCCCTCTGGTGGACACAGGCCCTGTAGTCAGTGCTCCTTCTGAAACCCTCTCAGAGCTGAGTTCAGACTCTCCCTCTTTTCCCTGAGACAGTGATAATAGTACTAGGTCTTAATGTCCAAACATGACTTCTCAGATAAGGTGTTTGTCAGGTTATAAAAACAGAATAATATCAAAGGCTGAAAACATGAAAACGTGGGCTGTGTACAGGCCTTGTTTTCTGGACCTGTTCATGTCAATGTCTGAACAAAATCAGAGATGGTGCTGCAGCAACCTTTTCTGATCTGATATGGAATGACCCCTCTGAAGTTCTTGGGTTTGAGTTGTGGCGGATTTTGATGAAGTCCAGGACCCTCTGTAAACTCCCAAAGGCTCCAGGAAATAAGTGTGAAGGGTCTGATGAGATAGCTGAACCTTTAGGTTCTGAGGATGTGGATTTGACTCAGTTGTGGGTCGTACAAGCAGAGATTTTTGAATCAAAGTCTGACAAAAGCCTCTGATCAACACGTCGCCTTATAGCTCACACCGACACTGAAGTTCAGAGTTATCGGTTCCTCTGGTTTTGAGGTCTTGGGTCAGAGGCTGCAGAGTTTTGATGCCCAGCACTCAAAGTAAACACTGAAAGGCTCAAAGAAATGTGTCTCAGCTGTCTGACAAGATGGCGCAGACTGGTAGAACACTGACTCGTGTTCAAGAGTCGTGAGTTCAATTCTTGCTTGAGGCAGTGAGTTTTTGAAGGCTGGTGTGCAGATCACAGAGTGAAATGCTTGAAAAAAGAAGTTCAGGTGTCTCACCACATAGGTCAGTGGTTAAGGAGATGGACTGGTTCTCAAGAGTTGGTGAGTTCAATTCTTGCTTGCGTCAAAGAGTTTTTGAAGACTGGTGTGCAAAAGAAAGGCTGAAATGCTTAAAGAAAGAGTCCTCCACTGTCTGACAAGATGGCGCAGACTGGTAGAACACTGACTCATGTTCAAGAGTCGTGAGTTCAATTCTTGGTTGAGGCAGTGAGTTTTTGAAGGCTGGTGTGCAGATCACAGAGTGAAATGCTTGAAAAAAGGAGTTCAGGTGTCTCACCACATAGGTCAGTGGTTAAGGAGATGGACTGGGTCTCAAGAGTCATGAGTTCAATTCTTGGTTGAGGCAGTGAGTTTTTGAAGCAGATCACAGAGTGAAATGCTTGAAAAAAGAAGCTCAGTAGGTCAGTGGTTAAGGAGATGGACTGGGAATCAAGAGTTGGTGAGTTCAATTTTGATTGAGACAAAGAGTTTTTCACTTTCAACTGCCAAAATGAAGAAGCCAAATGCGCCACGAGCATTAGTCACATCAGATCCTCAGTGGTGCAGTGGATTTGTCTGCAGGCAAGAGGTTGTGATTGGGAACCAAGAGGTTGCAGGTTCAAGTCTTGGTTGAGACAAAGAGTTTTTTCTTTCAACAGCCAAAATGAAGATGTCAAATACGCCCGGAGCTCTTCATATCAGATGCACGGTGGTGCAGTGGGTTCGTCAGCGGCCGGATGGTCGACTGGTCTGGGAGAGGCCGGTTCGAATCCCCTTCACTGCCAGCGTCTGGGTTAGGGGGTAGCAGGAGAGGATAATTTAGTTCGGGGGGGGGAGGTAGCTGGGGGGAGGGGCTAGATCAGGTGGGGGGGGCTAGGTAGGAGGAGCTAGAGGGGGGTGGGGCTAGGTAGGAGGAGCTAGAGGGGGGTGGGGACTAGGTAGGAGGAGTCAGAGGGGAGGTAGGAGGAGCTAGAGTAGGAGGAGTCAGGGGGAGGGGCAGGTAGGAGGAGCTAGAGTAGGTAGGAGGAGTCAGGGGGAGGGGCAGGTAGGAGGAGCCAGAGTAGGAGGAGTCAGGGGAGGGGCAGGTAGGAGGAGCCAGAGGAGGTAGGAGGAGTCAGGGGGAGGGGCAGGTAGGAGGAGCCAGAGGGGGGGTGGGGCAGGAGGAAGGGAGGGAGTGACTTATTGGTTTTATAGGACATGCTTGTGCATACGAGGTGCTTTTGAAACTTTTTAGCCAGCAAGAACTGGAGCACATGGAACAAACATTTGGTAACTCTTACTTAAAATATCCACACATTTATCACATTTTCTGCATTTTTATTGTTGTTAGTGCAGTTTTACACTGTTAACTATTAACTTTAGCATTAGCTTTAACTTTAACATTAGCTTTAACTTTAACATTAGCTTTAACTTTAACATTAGCTTTAACTTTAGCATTAGCTTTAACTTTAACATTAACATTAGCATTAGCTTTAACATTAGCTTTAACTTTAACATTAACATTAGCTTTAACTTTAGCATTAGCTTTAACTTTAACATTAGCATTAGCTTTAACGTTAGCATTAACATTAGCATTACAATGCTACAGCAGAACTAGCAGCAACAAAAGGTGCAGAGATACACTTGTGAATGGATGCAACAAAGGTTAAATAACAAGGTCCAAACAAACAGCAGCGCAGACACGAGTGTATCTCCTCACCTCCCGTTTCTGGAAAACACAGAGAAGAAACAGATGTAGTTAGGTTAGGCTATGATTCTAGCAGGAGTTGAAATCTGCAAGGATTCTAGCATTAGTCAAAATCTGCAAAGTAAGCCAACAAAAGACTCACGTTTACACTTAAATTGAAAGATAACCATTTAATAACTGCACCGACAACAGTAAAAACGCAGAAAATGTGATAAATGCGTGGATATTTTAAGCGAGAGTTACCAAATGTTTGTACCACGTGCAGTAGTTCTCGGCTGGCTCCGTCTGCGCGCGCCGGGTGTCAAAGAGGAAGTCGCTGTTTCCGGCGCGCCTTATATAGACGAGAGCGTGGGGGGAGGGGGGCAGTGCACTGGGGAGAGGAGGGGGGCGGCTGGACCTCACTCTGTGCAGGTCTCACGGGAATCGAATCCCGTTTCTGACACGTGTGTGATTCCCCCAAACAAAATGTCCCGTGAATAAATCACTATAAGATCGATGTTTTATTGTGTGAACTGCTGCGGACAACATATAAATCCACAGACGTTTGCAGAACAGTCAGTTTGTTTTATATTTGTGTTGCATTTAACACTTTGTCACGTATTTCTCTTGATTCAAACGACACTCGGAGGTTGTCGCTCAAATCTGACAAAGTGTCTGACTGGACTGTACCAAGTCAAGTAGAGAACAGAGGGGGGTTTCAGGTGATCTCCACCTTAGTTTGTGTTGAGCTGCCGAAGGCTCTGTGTTTCTTGTAATACTCTGACTGACTTCATCCCCACTTTAAAGTCTTTGACCGTTTCATGAACACACCACGCTTGCTCATGGTTTGAATTGTTGGGTCTCCTTATAAATATTATAATATAAAGAGCACGGTGTAAACCTGCTCTGTGTGTACAGCGCCTCGACATGACGTCTGTTATGATTTGACGCTGTATAAATAAATATTGACTTGACATCATCAGAGAAATCAGAAGAAAGCTGCAGCTGTTTTCAATTAAAAATGATTGCTATGAGTTTATGGGCCAACTTTTCTTTGAGCGTCTCCTGCTCCACAGCCTGAAAGTTAAAAAATAAAATAAAATAACCCCCCACCCCTCTTCCCTCTTCCCCCTCCCGTGCAACCCCCACCCCGCACCCCCGCACCCCTAACCCTAACCCTAACCACAATCTCAGTTTATATAACGCCAGATCACAACAAAAGTTATGTGAGGGTTGGAATGATTAAATCAGATTCAGTTGTGATGGTCAGAATGTTTTATTTGAATGAAAACGTGCTGAGAAACGATCTTTATGATGAAATATTCCTGTTCCCTCTCTGTTGCTTCAACCCGCTCCATACAACACTCTGGTGTCACGGCGCTGACAGGTGTTTGTTCAACTTAGTCAAACTCTGCTTTTCGTTTGCGCCCCCTAGTGTTTCATCTTTACATTGCTATCAGTAAGGTTAGGTAGGATATGGGTTTAATTCATTTTATTGACCCTGAAAGCGAATATCTTTAGTAAAAATCCTTGAACAATAATGTGGCGCTATGATGGCTCTAACGGTGATCCTGCCGGAGTTTCCTGTGGTTTCAGGTGGATTAAGAATGATTTTACGCTCCCCGGCCGCTCTGACAAATGTTACACGTGTTTATTAGGGTATTTACGGTCAGAAATCCTGTTGTGTGTGTGGAGGGTACTCGAGGAAATCCGAGCATGCGCTGTATTGGCTGTCATTTGGAACGGATCGATAGTCAATCTGACACGTTGTTGTTTTCATGATGAATTCATGATGAGTAAAGTTTAAAAATGGGGGGGGGTCCGCTGTCATCCGCCATGTTTGTTTAGTCTAAAGTCACCTCCACACAATAAGATGTTTTTGCAGACTCAAATACACAATGTCCAATTAATCAATGTGATTTTATGGCAAATTTAAGGAGGCACGCAGAATCACATTCTTTATTTTCACTGTTTTACAGCAGGGAGTATTATGGACTTAATAAAAACAGATGTATGTACAAAAATAAAGTGACAGATCCCGTCTAAACCCGACTTCAGCTCCATTTGGACTGGATCTTTTTTAGAGGAGGTGGGCTAGTTTAACAATACCTGGCCCACCCACCCATACCTGCAGTAATCACAGCATATACATTTATTCACATATTTTTATTCTAAGTATGCAGAATTAGCTGCGATCATCTCCTGTCTGCAGTGAACCCATGGGCGTACAGACAGCTGTCACTGGATCACTGTGATACTGAAGAAAAGTTAAAAACAAGTTCCAAAAGCAAGTTCTGCACAAACACAAGTGTCTTTTTTCTGACTTCTTAGCAGAGTTATGGAGGTTACATTACAGAAGACCACAGTGAAGATTTAATTCTCCACCTCCTCCCGTACAGTTAATCCCGTCCAAATGGGGCTTTAGTCTCTGCATTAAACAAAGACATGAAGAGTACACTGGTAACAAGAGGATGAGGAGCTCATCTTTACTTCTGGTCAGGAAAGTCTGCGCTCATCTGAGAAGAAGAGAAAAGGACAGGTTGTTAGGTACAAAGACACAAAGTAAAGTGACTCCAGCTCTAATGTAAATCCAGAGTATTGTTCTAAGAATGAAGGGGATCTTTCTGCATGAATTTTATGTTAACAAGTGAATTTCATGCAACAGACACGTAAAGAAATACAATACATGACCGAGGCGCTTTAGATTTGTCCTAAATTCATTCTGCATGCATGTCAACTATTTTCTCTACTGCTGTTTGTATTTCAAGCTTTAATAAGTGTCAAAAATAAAACAAACACTTGTGTTGGAGGAGGGAGAGCCACAGCTGTTAGTGTAGTAAAGTATAGTTGAGTTAAACTGCAGCAGTTTAGCAGGGGAACAGATTGAAGCGGCGTCTACCTGAACGTCAAACTCTCCAAATCCAATCAGATTGCTGGTCTGGAGGCCGAGCAGGAAGAGAAATACAAAAAAACAAAACAAAAGACAGACGGCGAGATTTACAGCTGAGAAGACAGAGATCAGACTGAGCAGGAAAAACAAATGACTGCTGCTTCAGGAACTCTGAACACAGTCAACTCTACAGTTTGAGTATGAAGAGGCAGAGAGGATGCGGTTTCCAGTTTTCTGTGCGTTCCTCAAGATGTTGCTCACTCAAAGTTAAATAATGAAAACATGAGCGGTTCTGTTAACAACCACCAAGTAACAGAAAAGTATCAATCGTAGTATCGATACGCCTCCACCGACCAGTCCTGCTGCAGTTAATAAGACTGTGAATTCTTGAATTGTGGCCGTAAATGTGTTTGGTGCTGTCACGGTGACCTTTGGCCTTTTGACCACCTGCATGTAATCAGTTCATCTTTGAGTCCAACTGAATATTTGTATTAAAATTCCCTCGAGGCCTTACTGAGATATCGTGCTCAAAGTAAAGGGACGGCTGCCCGTTAATTGAATTTTGCCGGCACGAGTGAGAAACAGCTTCCCATAAACACAGCTCAGTCTCAGAAGATTTACAATGACCCAACAAATGGAGGATTTGGGAGAAATCCGAGTGTGAAAACTGTGGATGGTTCTGTCAGCGAGCCGTGCAGAGTTTAAAGCAGCAGTGTTGGATCCAGGTGAAGGTGATGGCTCCCTCTCTGCTGCTCTCACTGAACCTGAGCAGGAAGCACAGCCTTCTCCCTCTCCTCTCCTACTGATGAAGCCCATGATGGAGCTGCGACACAGGGCAGAGGTTTATGGTCAAATCTCACACTCACCACTGTGTCTGCTGCAGGAGAACCAGAGTGGCACTCACCCGTTGTTCCAGATGGAGAGGAGGTGTCGTTTAATCCTTCAATCCTCAGCCTGTCTTCCACACTTACTAACCATCATTATCACTTTCTTCTTGTTCTTTCAGGCCAAAGAGCTGCAGACTCTTCACAACCTCCGCAAACTCTTCGTTCTGGACCTCACCACACGGGTTAAGAAGGTACATCACCTTCCTCTGCTTGCTTGGTTCTGTTAAGCATCATCTCTCTGAAAATGCCAGTTTAACACTGAACCTGTGCTCTGACTATTGTTGTTAGAGTGCAGAGATGGACTGTGAGGAAGGGCTTGGCAACATCGCCCAGAAACAGAAGATCTCATTCCTGGAGAATAACTTGGAGCAGCTCACAAAAGTCCACAAGCAGGTAAAGTACCTAACATATACTATATACAGCATATGTAACATTAATACAAAATAAGCTGACGTTCTGTGAAGGAGACTAGTATTTTTCTTTTTTCTCAGCCAGTGATGGAAGAAGTCAAAATAGCAATACAGTAAAATAAAAATACACCTACTTCAATGAAAGCATTCTCTGCATAATTTACTATAAGCATCAAAAGTTTCAATGGAAATACTCAGGTAGGTACCTCAAAATTGTTCTTAAGTACAATTTGTTAAATTGTTCTTATTTTTACCCTCTCAAAGTCACCTTATCTGAGAAGCCATGTCTGGGCATTAACATCCTGACAAGTTTTATTCCTAGCTTCACCAAACTTTGTAAGATTGCTGTGTTGTCTCTCTGCCCTGTGTGCCTGTCACTTGCAGTGTGGCTGCTTTCTTTGCAGGTACTGGAGGTGAGCATGGTCATGAGCACCTGAGCTCATCAGCGCCCTCTGGTGGACACAGGCCCTGTATGTCAGTGCTCCTTCTGAAACCCTCTCAGAGCTGAGTTCAGACTCTCCCTCTTCTCCCTGAGACACACCCACTGGCTTTGGATTGTGTTTCTCCCTCAGCAGTAGCTTGACTCAGTGGCTTGAAGAGTTTCTGTGATTTCAAACCCCGCCCCCTGAACTCTGCACTGCCCAACTTGGTACAACCCAAGTCCCCTCTCCCTCCTCTCCCTCCTCTCCCTCCTCTCCCTCCTCCACCTCATCCAGCAATCCAGTTGGAAAAACTAAGGATTGATATTGTGCAGGTACAAAGAGATGGTCAGGCAGTACAAACCTTTAACGGTTATTATATCTGCAAAATGACTGAATATCAGCTGCTGGTAATTAAAGAATGGCTGTGGATCTAATTCTTTTGTTGAGACAACTAGTCCAGATTTATAAAACAGAATTTCATTGCTGATTTGAACCAAAATACAGTACATGAATCTGGCTTGAAGCCTAAACCCCACCAGTAAGACTGGAGTCTGAGAAATGACGCTCCAAAATACAGACTGAGAACCTCTTGACCTTTGTGACCCAGGGGCTTGATGAGGAGCAGCCCTTTAAACAGGCTGTTGGTTCAGATCCAAACATCTGACGTCCACAGATGTTTCAGTCCAAGAGAGTGGTTGCTGCACTGTCTCAGATTTAGTTTGTTCTTTGTCTATACGGTGTTTGATTCCCTGAAATAAGGCTTTTAAAAGCTTTGCAGATACTGGAGGTGAGCATGGCAGAGGGCCATCAGCACCTGAGCTCATCAGCGCCCTCTGGTGGACACAGACCCTGTATGTCAGTGCTCCTTCTGAAACCCTCTCAGAGCTGAGTTCAGACTCTCCCTCTTCTCCCTGAGACACACCCACTGGCTTTGGTTTGTGTTTCTCCCTCAGCAGTAGCTTGACTCAGTGGCTTGAAGAGTTTCTGTGACTTCAAACCCCGCCCCCTGAACTCTGCACTGCCCAACTTGGTACAACCCAAGTCCCCTCTCCCTCCTCTCCCTCCTCTCCCTCCTCCACCTCACCAAGCAATTGAGTTGGAAAAACTAAGGATTGATATCGTGCAGGTACAAAGAGATGGTCAGGCAGTACAAACCTTTAATGGTTCAGTCATGTTGAGAACATGTTTGTCTTCCATCTTATCAGTTTTGGTGAAACTTGAGTTCAAATCTAATGCTGTGATATGTTTTTAGCTCTTGATATTTTTTATTTTTACCCTCTCAAAGTCACCTTATCTGAGAAGCCATGTCTGGGCATTAACATCCTGACAAGTTTTATTCCTAGCTTCACCAAACTTTGTAAGATCGCTGTGTTGTCTCTCTGCCCTGTGTGCCTGTCACTTGCAGTGTGGCTGCTTTCTTTGCAGATACTGCAGGTGAGCATGGCAGAGGGCCATCAGCACCTGAGCTCATCAGCGCCCTCTGGTGGACACAGACCCTGTATGTCAGTGCTCCTTCTGAAACCCTCTCAGAGCTGAGTTCAGACTCTCCCTCTTCTCCCTGAGACACACCCACTGGCTTTGGTTTGTGTTTCTCCCTCAGCAGTAGCTTGACTCAGTGGCTTGAAGAGTTTCTGTGATTTCAAACCCCGCCCCCTGAACTCTGCACTGCCCAACTTGGTACAACCCAAGTCCCCTCTCCCTCCTCTCCCTCCTCTCCCTCCTCCACCTCATCCAGCAATCCAGTTGGAAAAACTAAGGATTGATATTGTGCAGGTACAAAGAGATGGTCAGGCAGTACAAACCTTTAACGGTTATTATATCTGCAAAATGACTGAATATCAGCTGCTGGTAATTAAAGAATGGCTGTGGATCTAATTCTTTTGTTGAGGCAACTAGTCCAGATTTATAAAACAGAATTTCATTGCTGATTTGAACCAAAATACAGTACATGAATCTGGCTTGAAGCCTAAACCCCACCAGTAAGACTGGAGTCTGAGAAATGACGCTCCAAAATACAGACTGAGAACCTCTTGACCTTTGTGACCCAGGGGCTTGATGAGGAGCAGCCCTTTAAACAGGCTGTTGGTTCAGATCCAAACATCTGACGTCCACAGATGTTTCAATCCAAGAGAGTGGTTGCTGCACTGTCTCAGATTTAGTTTGTTCTTTGTCTATACGGTGTTTGATTCCCTGAAATAAGGCTTTTAAAAGCTTTGCAGATACTGGAGGTGAGCATGGCAGAGGGCCATCAGCACCTGAGCTCATCAGCGCCCTCTGGTGGACACAGACCCTGTATGTCAGTGCTCCTTCTGAAACCCTCTCAGAGCTGAGTTCAGACTCTCCCTCTTCTCCCTGAGACACACCCACTGGCTTTGGTTTGTGTTTCTCCCTCAGCAGTAGCTTGACTCAGTGGCTTGAAGAGTTTCTGTGATTTCAAACCCCGCCCCCTGAACTCTGCACTGCCCAACTTGGTACAACCCAAGTCCCCTCTCCCTCCTCTCCCTCCTCTCCCTCCTCCACCTCACCAATCAATTGAGTTGGAAAAACTAAGGATTGATATTGTGCAGGTACAAAGAGATGGTCAGGCAGTACAAACCTTTAATGGTTCAGTCATGTTGAGAACGTGTTTGTCTTCCATCTTATCAGTTTTGGTGAAACTTGAGTTCAAATCTAATGCTGTGATATGTTTTTAGCTCTTGATATTTTTTATTTTTACCCTCTCAAAGTCACCTTATCTGAGAAGCCATGTCTGGGCATTAACATCCTGACAAGTTTTATTCCTAGCTTCACCAAACTTTGTAAGATCGCTGTGTTGTCTCTCTGCCCTGTGTGCCTGTCACTTGCAGTGTGGCTGCTTTCTTTGCAGGTACTGGAGGTGAGCATGGTCATGAGCACCTGAGCTCATCAGCGCCCTCTGGTGGACACAGACCCTGTATGTCAGTGCTCCTTCTGAAACCCTCTCAGAGCTGAGTTCAGACTCTCCCTCTTCTCCCTGAGACAGTGATAATAGTACTAGGTCTTAATGTCCAAACATGACTTCTCAGATAAGGTGTTTGTCAGGTTATAAAAACAGAATAATATCAAAGGCTGAAAACATGAAAACGTGGGCCGTGTACAGGCCTTGTTTTCTGGACCTGTTCATGTCAATGTCTGAACAAAATCAGAGATGGTGCTGCAGCAACCTTTTCTGATCTGATATGGAATGACCCCTCTGAAGTTCTTGGGTTTGAGTTGTGGTGGATTTTGATGAAGTCCAGGACCCTCTGTAAACTCCCAAAGGCTTCAGGAAATAAGTGTGAAGGGTCTGATGAGATAGCTGAACCTTTAGGTTCTGAGGATGTGGATTTGACTCAGTTGTGGGTCGTACAAGCAGAGATTTTTGAATCAAAGTCTGACAAAAGCTTCTGATCAACACGTCGCCTTATAGCTCACACCGACACTGAAGTTCAGAGTTATCGGTTCCTCTGGTTTTGAGGTTTTGGGTCAGAGGCTGCAGAGTTTTGATGCCCAGCACTCAAAGTAAACACTGAAAGGCTCAAAGAAATGTGTCTCAGCTGTCTGACAAGATGGCGCAGACTGGTAGAACACTGACTCGTATTCAAGAGTCATGAGTTCAATTCTTGGTTAAGGCAGTGAGTTTTTGAAGGCTGGTGTGCAGATCACAGAGTGAAATGCTTGAAAAAAGGAGTTCAGGTGTCTCACCACATAGGTCAGTGGTTAAGGAGATGGACTGGGTCTCAAGAGTTAGTGAGTTCACTTCTTGCTTGCGTCAAAGAGTTTTTGAAGACTGGTGTGCAAAAGAAAGGCTGAAATGCTTAAAGAAAGAGTCCTCCACTGTCTGACAAGATGGCACAGACTGGTAGAACACTGACTCATGTTCAAGAGTCGTGAGTTCAATTCTTGGTTGAGGCAGTGAGTTTTTGAAGGCTGGTGTGCAGATCACAGAGTGAAATGCTTGAAAAAAGGAGTTCAGGTGTCTCACCACATAGGTCAGTGGTTAAGGAGATGGACTGGGTCTCAAGAGTTGGTGAGTTCAATTCTTGCTTGCGTCAAAGAGTTTTTGAAGACTGGTGTGCAAAAGAAAGGCTGAAATGCTTAAAGAAAGAGTCCTCCACTGTCTGACAAGATGGCGCAGACTGGTAGAACACTGACTCATGTTCAAGAGTCGTGAGTTCAGTTTTTGGTTGAGGCAGTGAGTTTTTGAAGGTTGGTGTGCAGATCACAGAGTGAAATGCTTGAAAAAAGGAGTTCAGGTGTCTCACCACATAGGTCAGTGGTTAAGGAGATGGACTGGGAATCAAGAGTTCGTGAGTTCAATTCTTGGTTGAGACAAAGAGTTTTTCACTTTCAACTGCCAAAATGAAGAAGCCAAATGCGCCACGAGCATTAGTCACATCAGATCCTCAGTGGTGCAGTGGATTTGTCTGCAGGCAAGAGGTTGTGATTGGGAACCAAGAGGTTGCAGGTTCAAGTCTTGGTTGAGACAAAGAGTTTTTCGCTTTCAACAGCCAAAATGAAGATGTCAAATACGCCCGGAGCTCTGTTCATATCAGATGCACGGTGGTGCAGTGGGTTCGTCAGCGGCCGGATGGTCGACTGGTCTGGGAGAGGCCAGTTCGAATCCCCTTCACTGCCAGCGTCTGGGTTAGGGGGTAGCAGGAGAGGATAATTTAGTTCGGGGGGGGGAGGTAGCTGGGGGGGAGGGGCTAGATCAGGTGGGGGGGGCTAGGTAGGAGGAGCTAGAGGGGGGTGGGGCTAGGTAGGAGGAGCTAGAGGGGGGTGGGACTAGGTAGGAGGAGTCAGGGGGAGGGGCAGGTAGGAGGAGCTAGAGGGGGCGGGGCAGGTAGGAGGAGTCAGGGGAGGGGCAGGTAGGAGGAGCCAGAGGGGGGGTGGGGCAGGAAGAAGGGAGGGAGTGACTTATTGGTTTTATAGGACATGCTTGTGCGTACAAGGTGCTTTTGAAACTTTTTAGCCAGCAAGAACTGGAGCACATGGAACAAACATTTGGTAACTCTTACTTAAAATATCCACACATTTATCACATTTTCTGCATTTTTATTGTTGTTAGTGCAGTTTTACACTGTTAACTATTAACTTTAGCATTAGCTTTAACTTTAACATTAGCTTTAACATTAGCTTTAACTTTAACATTAACATTAACATTAGCTTTAACTTTAACATTAGCTTTAACATTAGCTTTAACTTTAACATTAACATTAACATTAGCTTTAACTTTAGCATTAGCTTTAACTTTAACATTAACATTAGCATTAGCTTTAACATTAGCTTTAACTTTAACATTAACATTAGCTTTAACTTTAGCATTAGCTTTAACTTGAACATTAGCATTAGCTTTAACGTTAGCATTAACATTAGCATTACAATGCTACAGCAGAACTAGCAGCAACAAAAGGTGCAGAGATACACATGTGAATGGATGCAACAAAGGTTAAATAACAAGGTCCAAACAAACAGCAGCGCAGACACGAGTGTATCTCCTCACCTCCCGTTTCTGGAAAACACAGAGAAGAAACAGATGTAGTTAGGTTAGGCTATGATTCTAGCAGGAGTTGAAATCTGCAAGGATTCTAGCATTAGTCAAAATCTGCAAAGTAAGCCAACAAAAGACTCACGTTTACACTTAAATTGAAAGATAACCATTTAATAACTGCACCGACAACAGTAAAAATGCAGAAAATGTGATAAATGCGTGGATATTTTAAGCGAGAGTTACCAAATGTTTGTACCACGTGCAGTAGTTCTCGCTGGCTCCGTCTGCGCGCGCCGGGTGTCAAAGAGGAAGTCGCTGTTTCCGGCGCGCCTTATATAGACGAGAGCGTGGGGGGAGGGGGGCAGTGCACTGGGGAGAGGAGGGGGGCGGCTGGACCTCACTCTGTGCAGGTCTCACGGGAATCGAATCCCGTTTCTGACACGTGTGTGATTCCCCCAAACAAAATGTCCCGTGAATAAATCACTATAAGATCGATGTTTTATTGTGTGAACTGCTGCGGACAACATATAAATCCACAGACGTTTGCAGAACAGTCAGTTTGTTTTATATTTGTGTTGCATTTAACACTTTGTCACGTATTTCTCTTGATTCAAACGACACTCGGAGGTTGTCGCTCAAATCTGACAAAGTGTCTGACTGGACTGTACCAAGTCAAGTAGAGAACAGAGGGGGGTTTCAGGTGATCTCCACCTTAGTTTGTGTTGAGCTGCCGAAGGCTCTGTGTTTCTTGTAATACTCTGAGTGACTTCATCCCCACTTTAAAGTCTTTGACCGTTTCATGAACACACCACGCTTGCTCATGGTTTGAATTGTTGGGTCTCCTTATAAATATTATAATATAAAGAGCACGGTGTAAACCTGCTCTGTGTGTACAGCGCCTCGACATGACGTCTGTTATGATTTGACGCTGTATAAATAAATATTGACTTGACATCATCAGAGAAATCAGAAGAAAGCTGCAGCTGTTTTCAATTAAAAATGATTGCTATGAGTTTATGGGCCAACTTTTCTTTGAGCGTCTCCACAGCCTGAAAGTTAAAAAATAAAATAAAAGAACCCCCCACCCCTCTTCCCTCTTCCCCCTCCCGTGCAACCCCCACCCCGCACCCCCGCACCCCTAACCCTAACCCTAACCACAATCTCAGTTTATATAACGCCAGATCACAACAAAAGTTATGTGAGGGTTGGAATGATTAAATCAGATTCAGTTGTGATGGTCAGAATGTTTTATTTGAATGAAAACGTGCTGAGAAACGATCTTTATGATGAAATATTCCTGTTCCCTCTCTGTTGCTTCAACCCGCTCCATACAACACTCTGGTGTCACGGCGCTGACAGGTGTTTGTTCAACTTAGTCAAACTCTGCTTTTCGTTTGCGCCCCCTAGTGTTTCATCTTTACACTGCTATCAGTAAGGTTAGGTAGGATATGGGTTTAATTCATTTTATTGACCCTGAAAGCGAATATCTTTAGTAAAAATCCTTGAACAATAATGTGGCGCTATGATGGCTCTAACGGTGATCCTGCCGGAGTTTCCTGTGGTTTCAGGTGGATTAAGAATGATTTTACGCTCCCCGGCCGCTCTGACAAATGTTACACGTGTTTATTAGGGTATTTACGGTCAGAAATCCTGTTGTGTGTGTGGGAGGGTACTCGAGGAAATCCGAGCATGCGCTGTATTGGCATGCTGTATTTGGAACGGATCGATAGTCAATCTGACACGTTGTTGTTTTCATGATGAATTCATGATGAGTAAAGTTTAAAAATGGGGGGGGTCCGCTGTCATCCGCCATGTTTGTTTAGTCTAAAGTCACCTCCACACTATAAGATGTTTTTGCAGACTCAAATACACAATGTCCAATTAATCAATGTGATTTTATGGCAAATTTAAGGAGGCACGCAGAATCACATTCTTTATTTTCACTGTTTTACAGCAGGGAGTATTATGGACTTAATAAAAACAGATGTATGTACAAAAATAAAGTGACAGATCCCGTCTAAACCCGACTTCAGCTCCATTTGGACTGGATCTTTTTTAGAGGAGGTGGGCTAGTTTAACAATACCTGGCCCACCCACCCATACCTGCAGTAATCACAGCATATACATTTATTCACATATTTTTATTCTAAGTATGCAGAATTAGCTGCGATCATCTCCTGTCTGCAGTGAACCCATGGGCGTACAGACAGCTGTCACTGGATCACTTTTTTTAATGTTCATGTGTTCTTCCCAACTGTTTAATCCTGTCAACTGTTATAAAAAAAAAAATTTTTTTCAGGGTCCGAGTTGCAACATGGCCCGAGTTTCATACCTACCCCACAATCAACCTTCCCTGGGCAGTACCGGGTGGGTGCTGGGTCCAGTCGCAAATTTTTTGATATGTGTTTTATTAATTAATAAAATTTGAAAAAAAAAAAAGAAAAGGGGTGTGGTTTAGTGTGTGTAATTACATGCAATTTTTGTATAGAAAACAATAGAAATTTTGGAGGAAAAATTTTATTCTTAAGTGTTACATTGAAAAAATGAAAATCTCAAAAATTTGAATGGAAAAATAAAAAAAATGTCAATGGAAAAAAAACAGAAAAATTTTTTAAAAAAAAATGGGGCACCCATATAGGCTCATGTGCCCCAGTTCAGCTAAGTGTTTATTGCATGTTATTCCCATGCTCATCTACACTGTCCTATCTGAGTAAAGGGCTGGGCCAAAGCGTGTCCCATCCCTTTACTCTCATTCCTCTGCTATCTCTTCCTAACAGGAAACACAATACACACACAATTTATTGTCACACAATAAAAACACATACAAAACAGTGAACAACAGTCAAAAATGTCAGTACAACAAGGCAAACAGTAAAACATGGAAAACTGTCAAAAACACTCAAGGCATGAACAACATTCAAAAATGTCATAATACAGTAAAGCATAACAAACAATCATAAACACTTAAATACTGTCATAAACTAGTAAAGCATGGAAAACAGTTAAAAATACTCAATGTCACAGTAGAGTTGAGTCGGGTTGATTTCAGTGGGAGGAGGGTCAGTCGGAGACAGAAGTGATTCTGGATGAAAGAAAACAACAGTATTTAGATGGACAGACTGACAACATGATACTAAGACTACTACTGATGAGCTTGGACACTTAAAGATCACCTTTGGCAGTAAATTTTGAGGCTATACAAACAAATGCAAACACTAAAAGAAAAGGAAAAGGGACTGCGACTTGTAATCTTACCTGAAGCAGACAAAGTGTGAACGCCTGTCCAAGCGCTCTTGACTCCCTGGCGTTATGGGATATGCGACAGCACTGGTGGCGTTTCAGAGACCTGTATGTAGGGTGTTATGAAACAGAGAAAACTTAATTAATAAGAGACAAGAAGAACACTAAACTACACTATATGACACCAGATTATATTCTCTTACACTAATAAATTTTGAAGTTTCTATTCTGTTCTAAATGACAGGGTCAGACTACAAAGAATAAACACTGACCTTCTGGAAACATCTTCATGTCTGTCTCTTCTCTCTGTGATTTAATGGTTGCAGTTTGAATTCTGTGGAGAAAAACACAACAAACATTCATATAAACATGTAACTTTGAACACATCAACATAAACTGTGCAGATAGAGACAGAAGTAAAACACACTAAATTCTTCTTGTTCTGGATTCATCAGTTAAATTTGTTTTCTTCACAAAAACAGAAGAAGCTGCTCTGACTGGAGAAGTGACTCCACCAGCTGCTCGTATTCACACAACAGCAGTGGATGGAAATGTTTGTTTCTCCATCGTAAGATAAATTTTAACTAAATTTGGTCAAGAGATGCAGACAAAATGAGAGACAGATAACCTAGATGATATATAATTTAATGCCTGTGCTCTGTGTTGGACAGGTGATGAAGCTGTTTGTGAATTACCTGGAGGCCTCTGTCCTGGTCTAAACAATTCCTTCATTGTTCAAAGATTCTCTGATCGTGGACGAAGTGGAGACACCTGCAGGAAATACAGAGAGAAACATACAAAGCACAATGATCAATACACTGTGACCTGTTCATCAACAGTTTAACCAAGAAAACACAGAAAAGTATTCAACATTACAGCTGAACCAGAACATTTTCAAAACATAAGAGAACTGTCTCAGAAAATGAGCTGCCACATATGACAAGAAAAAGCATTAAATATTTGAGAACCAATCACAATAACTATTTGGGAAATCATGTGGAATCATGTACATTACTGTGAACTTTTTTTTTCCATGCTCTGCATTCCACTGCATCCACTTTTAATTTTTCAAATTTGTAATTTTTCTTACTCATTTTTCTTACTGCAACAGGCTGTTGTAATTGTAGTACAAAGGTGAGTCAGAGGTTTACAGTTCATAATGAAGCACAGTAAGCTTTGTGGAACGCACTGGCAGAGAGATGCGAGACAGTAGAGGACATGACACTATTAGACAACACTATGATTAGATTAGGCAGCAGCAGCAGAACTGACTAGACTACTGAATGACTACTATATTAAATGACACTACAACAACAGATTAGATGACACTACTATATTAGACTACTACTACAACATTAGACAAGACTACTGGATGACAGTACTATATTAGACTACTATTATATTAGACTACTACAGCAACAACAACAGCACAACAGACTAGACAAGACTACTGGATGGACAGTACTATATTAAATGACACTACTACTGTATCATACCAAAACATGCAGTATTAATGATGGGAAATATGAATGTGTACCACTTTATAGAATCATGTTAAATACTGTTAACATGAAGTTCACATAAACATAACAGCATTACATTCAAACATATACAGCCACAGTGTTCCAGGCAGATCATCATTCACAGAGAGTAACAGCTCATTTTCAAACATGTGACCCACGTGTTGACTGTAATCCAAGTATCTGAAAAACCATCACATATTTTCCGTGTCCTTCTTCCATATTACAGATTAAGAATCCAGAGAACGTGTGACCAGTCTCCCTGGCTTTGTTGACAGCTACGGTTTTACATTGTGTCGTTAGAGTCTCTTTAAATTCCTCATAAACCGACAGAATTAACGTGCGCTCTTCATCTGAGAATTAAGTCAACACTGACTCAACTTACTGACATCTTCACCGTCGCCGTAGTTAACGCAGATCGAGGCAGCCGACGTCTGTCAACCCTGACGTTCCTTGATAACCCGAGTTAAATCACAGTGGGTTAAACTCCCTTCGTAGTCCAGGCCTCTGTTTGGTTTTTAAGGTGGGAGCTGGTGTTTGTGTCCAGGCTGCAGCAGCTGAACCAGTAAACCTGGAAAACACAAGTCCAACAAATAACCTCATTAATAAAGAATAGTTCATCTCCAACACCTGAACAATGTAGAAGAATACAACACTGAAAACTAAACACTGCAACCAACAATCACACTTTGACTTTTGAGGTGAATAAATTCATCATGTTACTATGACTTCATTGATCTCAGAGAGGAAAGCCATTTTTAAAATCATTTTATAATAATTTCAGTCACAGTCACCACAAACAAATGGTGAGATCAATGAATGGCCGTGGATAGATTACTACCACAAAGCTATAAAGACACACAAACGCCAAAGAGGCAAAAAACAAAACTGCAAAATGATCACAATGCCACACTGAAAACCGCTAGACCCGCAACTAGAAGAAACGTGACGACGATAATCCACCATAAACTGACTTAAAATGACCAAGCTGGAGCTACAAACTACAAGGAAGCAGTAAAATGCTACGGTATGCTAATGGCGTGCTACTGATGGTACAGAGATGCAAACAGTTGTAGACAAACAGACTAATAAACAGTTGGCAACAACGTGGCAGGAACGCCTTAGCCACAGAAACACAAACACTTTAACACAAACAAACAACAACATGCCAAAAAGGGAGCATCGCCAAAAACATCCTCAAACGATAAGGCTAATGCTAACGCTCTATGTTTATGCTAACGTTAATGTTAACGCTTGCTACTAATGCTAATGCTAACATCCATGCCATGTGTTAGCATGGTAATGCCAACACCATGGTAATGCAAAATGTTAAATATCGAACCATTTTTTTTTTTTAATTATAGGAGGTTAATTTAAAGAAGATGTAAAAATCGAGAATATAGCATCAGACCCCCAAGGGTTAATGATAAACTGTGCAATATATCTCGAGGTTAGAACCCATATATACATTATAAAGAGAGATTAAAAATCTATCACATGTACCCCAAGGGACTCATATATTGTGGAGAGGTAGGGAGTCTTGGAATGCCAAGCTCAGCATTTTCTTAAGTCATTATGCATAAATAGTGTGTGGTATAGCCAATATATATTTTCCCTACCTGAGATGAAGGGGAGGTGTTCACGCTTCTAAAGGGATTCAGAATCAGTGCTAAATACATCTGATGGAGTATTTCGTCAAACCACTGCTACATTTTTCCCCCAAAACTGACATTTTGTTTACGGGTGGCTCATCCACATTAAATTACTGAGTAATTTAGCTGTTATACTGTGACAGGCTTTTCTTCCATAACTTGAGAAATGAGCTTGAGTTTGTGCATTTTTAAATTGTCCCTCCAGATATTGACTTTTTCCATAAAGTTTACAGACTTGTAAACGACAGATTAGAGATAATGAGTTTTAGCCTCTTGATTTCCAGAAACCCTGCTCCTACACTTCCCATAATGCTACTGGATGGTGTCTTTCATGATGCCATGCTCACATCAGATCGTTCAAACAGTTCCCGTTCCCGACCTGTTAAAAATGAACCTAACATTATGATTTGTCAAAGCAGTGAAATCACAGTGGCTGACTTCTGTTGAGTGCCTCAGTCAGCCATGTGCACTGAGAAAAAAGTCTGCAGCTTGTTGTCAGTGAGACTTTTCCTGACGATGCCAGCACTGCAGCTGTTTGAATGGCTGCCTCTTCTTTGAGCTCCCTGCTCAGTAGGTGCTGAATTTGTTTAGAAAACATGTCTTACTGTTTTGCTGCTGTCACCTACATGTAAGGCAAATCCCACCACAGTTGTTCCCATCTGTATCTTTTTACAAGTGGTTCCTTAGAGACTGCACTACAGGAGATACTCATCCTTAATGAACTGCATTACTCAGATTACCTACTGTATGTACACCCAGCTGGTGCTTAAAGGTAATGAAATGCAATGTATTATTTACAGTTACTAGTTAACCCTGGTTTGGTTTCGGTGTACCAGCAGGATTGGCAGCATTATTAGAATAATCGTGTTGAGATTTAGGTGTCTGAGCTGTGATGGAGTTGGTTTAGAAGGGGGGTCTACTCAGTAATAATATTTAGGTGTGGTCTATGTAATCTTTCTGTTGAATTCTGGCACTGCAATAGGCTGAAGAACTAACACCCAAAATGACATTAGAACATCTTTTTTTTCCTACGCTCTATGTAAATGTGCTGTTGTGTATTGATGCTATCAAAATAGCTCTGTGTGGGTCCCTTTGGTGGCTCTGACCTCCTTCTAATGCCCTAATTATAATCATTAGCCCTCTCTCTTTAAACTTTCTTTGTAAATACACATTACACTCTATAGTTGTGGGGCTCTGGTATAGCTTCCTCTCGCTGATCTGCTGTTTGAAATAGTGATCTTTAGTGATCTTTGCAGGATTCTTCCAGTAGGGATGGCCAGAAGTTTGCATTGCAGATTCAGGACTGTACAGGTTTTCCTTCTCAGCAGTCACACTGATTTGAACAGTTAAGCTGAGAGAGAATCGTTCAGTAAAATCACATCTTGCAGTGATTAGTGGGAAGACACCTGACATATAAATATAAATAAAAAGCAGTACAGTATAGTCAGTGATGATCAATGTTAATAAGTCCCAAAGTAGGGAAATACAGTGTAACAAAAAATTAAAAAAAAAAAAAAAAGCATTTTAAACAGGACACAGAAGAAGACAAGATATAAAAGAAGAAAATATTTATACATATTTATAGTTTTTTCTCAGTTTCCAGGAACAGTTCCTTTATGTGTGTAGTTCTTCTTGGTGGCAAATCTGGTTCCTATGGAAGCGCAGGACGGACAGTCTCTCATTTCTAGCTCTTGTGGACAAGGATGACTCTCCCTTTAAGCCATAGTTTCCCAGTAAATGGATGATCTCCTCTAGTGGGAAAGGGATATAGATAGAAAAGGTATATGAACCCTTCGGTTTTCTGCATTAATTTGTCATAAAATGTATTGACAAATATAATGTGCCTAAAATAATAACAAAAAAAATTCTGGCCTTTCATGTTTTTATTGAGAGTAACCATAAAAACCTCATAGTGCTAGTGGAAAAAGAACCCTTGATGTGAGCCATGCCTTGCCAAAAAGTTTTCAGAGTATCTACGCTCAAGAATTATTGATTTACACAAGACTTTAGAAATTCACCAGTCTACAGTTGGGCAAACAGTCTACAAATGGAGACACTTTGGGACTGTGGCTACTCTACTGAGAAGTGGGCCCAGTCAAAATGATCCCAAGAACACAAGAAGACTGGCCTGGCCAGCTTGCAATCATTGAGGGGAAGATGAATTCCCAAGTGTATCAAAAAAATTCTTCAGTACATCAGCTGAAACTCTGTATAAGTTGGGTGATGCAACAGGACAATGATCCAAAACACCGGAGCAAGTTCACAACAGAACAGCTTCAGAACAACAAAATCCACCTTTTGGAGTGGCCCAGTCAGAGCCCAGACCCCAATCCAATAGAGAAGGGGGGGGTCAACCAGCTACTAATTCACTTACTCACTCACTCACTTACTTTTTCCACTACCATTTAGAATGTTGAATGAGTGTGTTCAATAAAGACATGAAAGATCCAAAAAAAATTGACTTAGGTGAAGATCAGATCACATTATGACAAATTAATGTAGAAGACCATAAAATTCCAAAGGGTTCACGTACTGTATATACATGTCATTTCATGCAATTAAAAGCATGTTAAGAGACAAGACATCAAAGCACCTGGATCATTCTCAGCAATGGTGATGAGGTAAAACAGCCCTTCACTAGACAGCAATTGTGCTACCAGGGGCAGAAATCTGTCGGTCACCTCTCGTCCTCGCCTCCCACCAGCCCAGGCAGCCTCTATACCTCTGCTGCTGACCTGAAAGAAAAGAACTCACTGTTAATGTGCCTCACAAATTTGGCCTTCAGATAACCTGCTAAACGGAGCTCAACTACCTCTTCTGATGGTGTCACCACATAGGGAGGGTTGAACAGGAGGACATCCACTTTTCCACTCAGCTGAGGCAGAAGACACTCCACCTAGACGAAGGAAAGGAAATAAGCATTTCAATGGGCCTGTTTTTTCTGCATATTTCAATTCCAAGTCCAAGTGTTACCAGGTCTGTGATGACAGGCTGCAGTGACACATTGTTACAGGAGGCTGTCATTTCTGTGCACTGTGCTGCTGCAGGATTCACATCAGTGCAACTGAGAGAGACAAACACATGCATACATTCATGATTTCTCCCATACAAGTAAATCTGTTTTTATAAGCTGGATACAGGTCACTCACACAAAGCTACTCACATGTATAAAGCTGAAGGTCCGACCACTGATGCCAGAAATGCAGACACCACTCCAGAGCCACTGCCAACCTCCACACACACACTCGGGCTAGAAATAGTGAAGAGACGCAGTTTCAACTTTATTTTTTTAACTGTTCAAACTTCGTACATCTGCAGGTCTACCCAGGTTCCAACACTTTCAGCTATTAGGTTTGTGAATAGCTTTTTGCATCTTGCATCTAGTTAGTTTATATTTTATGCTTTTTCTGAGTTCATCTTAGTTTGTGTGCTTTAGCTCCCTCCCACATCTTTCACTTCTCACACAATACATGTGTAAAAAATGTTGACAAATGTGTGTTCTTTCACTCAGGAGCTGACATTAAATCTATCAGCTGTGACTGTGGTTCACGGGTCAGAGCAGCTCATCCACTATTAGGAAGGTCAGTGGTTAAGCCACTGATCAAACAAGCATTATGCCCACTGACAGGTGATGTGAATAACACTGATCATCTTTACAATAAGATGTTCTGCTGGGGTTCTACCTTGGGGTCTGATGGATGTTGGTTTGGTGGAGTATTTTTACATTTTATAGAATGGATGCCATGCACGTATCACATGGCATCATATCCTGTCAGAAACCATAGTACAGACTCTGAAAAAGCAGTAAAATCTGCTTGTTGTTTGCGTTTGTATTAAAGTAAGTCTTAAGTAAGCAACAGTCCTTTGTGTGTGACCTCATCAGTTGCAGCCTCTGCGCATCTTTCTCCAGGGCGTCTATCAAGAGGAAAGAGTCCTCCGCAGGCTCGTACACATCTTGGAAGCATCCTCGTCCGGCGTGGGAGTAAACGGGTGTGGGATAACCGGTACACATGTTAGCTTCACGGCTGGAGCCTCGCTAGCCGCTTGCACGTGTTGCAGGTTTGCTTCACCCTTACCCTCTACTTATTAGTAGAAACTCCAGACTTCAGACACAGTGTTATTATTTAACGCTTGAGTCAGTTTTAGTTACAAAATACCGCTAATATTCTCCATAAAAGACGTAAACTACGGCTGTGTGGGTTAGCCACTGTAACTAACACACTCACAATTCACTTCCTTGTATACAATCTACGTCAGAGTCACGTGCTTAATCCTTTCTTTGCCGTTAACGTCACTGGACGTATTTCTTTTTCTTTTTTAAATAGAAAAATGGGTTACATATATTTACAACACCACCACAGTGGCTGTATTTCAATGTGTAGGCGGGTATATTTATGAAATTCTGAAATACATCACATCCACCTACACGTCTGAAGTGGGGAAAAATTCATTTAAAAATACATATATAAAATCAAACAGTGTATAGATTGTACCAAAGAAAGACGTTTGCTTTAGACGACAGAAAGTTCTTTATCTGTTCAGATTCCTGTGATAATAAATGTGTCACTAAATAGAAAATACTCCTTTTTATCAAGTGAGTTCATGAAGTACTAAAATATATTTTTTAATGTAAATCTCTTAAGTTTTTAAAACTATATAAATATAAGTAGTAAAGTAATCGTGATTTTCCTTTTTTGTTAATATTAATTTGTACGAGAACCCAACTGTTTAGCGTTTAAACTGTGAAAAGGGAAGAAATGGTCTGCTGGCGTAATTAAGGACAATTTAGCCACCAGACACAGTGATAATGATACAATAACAGCAAGAGCAAATCAGTAAACACTAAATACACCATCAAACTGAAAACACAAGGACAACTAATACTGCTGGTTCATTAATACCTATTTAGCAAAACTGAGAAACAATATTGGACTCCAGGCGGCTAAATTAACAAAACTGCTGCTGCATAAAGAGAGCAATAACAAGAAATGTAGGAAATGTATTTCCACTTAGGCTTTAGATGAACAGGGTTTCTTAATCATATTTCCTTGGCTTGTTGTTAGAAAGTTTAATCACTAACTGCAAAAGCTCAAACGCTAGAACTTTGGATCAGTAATTATAAAATCTTACAGAATTAAAGATTAAAAACATGCTTGAAACACAAGAAACTGGATCTAAATACCCAAAAGAAATAGTTAATATAGCTGGAGGTTAATTCTACGGCCATTTCCCTTAAACACATGATGTAACATCTAGGCATCTATGCACACACACATACAGAGATATACCTCTGAGATCAAATTATAGCTTCTCACCCAACAGCAAAACAAGCTGACAAAACTCTTAGTTAATGTCTTAGAGAGTCTCATCAGCAGAAAGAGCAGGTTCACTTGTTTTGATGAATCTAACACCTCTACACCACTGAGGCACCAAGCCAATCTGAGGTGTTAAAAAAATAAACTGTAATGATGCAACAATGTAGTAACACAAAACAAAGCAGGTGAACATGTCAAATACAAATACAAACTTTCCATGTGCTGCAAACTATGGAAAAGTCTTAACAAGTTTGGAAAATCTGAGCAGTTTCCCACTTCATGTAGAGCTGTCTCTTTAGTTTAGTCATTCAACACTGTGCATAAAAACACAAAAAGAAGGCATACTTTATAAAGGGTTTAACCAGAAGATGTGCCATGGGTTAAGTCAGATACATATGATTTTGATGATTACATCATCATCTTGCACGAGTAAGAAATCAATATTTTTTTTCAGTTGAAAAGACTGATTCCAATCATATGACGCAATCATATGATAGCTTAGAAAAGAATAGAATAGAATAGAATAGAATAGAACAGGCTTTATTGTCACTGTACAGTTAAGTACAATGAAATTGTGGGTGTTCCATGAAGACAAACAGTGCATTATAGAAGGAATTTTATACGATAAGAAATACAAAATGTACATAAATAATACAAAAAAAAATTTACACAAATTTTATGCCATTTACAGACACATAAACAGACATAGACTCAGACATAGACTGCACAGAGAGTGGGAGCAAGGGGAAAAGCCTTGTTCTGTTTAGCTCACTGGCATTCTCTCATTTGTTTAATCCACATTAAACAGCTTCATATGTACCATTCTATTCATACCATTCATTTTTGATATCAATCTCTCCTAACAACCCTCCAAACTAATTCTTCTTTGGGTTGCCAGATTTGGTTTGGAAAGTTTGGTTGTTGTATAGCTTTAAGTCACCTTTCTTTTTAAATAAAGTGGCTTAGATTTTTGATAAATCTACAGAGAAATTCTAAAAATATGTTTTTGCTCTGTCATAGTGGGTTAGTGAGTGTAGACTGATTGACTAAAATGGATTTTTTTTCCAAAAAAATGATATCTACCACCCAGTAAAGTGCAAAAAGTAAAGGTGTACTTTCTAAGTGAGGCCCTTTAAGAATTACTCACTAAGGTTTATTAATGCAGACTTATTGACTTAGTAGACCATGGTGTTCTTATAAAATCTTAATTCTTCTTGCTTTGCAACTCTGCTATAGTTGTCAGACTGGGTTTAAAAGGTCTTCCTGCATGATGAATTGAACTGGAACTACAAAGCAGGCTTGCTATACACCACCTAAGGAGTGTTTTTGGCAACCCAAGAGCTGTTCTTACATCTGGCTTATTATACATTAGGCTGAAGCGAAGGGTTGGTCAAACATTAATAAAGCTCAATAATAAAGTTTTATTTGAAAGTGGTGCGTGGAAATGAAGAATATGAATAAAAACAAAAAATAAATATGACAGGATGATGGAGGGGGAGAAAAAGGAGGCGGGGTGAGTTACATCATCTTTGGGCTCTTGGAAAAATGATAGGGTGGCGTAAGAGGAAGATAAATTAACTGTCTGGTAGGGAGTTTAATTATTTTTCCTCTTGCCCCCCTCTCATCCCTGCTTCTCTCCTCCCTGATGGACAGCAGTGGCCCACCCCCACTCTGCTTCCCCAACCTCAACTCCTCCTGCAGACGTCTGTCTCTGCCCCGCTCTGAGACCGCTCTACTTTACACTCTGCTGGCCTTCGTCTCTCTGCTCACTGTGACGCTCAACCTGCTCGTCATCATCTCCATCTCTCACTTCAGGCAGCTCCACACTCCGACCAACGCCCTGCTCCTGTCCCTGGCTGTGTCCGACCTGGTGGTGGGGCTGATGGTGATGCCCATCGAAGGCCTGCGCTACATGGAGACATGCTGGCTGCTGGGGAGGCTGATGTGTGCTCTGACTCCTTATGTTTCTTACTGTCTGCTCTCTGCCTCTCTGGGCAACATGGTGCTTATATCCATAGATCGCTACCTGGCTATCTGTGACCCACTGCTCTATTCGTCTAAGATCACTGTGAACAGAGTTAAAATTTTAATCTGCTTGTGCTGGGCTTGTTCTCTTGTCTATAATGGGTGTATTCTGATGGGACACTTAGGCCGGCCAGACAGGTTCAGGTCCTGCCACGGGGAGTGTGTGGTGGTCATCAGCCACCTCTCAGGTACATTAGATCTCTTCATCTCTTTTGTCGGACCCTGCACTGTCATGGTTGTTCTGTATATGAGGGTGTTTGTGGTTGCTGTTTCTCAGGTGCGTGTTATGCGGTTGCAGACAGCAGCCACCGCTGTCACTGCAGCTCCAGCTGCTAGGAAATCAGAGAGAAAGGCAGCCAGGACTCTGGGGGTTGTGATAGCTGTGTTTCTAATGTGTTTCTGCCCGTATTATTATCCTGCTCTTGCAGGTCAGGACACCTCCACTAGCTTGTCCTATTATGCCACGCTGTCTTGGATCATGTTGATGAACTCCTGTGTGAACCCTCTGATTTACGCCTTGTTTTACCCCTGGTTTAGGAAAGCAGTCAAACTCATTGTCACCCTCAGAATACTGCAGGTTCACTCCCGGGAGGTCAAGATACTGTAAACAGGGCTGAAACAGGGCTGGCCTGACTGTCCTGCTGCAGCACCACAGAGAGCCTCCACAGTGGACTCAGGCACAGAGTTTCACATGTTGTCACACAGTTGTGTTGTAAGCAGGTTTTTCTCATGAATACACACCTCGGCTCTGAGTGAAGCACATTAACCTTGGCTAAAGTGACTGCACACTGCAAATGTCTGAGTATTGACTCTGAATGAAACATTGTGTGCACAGCCTTTGTGTCTGTGTGTATTACCCATAAAAAACATAAAGATGCAGATCTAGAAAAGTCTCAGTGATCGATAGGATAAATCATTTTTTTTACACATCTCAGCTCTGCTCTTTCTTTTGTTTTTACCAGACTGTCATAAGCACCAAGAAATCATAAAAAATGAGTACAAACTGGATGTATAAAAAGACTCATATGAGAATCTTATAAATATTTTCAAATAATTCATGCTGGTCGACTGTGAAATAGAAAAATGAATAAATGAATGAATAACAGACTACTCTGTTGGCTCTGTGCTTTGCACAGCCACTCACTGTCAGTTTCCCTGTTAAGTCTGTGTGGTTTAGTCTCCTCTAATCAGTATCACTGTTATTAAGCATTTGAATGTGGCTATTATGCACTTCTCCTGCCAGCTGTGCTATTAAAAATAATCAAGTCAGTGTGTTCTTTATCACTGCCATGTTTTATTTAATATAATACAGAATTGCTGTCAAATACATTTGGTTTGTTGCTGCTAATTTCTGTCTGTCTACACAAATACGAGAGCTTTAAATTTAACACCAATGCACCACAAACTGCATGCTCTGTCCTATCAAAAACAAATGAACTTAAATGACCATATATATTAAGTATAACACTGCATATTCTTGTATTTAGTCTGAATTATTGCTTTGCCTCTGTAGACTCACCCACTTGGCAGCTGCTCCCAGCTGTCTGCGAGAATCAGGCCTGTAAAAAACAATGATTAGAAAATGATTAGAAGACATTTAAGCATGAAGGTTCACAGATACAGTTAAAAACAGTCACCTGAAGTGGAAAAATCTGAATGAGAGCAAAGAATTAAAACACACATTCCTCTCCCTAGGCCAAACTATGCCTGCATGAAGGACTGTAATTTTTTTATGGTGCAATTCTTTGGTTGTAAATCTCTAAAAGTCAAACATATTAATGATGTCCTTTGTTTCAACATTATAGACTTGCTCAATAAATGCAATTCATCAAACACCATATTATCAAAGCCCACAGTTAAAGGGTATGGACAATCCTAGTTGTAGCCACATGGTGGCGCTGCCAGACTATTGACACTACAGTATAATCCAGAGGGTGTTTGCTGCCTCTTTGTACAGCAGAACAAGCCATACACCAACAACATACTCTTAAAAACACCTCCAACCGCCTTTTAAAGCATTTCACAAATGTCACCAACAGTGCTTTATGAAAAACTCCCACTTTACAGATACAATAACTCATAATGTTACACAGTTGAAATGTCGACCGTACCCACCCAAAAACAACAATCTTTTCCCACCAAACTGTAGGGGGGCAGAGGGAGAAGTGATGATGATGATGAAGAGGAACATAGGTTGCATCAGTCATCAGGTGTTTGGAGAGACAGAGGTGCAGGTTTGAGGAATATAAATTAACTGTCTGATGGTGAGTTGCATTTAGTCTCCTCCTCCCTGATGGACAGCAGTGGCCCACCCCCACTCTGCTTCCCCAACCTCAACTCCTCCTGCAGACGTCTGTCTCTGCCCCGCTCTGAGACCGCTCTACTTTACACTCTGCTGGCCTTCGTCTCTCTGCTCACTGTGACGCTCAACCTGCTCGTCATCATCTCCATCTCTCACTTCAGGCAGCTCCACACTCCGACCAACGCCCTGCTCCTGTCCCTGGCTGTGTCCGACCTGGTGGTGGGGCTGCTGGGGATGCCCATCGAAGGCCTGCGCTACATGGAGACATGCTGGCTGCTGGGGAGGCTGATGTGTGCTCTGACTCCTTATGTTTCTTACTGTCTGCTCTCTGCCTCTCTGGGCAACATGGTGCTTATATCCATAGATCGCTACCTGGCTATCTGTGACCCACTGCTCTATTCGTCTAAGATCACTGTGAACAGAGTTAAAATTTTAATCTGCTTGTGCTGGGCTTGTTCTCTTGTCTATAATGGGTGTATTCTGATGGGACACTTAGGCCGGCCAGACAGGTTCAGGTCCTGCCACGGGGAGTGTGTGGTGGTCATCAGCCACCTCTCAGGAACTGTTGACCTCTTTGTCACATTTGTCGGACCCTGCACTGTCATGGTTGTTCTGTATATGAGGGTGTTTGTGGTTGCTGTTTCTCAGGTGCGTGTAATTCGATCACAGACTGTTGCTGCCAACGTCAAAGCAGCTCCAGCTGCTAGGAAATCAGAGAGAAAGGCAGCCAGGACTCTGGGGGTTGTGATAGCTGTATTTCTAGTGTGTTTCTGCCCGTATTATTATCCTGCTCTTGCAGGTCAGGACACCTCCACTAGCTTGTCCTACTTTGCTGCTCTGTCTTGGATCATGTTTTTGAACTCCTGTATGAACCCTCTGATTTATGCTCTATTCTACCCCTGGTTTAGAAAAGCTATTAAACTCATCTTCACACTTGAAATCCTGCAGGCTCATTCTCGGGAGATAAAGATCCTTTAGACACAGCTGAAACTATCTGTGTTTGTTCGCTATCCAGTTTTAATGAAACATGCTCACTGTACCATTTGTGTACACGTGCTGCATAGACTGTGAATTGAGAATATAATGAGCAGCAGGGACTCGACAGTGGCTTCAGCTGCTGCAGGATTTCTCATTTTGTCCACACCCTGCAGTAAAACATGATTACACATGAGACAAATAATTATTAAAGTGACAAGACTTTGATGTGCATTTTCATCATACAGAATTTAAAACCTTTGAGAAAATCTCAGTTTGACTGCATTTCATCTCTTTGCTTTGCAGTGTGTAAATATGCTGCTAAACGTAGTGACGACATAATGTGATGCAGCTTCATATTTGAATACTTTGCCAATACATATCTACATGAGTGGTTTATACATGTATAATTGCGTTATTACTCATTAGATATAACACAGGTTTGACTTTTCTTCCCTATGACAAGGCTATGTTATCAGTATTTTATAGATAATGCATGGTAATTGATTGTACTACAGTTCATGATAAATTCATATGTTTTATTAGATTAGTTAGTCTGCTTCTTTGTTCAACGAGATCCCTATTAACTTTGCTACTTTGTCTGAAAAATACCTGCAGTTTTCCCTCTTTCATGCTGCAAATCAGTTTAACATTGTAATCAATGTCTCCATGCAAAGACTGCCATCAAACATTAAACATTAAACTTAACACTTCACTTTTATTTATTCTTAATTTTTAATTTTTTTCCTCCACAGACTTACCCATAAGAAGCATCTTGTGTTGATATGAAGCAGGCCTGCAAATCATAAAATGGTGATTGAAGTGTCAGGTCATGTCACATGGTAAATATACTGTATGAACAGGCCTAAGGTAACAAAACATTCTCCCTTCCCTTGGGCCAAAAGCGGTTTTAGCAATGCTTTAAGAGCAACTCTATGAGTATAAATCTATAAAAATTAGTAACTCTATGAAGGTTAAATGAGGTTTATTTACTGAATAAGTACATACTCGCTACATACACAGGTACAATCGAATAAGTGTAGGTATAGATTTAAGTCTTGTTATCACCATCATTCCTCAATTTTAACTATAACCCAAATGCAGTCATTAACAAGTCAAATAAACTATCTAAATAAACACAAGCGTTGTGCTCTTTGTCTGCTTTTGAATGCATTATTCTCCTGAATAAGTCTCCTGAATAAGTCTCCTGAAGTTTATACTATTTTCAAGGATAGAGCCCTTTATAAAGCACAAAGTTATCAAGTTTCTATTAGGACTGTGTTTGAAAATCATGACAAAAATAAGCTATAGGTAGTTTTCTGTTACCATAGGACAAAACAGACTCACTATTGCTGGACTATTACACATCTAACATTTTGATTAGGCCACTCTGATGCTCTGCAGCTGCAGTGCCACATCCGAGGCGTAAGGGGGCAGTGTCGCATAGTAACATTTGATGTCTAACTCCGTTGTAAACTAGAGCTCGAAAACCAGGTAGCTGGGAAATATGACATGACCAAGAACCACTGTTTTCTGACAACATTAAATATAAGTATAATTACAACACTTGACTATTTTTATTCGAAACATGTTACGGACATTGTGTCGGGCCGGTGGCGCCGTTTTAAAGGTAAAGAGACAGTTTGTCAGGCATTAGCAAGTCTGTGTGTGCTAGTTGAAAGATAGCTTGTTAATTTGCTAGCCTGTTAACTTTAGCCAGTAAAGTCACTTTACCCTTTTTTTCTTAAAACGTCTAACACCTGTCATTTCACTTTCCTATATGTGAATTTGTATCATGAGATTTAGCATTTTTTACATCAACGTTACCTGTAGTGAACGGTAGCTAGCTCCTGTCAAACTCTCAATCCGTCACAGGTTGTAATGCAAGCTTAAGCCCATGTAATAAACGTGATACAGGTGTGACAGTATTTATAGATATTATTTAACGATCTGTTGTAATGGGTACATATTTGTGTGTGTATATTTTTGCACACTTATACTAGTTACTAAGTCCTTGAGGTTTGTTAGCATCAGAATTTAGTGCCCTTCATGCAAAATGACCATTTAAGAATAACATCCATCATATTATTGAATTAATTGCATTAATGTGTGTAACACATTAATAGTAGAGCTGGTAAAGGTATGGCTAATGTTAATTATACTGTTGGGTAGCTTATGAATTTTTAACTAATTCTTCACACACTGTCAGTCTTACAAGCACTTCAGTGCTACTGACTATTACCAAATAATGTCACACATGAGGGAAACTGACTGTTTAAAGATAACAGAAACATGGGTATTAACTTTAAGACAGATCCACTGATTTGTAACAAACATACTTATCACAGCTGTATGATTGCCTGTCTCTACAGAGCTCCCAACGCACTGTGCCCAGGTTGTGGGTGACCCCAGCCCAGCAGCGATGGGCCTCTAATTTACCCATGAACACAGTGGTCCTGTTTGTGCCACAGCAGGAGGCCTGGGTGGTCGAGAGGATGGGTCGCTTTCACCGGATCTTAGAGCCGGTAATACTTTTCAACCAGGTTTTAAATAAGAATGTGTTTGGGAAGGCTAACACTAACATTATCATTTAACTACATTTTTTTGTCCTTTCTTACAGGGACTGAACATCCTCATTCCCATACTTGACCGAATTCGTTATGTGCAAAGCCTTAAAGAGATTGTTATTGACATCCCTGAACAATCAGCTGTATCTCTAGGTAAGTTTGATCTCTATTGCATGTTGGGAAAAAGTCAAAGCAACTGATGACTTTAACATTTGTGTCTATTAATGGCTTAAACATCTTCAGGGCTGAATGAACTCATATTTTCTTGGTCTTTACACAGATAATGTGACGCTTCAAATTGATGGAGTTCTTTATTTGAGAATCCTAGATCCGTTTAAGGTACGCTGGTAGGAGTATTCAAGTACTAGGCTCTCATTTTGTGGATAAATTGTATACTGATTTGAAGCAATCAAGCAGTACTGTTTTTTAGCCAGCAGGTGGCACCAGTTAGTTTAGTTATTCATGAAATCTCCTCATGGAGACTGATCACTTTTGTCTGTCCAGGCTAGTTATGGTGTAGAGGATCCAGAATATGCTGTGACTCAGCTTGCACAAACCACAATGCGTTCTGAACTGGGCAAACTCACACTGGATAAAGTGTTCAGGGTAGGAAACAAGCACAAGCACTGTTTGGTGTGTATGTCATTGTAAAAGGATAGTGATTATCTTAAACCTTCTATCTTGGACCCTCTGGTTTTCAAGGAAAGGGAGTCCCTTAATTCCAACATCGTCCACTCCATCAATCAGGCGTCAGATGAGTGGGGAATCCGCTGCCTGCGTTATGAAATCAAAGACATACAAGTTCCACCTCGTGTTAAAGAATCAATGCAGATGCAGGTAAGACACAGACATAACCATGACTATCATCTCAATATCCTGAAACATTCAAGAGGCCATTTAGATGCAAGTTCTCTGTCAGAATATGCAGGAATTACAAAACATTATCACTGTCAACTCTAATTATTCAGTTATATAATTTTCTGTTTTCAAAACAATCAAAGACAGTTACTAAACAGGAGAGTTCCCCGGGGGTTATGCAAATTGTCGGTCGCACCCAACCATCGGGTGATTTTAGGATTATTTTGTTTCCCTGGCGGAGAAATACGTGACATCCTTCTTTGTTCTTTGTTTCCTGTGTAGGTGGAGGCCGAGCGTAGGAAGAGAGCCACAGTGCTGGAGTCTGAGGGGACACGGGAAGCGGCCATCAATGTCGCAGAGGGTCACAAGCAAGCCCAAATCCTGGCCTCAGAGGGAGAGAAGGTCGAGCAGATCAACAAAGCTGCTGGTTGGTGCATTTTACTTTTTACTCAAAGAAACAACTGTTTCCTTAACTGGGACTTTTCCATGCAGGAATCATGGGAGCACGTATGTAATTGAAGGTCTTGTTAACTTAGGACTTAGGCCCTCATTACACTAAATCCACAAAGCATTTAATTACGTGCCTGCAGACTGTGTTACAACACTACACGAGCATCTCACAACTCAGACTAAAAACAAATCATTCATGTTTACTGACAAAGTCCAAATATATTGAGAAGAAGTTAATCAAAAGGAGCCTTTTATAATATAAACCCAAAACAAATGTACTTTGTTGTTAATTCACATGTCGTGTTGTCTCTAGGTGAGGCCCAAGCTGTGTTAGCCAAAGCAGAAGCCAAAGCCAAGGCCATTCGTCTGTTGTCAGAGGCTCTGGCTGAACAGGTATTAGATTGAAAATGATGTTAAGCTCTCGTGTTATTTGGAAAAGCTCCTCTCAGTATTCACAGTAACCAGGGTTTTGGTTGTGCTCTTGACAGAACGGAAACGCTGCAGCCTCACTGAGCGTCGCCGAACAGTACGTCTCTGCTTTCTCCAACCTCGCGAAAGAGTCCAACACTGTGCTTCTGCCCTCCAACACTGGGGACGTTAGCGGAATGGTCACACAGGTACGCTCTTTTCTACTAAGTAGCTAGTAATCTTGATAAGGGTCATTGTTTGGTATGTTTTTGGTTAAAGGAATAGTTATTAACTTCTGCTATGTGTTTGTAACGCTTTCCATATTGTTCTTTCGCCCTCAGGCCATGACTATTTACAGCACGCTATCCAAGCCGATGTTAAAAGTCGACAGCATCAAGACCAAGCCGGAGGAGCCCAGTGAAGAGCCTCCAGTCCAGTCAACATCAGCCCACTAGCAGAGGACACCATTACTGCACCAAACTGCAGCAGAGACAGAAAAAAGAAGAAGCAGTTTTCTACAGCTTTGGAGGCCAATGGCTCTGCTGTGTGTCTAGTGTCTAGTGCAAAGGGCGCTCTATCTACTGCAGGGCACAGGCTGTCGAGACTGAAGAACAGCACTTGATAAACAGAGGCGATGCTGAGCGAGGACAGCTGGGAAAAAGAGAGAAACTGAACCATAAATTATGTTACTTGTGTCGGTCAGGTGTTGATGGTGATAAGGACATGAAATCTGCCAGTATATTGTCAATGTGCAGCTTCTCTTTGAATGGATATTTAGTGGCTGTGCAATTATATGCAAATGTGACTTAACATTTTAAGCCATAATTATGCTAGTACATGACTCACATTTATGTGTTGTGTGTCACTCAGCCTGGTTTCTCATGATTAAAAAAACATAATTTATTATCATTTTAAATTCAGTTATTTTTTTATTTATTTGCATTTTTCTGTATTATATAGAGATTAATTAGCTTTCAGAAGGGTGTAGTTCAAACCATCAAAGCACTTAAGTTAAAAAAAAAAGCCTTGTAATTCATTTATTTGTTGTTGATGTTGGGATCATGTGTTTGAGGAGAATTTTGGTCATTGAGAGAGAGAAAGAAATAAAAGTTTCAATTGTACACGTCAAGCTTTGTCGTTAATTCAGAGACCAGTGACCAGCTGTATTTTGGGTATTACAATTGTACGGTTTCTCCGCTAAAGACACTGAAATCAGTTTCTACATTTATTTAATAGTACATGTTTTCATGGGGCCTAGAGCTCAGAGAGGAGTTCTCACTATCCACTTTAAGCTCACGAGTTCCTAGTTGTCATTAATGCATTAATATAATTAGTTAGAATAAGTGCAAGTGTATAGTTTCCCTATCTTTAGAGGTTCCATCCATTATTTGGTTTCTCTGCTGTGTAAGGTCTCATACTGGTCTTTATAACACTGACTGTGATTCGGCCATTTACCTCACATATTTCAGCTGTATGAGACCTGCCAGTGTCACTTAGGTAAGTCTGATGTTTGAGCTAGTTCACAAAGTTCATCTGCACACTGGCATGGTTACTTCATGAACAAAACAGTGATTCCTGTGAAGGAAAGCAGTTATCACAATGAATTTTGCAAACATCATCGAACTAATCTTTGAATTGAACTGCATTTGTCGTTTTAGTGTCAGAGTTTGGTTTTGCTTTTTGATGGTCAAAGCTTTTGTAGACTAAATTTTTGAAATAAATAAATTTTTTACTCTAGCTCTTGATGTGGTAAGACATTTTAAGTCTTTTGTTTTTTCCAGCAAAAACGTCTATAAAAAAAACACAACATTCTTGTAAGATGTGCTGCTTTACTAGTTGCCCTTTTATTTGGTTATTAGGCTGTAACAGAGAGAACGCCAAGCTGTTGGTTTTATACTGAGGATTGAAGACAAAGCCAAATCACTAATGAAATAGGAAAGAAAAGGTGCTTTTCTTCCTCAGGAAATTACAACTTCTTTTATTATTATTTTTATGTGACTCTTTCTGACTTGACTTTTACGCAGGTTTTAGTCGTCTTTGGTTTGTTTTCCGCCTGTGTGAAGGATTGAGGTCAATGAATACTTTATCAGAGAGGTTTAAATTGTTCCTTTCACCCCTCAAGGAAACAGTTAATCCTTTCCTGAAAGTAAATACCCCCTCATACATATTCAGTATGAGTTCATTTTCAGGCAGCAGGTGATTTAGTTTGATTGCGACTCTTTTTAAACATTACATTTAGACGTGAAAAGGATCAGGAAGTCTTTTGGTTTGTTTTCCTCCTGTTAAACAGCATAAAGCCTGGAATTACATACTGATAAACCTCCCTCTCTATTATCTCCAATTCTGTGCTCCGAGCTCACATGATGAAATGGAGAAAGCAATGACTGGAATGTGGAATTTGGTTGCACGGATTTCAACACATAAAGCGTACTGCAAGCAGACACTTGCCACCGCGTGTGTGTGTGTGTGTATGCTTCTTTAATCCCCGAAAAGGCTGGCAGTGACTGGCCCAAAAATCGGATGTTTTCTCATTCGAGCGTTTCCCAGGCACACCTCTTTCTCCCTCCTCCTCGTCACTGCGGCCTCCTGTCTCTCCTCTCCTTTTCCCGCCTCGCTGTCTGTCCGTCTTCTCCTTAATTTATTTTACAGTTGTCTGTAAATGTTTGGCCCTGGGAGAGGAAAGAAAAATATATATATATCATAATTAAGTCAAAGATGTTGGCTCGTTCTGCTCTCCTCCTCCTCCTCCTCCTCCTCCTCCTCCATGACACACAGACACACATGCCCACAGCCTTGGGGCAGTATAGTTAAGGAGGTATGTAAAGTTTGTCTTTTTTAGGACCTTGAACGGACTAACCGCAGGGAGAAAGAACGAGAAAAGAGGCGAGAGGAGGGGGAGGGAGAAAGAAAAAGATGGAGCTTGATGAAGTGTGAGGGAGTAAAGGTGGAAAAGGTTTTTGGAGCTGCAGGTGTGAGGCCAAATGTGTGGTTTTATCTCTGTCTCTTTCCCACACACACACTCACTCTCTCACACAGACGAGTCCTGACATTGAAACAGTGCTTACTGAGGTGAAGAGAAAGCAGCAGGAATTGAGGGCAGCTGACATAAAGCAGAGGCAGCCGAGAGAGAGACAGCAAAGGTATTAGCAGCTCATAAAAAGGCACTTAGAGCTGCGGTTAGACAGAGCATACATTCATCACCACTGGCTGCTACTGAACACACACATGTTGAGGGGTCTCAGTGGCAGCTGCTCCCAGTATGTGGAATAACAAAGATGGAGCAGATAACAAATGTGTGAGGAAGGGAAGAGTAATAAGGATAATCTGATTTTGCAACTGACAGCTGAACCTGTTTTTAAATCTTTTTCAAAAGTTATAAATACCACAGCTAAAATAACCTCTGCAGTGAATTTAAATCACATAAAAAGAGGGTGATGGCATGTGTTAAGAGAATGTGTGCTGGTGCCAAGACGCTGCCTGCCTCTGCAGCCGCTGTATAGCCAGCAATTTCTGGGGAGGAAAAAAAAAGTGAGCCAGTATAATCAGCTATAACGCACGAATCATCTCTCTCAGATCCTTCACTCCACCCACAAGATACAATCCTTCCATTCTTGTATTTTTTCTCATTCACTCCAGCAGGACATCTATGAGCAGGACGCACATTCCCTCTGTTTGAACAAGAACTTAATACCAAAAGCAGAACAGGATTTGGAATAAGCTCTTCTTCTCTTTTTTCTCCTCTCTCTCTCTTTGATCAGACAGGCTGACAGAAAAGTTGTGACAGATTTAGAAAGCAGCAAAAAAAAAAAAAGTCCAGAGAGAGGCAGAGAGAAAGAGAGAAAGAGAGAGAGAGAGCTTTGCCCTGAAGGTTTCTGAGGAAGAAACAGGAGACAGATAAAAAGGCAGCGATAATCTGAGAGAGACAGACAGAGGGAGGGAAGAGCACAGCTGTTGTGTGAAGAGAAGGGAAAATATAGATAAAGAAAGCGAGGAGGTGCACCAGTGTGAAGGGCGAGGAGAAGAGACTGAAGAGCACAACCAAGGCTGCAGAGAAAAGGGGAGATAAATGGGAGAATCAGAAAATAAAAGGCAGAGATTGAAGCAAAATTCACGTTCAAGGTCAAGAAAGATATAAAGAGGAGAAAAAGTGAAGACAGAAACTCAAACAGGGACAAACAGTCATTCAGAGAACATCCGATCAACAGCAATGGACGTGCAGCAAGAGAAGAGGAAAGACTTCCTCTGAAGAAAAAAAAGGGAAGACGAAAAAAGGAGCCGCGTTTGAAGCTGTGAGGAGGAGAGGATTTCCTCATCATGATTTATTCAGCTGATTTACCAAATTCAAACAACCTGCGCCAGAAGAGCAACTTCGTCCCAGGATAGAATGAAGAGAGGAGGAAAGAGATACCTGCCGAGCCTGTGATACCCTCCTGCTCCTCCTTCTCCTCCTCTTCACCTCAGACTCCTCCACCTCCCTCTCCTCCTTCCTCTCTGCCACTTTACATCCAGCTTTAAATTCTCCAACTTCCTCCTCCTCTGTCCTGATATCTCCTCTCCTCTCCTCCCTTCTCCATCTCCTCACTATGTGGATACCAGCTTTGCTCCTATGGATGCTTAATATCAGCAATTTGTGCTCAGGACAAGACTACACGGACTATTACCAAACTGGAGACATGGGCACAGAGGTGAGACATTTCATTTCTCTATCATCTATAAATGTGTGCTTGGTCTGAACTGCGTTAACTATGAAATATTATTCTACCATTTCTCCTTCACTAATTTCTACAGCTTGTCAAATAGTGACACAAGGGCTCAAGAGATCACTGAATTGTTTGACGAGTATGAAAGTTACATCAATTAAATGCTATGTCATTGATGTTAAACAGCGCTCCTCACCATCATCACCATCAAAACACCTAATGAGGGAGTATCTTCTGACAGAATAGTGTTAGCTAAGCTAGATAAGCTTTTATTTATTCAGGAAAGAGCTCTGGGAACAGATTTCATACAGCTCTGCAGTAACATCACAATAATTCAATCACACACCACTCCTGTCTGGATTTTTAAAGCTTACCTCTTATATCATCTGGTGTCATGGATGTTCACTGAGGCTAAGGACTAAGGACTTTTTCATGTAACTATCAGTGGTGAGTATGATAGCTGTGTTGAGTAATGGCACTGTGGTAAATGGTATTCGGCGGTTTAAGGGAAGCAGCAGCAGCATGAGCGCACAGACTGTCTATATTTTGGTGTAGATATTATATTAAACTGAACTTTTCCTGTTTTGAAGAGAGAAATAAGCTCTGTTCAGGTATAAGAATCCAATTTAAAGTTTTAGTTTGTGAGCTTTGATCTGCCATTTAACCAAATACTTATTCATAAAGCTGCAGTGTATCTATTAGAAGTACATCAAATCAGGTTGTAGTTTAGATTGTGCTTTAAATAAAAAAGAAAATATCTAGGGGCCATCAGACTGTAACCTGAACAAGGCCTGGTTTGCAGTAGAACCGAAGACATACAAGATGGTATCGTCAGCATAAACATGGACATTGCAATAATCAGATGGGGAAATAATTCTATTTCAGATATAATAGTTAACAGCGGGGGGCCTAATGTTGATCATTGTGGGAAACCTTTATCAAACATTTGGGGTTTTGAAATAGTGTAAATAGCATTATCAAAACCAATAGAAAACAATTTATTCAGCATAATATTACGATCGACAGTTTCAGCCTGGGACAGATCTACAAAGGGTGAAACACAATGTCGATTTTTATCAAGTGAGTTAACAATGTCATCTACGACAGCAGTTGCAGTAGTTATTGTACTTTGAGCAGGTCTACAGCATGACTGCTGTGACAGAGAGAGGGCATTATTTTCCTCCAGAGAGAAGCAATTAAAGTGAAAAAATCAATTTCCTTATATTATTAGTTTCCTTAACATAATTCCAAACAACTAATTGAAAAATCAGTTTAAAAGACTTCATTTTCTGTGATTTCAGTGTCTTCTTTACTGTAAATGCTGCTTATGAGTCAGACTTAGTCATGATCACATTTCCGGATCTGTTGAATTCTAGCTAATGTTTACTCCTGTTGTTCTAAGAAAGTGTCTTGTCAACAATGGTAGGAATGAGTGGCATCAGTTTACTCCTAGGAACCTGTTTCCTAGCTTGTAAAACTGTCCAAATGCAGAGGAGGAGATGTTAAGTAATGTAATCTTCTTGGAACTGAATGAATGAATGAATGAATGAATGAATTACAGTCATGTATTTTGATGGGGCTGGTCGGTTATCAATTGTTGCAAAAAGATCAATTTTGTGTGTATGTGACAATAACTTTGGAGATAAGATGTTTATACAGGAAGACGGACATTGACAAATGCATGGGTGTGTGTATATGCATGTCTGTGTGCCAGCAATATCTAATGATGGACACACCCTGGTTGCACGGGACGAATGGCTGGTCCGTCATGACCTCATACTCCCACAGCGATGACCTCATGTCATGTGATCACTTTAACAACACAAAGGAGAGAGAGAGGAACCAAAAGAAAAAGAGGAAATCTGGGCCTTGAAACAAAGCGAGAGAGAGAGAAGTGTCTGTCCTCCTGTGTGTAATTAAAACTGTCCATCAATATTATGAGGACATTCTCCAATAAAGAAGCGTAATATTGGTTATTGATAGATATGTGCTTCTTACAGTACATGCTTCAGTAAGAGAGAAAAACCCTTCTAATCATTTACTTCCCAATTTGAACCAGCAGTGAACTGAATTATATTGTCAAACTCTTCTGTAGCTGTGTCTTTATATGACTAACAATCGTGTCTGACTGTGTTTTGGGGACAGCTGAAAAGCTTGTGAAGCTGTGACTTGTATTATTACTGAACGCACACACAATCTGGTTGTACTTTTTTTTGTCACTAAGTAGCCAGCAAAAACACTGAGACCATGACGGTTTTAACTGGTCTCATACAAAATTCTGGTAAGCAACATGTTGACTAAAAACCAATGACCAATATTTTAAATTTCCCACCGAGAAACCACAAAGAAGTCGACAATGTGTTCTCAGTTTTGTCAAAACAGTCTGTTTCGAAACACATTCAGCCGTTTCCATTTTTTAACCATACAAGGTTAAATCACCTGAAATCCAAACAGTATTTCTTAACCATGTTGGCAGCATGGGTCTAAGGACGTCAGTGTTGGTTTGGTCTAAAATATCTCAACAGCTTTTAGGTCGATTGTCATTAAATTTTGTACAGTCAATTATTGTCAGTGTTGACTTTAGTGATCCCCTGACTTTTCCTCTGGCGCCACTGTGAGGTTGGTTTTTGTGGTTTTGAGTAAAATGTCTCAACAACATTTGGATGGACTGCAGTGAAATTTGATACACACATTGATGCTAACATGTTTAACTCACATGGTGAACATGGTAAACACTCTACCCGCGAATCACCAGTACGTTAGCGCTATCATCATGATCATGTTGTCAAGCGCTGCTGTGCCTATGTGCAGCCTCACAGAGCTGCTAGCGTGACTGTACTGTATCCACTATGATCTTGTGTAAACACAATTCTTGTTTTACAAGAACTGCAAAACTTACACTGACTAAAGAATGACATGTTTGATGTCACAGGTGAGCATGAGCAAAGTAATGAGTATAAATCGAGACAGCTGTGAGACACGAATAGAAAAGGGAGGTCAAAAATGTCAAAAATTTGTTGAGATGTGAGATGGATGGATAGAAAGAGGAAGGGAGGGGGAGGTAGGGAGAGAAAGAGATAAATGGTGGGACTGATAACGACACAGAGATCTGGTTTCTGTTTAGGTAATACCAGCTGTGCCAGTTTGCTCCCTCTCGGCCTGGGAAACTAAACAACCACTCACACTCCCTGGAGGAAGAATTAGTATGTGACACTTGAACTCCCAGATGACATTTAGTCCAACGCAAATGATACAGCCGCCTCTATTAGCAAGTCTGTCACACAATTACCCTTTTGTCTTTCATCTGCTGTATCAGTATGTAGCAGAACAGCATCATCAATCATGAACAAAAAATCATTATGGGGCTGACTCACAGCAGGAATGGTTGTCGAGCGATATCGACAGTAAACTGGGATTTCCTGCATGGACCTGGTCTCCCACATAAAGCCCTCACTGTACAGTAATCATAATAATGTGGGTGCTGGCTGAGCTGACAGTTTCCAGTCTGTTTGGTCCACTGAAGCAGGCCAAATGCTGCATTTAAGGACTCCTCAGAAGCTCTTATGTAAAAGGCTCAAAGTTGGAGATTCAACTTGTCACAGGGCCAGATTCAGGAAGGGTCTCATGATGTTTATACCCAACAAACGACTGATAAGGTAACCGAAAACAATGTAGACGATATCAAAAATACAGATGTGTTATGGCGTCTTGCTCAAGGGCACTGCAGTAGCAGCAGGGCAGGTATTTTCAGATTTTATCACTCTGCCTCAGGTAAGGCTTTTTAAGTGCAGAGTTTGACTGTTATAAAAGCGACAAAGAAGACAAAAAAGGAGCTCAAACAGAGCGACTGAGGCATAAAGGAAACACAGACTTTGCAGCTTACCTGTGTACTTGAATGCAACAATGAGTGTGTTTAGGTGACGAGAGGACACACGTATCCATAATAACTAACAGTAGCCAACAGCAACATGTTACAACACATTGGTAGCTGAGGTATTCACTGTTTATCCAGCTCAAAGCAGCAAAGCTGACGCTGTAAATTCTGCTGTATCTAATCGTTTTCTCCCAAAAGCAAGACTCAGGACAAATCCCCCTCAACTCTAACACTTTTTAAAGTTTTTTTCATTATATCTAAGAGCAGGAAAAAACAGGAAAATGGTGACTTATGAGCCATATAGCCATAGTTTTCAGTTTCTTTGTCTGTTGTTATTGTCTCTTTAACGCCTACTTTTCCTCTCCTGGAAATGTTCTTTATGAATACAAAGCTTTGTGGCAACATGTGAAGGGCTCAAAACTGAGGGGATTTTGTGTTATTAAAGTTGCATGTGTTTTCTGTCCTCCAGGCTCCAGTGTTGTCAGATGACCAGCCCAGTTTGGAGACAGTAACGAGTGTGGATCAGCTATTGCAGCTTCTGTACCCTGAATACAGCCTGCTCCAGCACTGCCTGAGGAAGAAAACATGGGACGCCTCCTCTTCCTCCTCATCCCCCTCTTTTTCTACCACCTCGTCGAGCCCTTTACTCCACTCTAACAATGACGATCTGTGGGGTCAGCCGAGGGAGGAGCCTCTTTACAAAGCTGACGGGACTTTTCAAGGTAAACACTGAGGTCAATTTAGACGAAAAGCATACCTGAGATAGCAAATTTGAATCTTCACACATGGAGCAAGGTTCGTAACAGCCAAGCACATAGTGAAGAATTTTGAATCTCACTGTCACACCTCCCAGATTTTTTAAACTTTTAGAATTTTTTCTCTCCATCAGGCCAGGCTGCAGGATTTTATAACGCTCGAACAAAGCGCCAAAAATACTTCAAAATCAGGGCAGTGGTGATATAACAAGAGAAATCATGTTTTTATGACTGCCAGACAGATTTCATTGCACTGGAGACAGACAAAAGTGGGTGGTAAATGCAATAAATGGAGGAAAGAAGCCTAGCTGGAAACAAGAGTGGAAAATGAAAATTAGATAAATTATTGGAGAGGTCTATGATTTCCTGCCATTGCCCCAAAACCTCTAATAACAGATAAATTAAGACCCGAAAGCTCTCGCGCATTCAGATTGAGTGTCAACAAACCCAATTCAGTTTCTTAATCACACATGTTTTCAGTCATACTCGAGGAGATCCAGCGGACCTCATGCCAGCCCAGAGAGGTGTGTGTAGAGGTCGCCAAAGAATACCCAGAATCCACCACTCAGTTCTACCTCCCTCGCTGTGTGGCGCTGCATCGGTGCGGCGGATGCTGCACCAACGAGGCCTATTACTGCACCAACACGAGCCACTCGCTTGTAAACAAGACTGTGAGTGCTGGGTTCTCTTCTTTCTTTCTTGTTTCTACCCTGTTTATTTCCATGTCAGACATTTTTCAGCACTTGAATTATTTACTGCTCTGCTCCATTACACGGCTGTGTTGGTATTTTCTGCTCTTACACCTCAAACTGCCTCAAGAAGTAGGACAGAAACCAATCTAGCCAGTTATGTAACAAACTCGCCTGTATCACATCCCGCCCTACTGCAATGGGACACCCTTTGGCTGCGACTGGACATCAAGACCATACAACTCACACAGTCACGCACAGTTGCACAATCTTGCAACAGAACCTCTACAGCTGAAACACTCAAACAGTATTATTGTGATGACAGCAGCAGAAGAAATAAAGACAAGGAATATAAGAAAAAATGAATTATTGTTTTCTTACACACACACACACACTTCTAACCTTTATCTCTCTTCCTGCCAGTTGATGGAACTGTCCCCTCCCAGGACGGATCATGTCATGGTAGCCTTCGTCAACCACACTTCGTGCGAATGCCTCTCCAAACGGCCGCTCCACTCCATCATCAGACGAGCCGCGACAGATCACCTGTGAGTAAGAGCGAAGAGTTACGCATATTCACATTTACAAACATTTCTGACTCAGTGCTCCTCTAGTCATGCATTCATAATGTGTGTGTGTAGGTGTTCCCCTCCTGAAGTTCCCTGCTCCTCGGGATCATTATGGGATCCAGTGAATTGTGTGTGTGTCTCTACAGATGCTATAAACTACTCAGAGAGAGAGACAGGTAAAATTGTTCAGTCTTTGCTGATGTATGAGTCTAAAGAAGGGAAACTGTACTTCTGTTCCACCAAATTCTGTTTATTTTTGTTTTAATTTTTGCTGGTTGACTTGTAAAATAAACACATGGCTTCTCCATTAAATCAGTCAAATGAATCATGAGAGGACACTGATTCATTTTAAGGGCAGAAACATAGGAAACTTGGTCTCAACTGAGAGCAGCAAATCTCAAAGGTTGGCTCCTTCCCAAGTCATGATTCAACACTTTAACAAATAATAAACAAACTTCTCACTTATCAAATGCTCGAGAGTAGTGAGAAATTTGGCAAATGAAAATTAAGCCAGAAATCAAAAATTGTGTATCTTCAATAAAGGGTGGAGCACAAGTTACATGCAACCTATAAATCGAGCAGTATGTTCTATCATAAAAATCAGGATTGACCTCGTGGTTTAAATACTGCTGTCAGTGCAGTGTTTGGATAGTGTGATGATAACACAGCAGGTACAAGATCGGACAGTTTTTTTAAAAAGGGGGATTTTGTTTCCTTGTTGTCATGTAACTACTGAACAGATATGAAAACTCCCCTGATCTGAACCAGAATGCAGTGTCATCCAAAACGCAGCTGCACCTTTAAACCCCACTGAGCAAGTTTTTTTTCCTTGTGAGGCTGATTTTCGGTAAAGACATTTTTCTCAAAAACTCCACCACCGCAGCCAAGTGATGATGATGATGCCGCCTGGACGGTAAATGAAATGACATGAAACAAATTCCCCTTGAGGGAATGTTTATTCAACTGTAAAATGAGAAGTCAAAGTGTCTGTGGCATCTTACTTGTACAATCATGCAGCGCCTACAATCTCCAGATACTTTTCTTTTTTTCTATTAATAAACTGAAAAACCTCTCTTATCACATTGTTTCAAAACAGGCTGAAAGTTGATACCAGTCGGAAAGAGTCTGAATGATTAGAAATACAAACTTATTTTATATATATATGAACATTTTGGACATGTCCATGCTTAAAACTAATGTTTCCACCAGCAACTTCAGTGTAATAAATGTAAACAGAAACACTATTCTCTTCTCTGGGACTGCACTGAAGCACCACAGAGGAAGAAAATTCCAGCCTCTTTGCAGTTTTGATGTTGTAGCTGTTTGTCTGACTGGTATCCATGAAACGAGAGTCTACAGCCATGCAGTGCAAGACTGGCTCAAAAACAGGAAGGCAAAATGAAGCTGGAAAATAATGAAATAACTGTTTTTTTGGTTTTCCATGTGGCTTCCAGACACATTGGACTCAGGTCTGCTGGCTCTCTGTGGGCCCAACAGGGTTCTGCAGGAGTCCACCTGCGAGTGCGTCTGTCGAAACGGACTCACGGAGGACAGCTGCGATCCAGGCTGGAAACTGGACCACAACACCTGTAAGGAGGAGTTTCACTTACTGAAAACACATTGAAATACACTGTTGTTGAAAAGCAGGGTTTAAGGCTCAGAGTCTGCTCCAGGTGCGAGGTGTAATTTTTTCTGAAGCTTCCTCTTGGTTTCACAATGACTGGTTTACTGTAAATGCACCAAATTTATGAGAAAGGGGTTGTCAGTCTGGAAGCACCTGAGCAAGATCAAGAGAGAAAGGATAACAGATAAAGGGAAGTGTTGGGAATCTCATGCAAATGTCTAACAAGTAAAGACATGACCACCAAAGATTCAGCCCCGGAACGCTCACAGAGGTGCACTATGCAATATCTGATCAAGTCTGGCTTTAATTTATAAATTACCTTTATGTTTTCGTTTCTCTCCTCGTTTATGTTAAATGTCTCTCAGGTGAATGCCAGTGTGAAGGTCATGGTGAGGGGAAGTGGTGTCCCACGGGCCAGCGGTGGGACGACGACCTGTGCGGCTGCGTGTGTGCCGCCGACTGCCCCGGGAATCAGCCGCTGAACCCGGACACCTGCTTGTGTCAGTGCAGGGAGAGTCCGCAGTCGTGTCTGCGGCAGGGCAAGAAGTTCAACCGCAACACCTGCAGGTAGGAGCACAGAGAAGGTCCACATCCTGTCACTGAGCGAAAGACGGAATTTCTCCACTCTGCTCTCTGACCTCCCTGTGGAGAGGGACAAGCAAAGAGAGAATGTCTCCTTTGGGGGATGAAATTATCCCAAGTATCCACACTCTGGGACTCTGCCAACTAGACCCTTAACTTTAAGAATCCCCTCTGCTCTAAGCCAAAAAGACCCATAAGGAATAATAAACATTCTTTGGTCATAAAAATTATTATCTTGCTTCTATGTAGGGAACTACATTCATCAAGTTCTTCACTGTAACCTTTATAAATTACATTTTTCAATTATAGCAGCCAGAATTTGATGATGTCAAAGATGGTATTTCTTCTCTAATGAGAACATATTTAAACATATTTCACAATTAAAGCTGTACAGTATATTACATATAAACTGCCTGAGTGCAGTGTGTATATAATCAGTTTAATTCTAAGGAACAGCATGTAATTCTGAGCCTGTGTCAGAACAATTCATTGGAGTTACTGGTTCCTCTTCCTTTACCCTTTTCCGCAGTTGCATAAGATAAAAATCTAGAGCTTGATGTAGACCCACACTTCCACAAATTCCCCAGCTGTCCTTCACTTGTCAGTTACTACAGTATGTGGCCAAAGACAGGGTAACTATCCTGTTGGGAGGCCTGGAACTCACTCCTCCTTATAAAGAGTTTTTAAGAGGGCATAAAATTTGATGGGGGCAACTTAGAGCAAGTAGGTGATGTAACATGGCCTCTGGGGCCAAAAGGAGTCCTGATCTCTTGGACGGCGACGAACATGATCAGCACAAACCACTTGGCTGTAATGACACAACAGGTTTTTACTGGTAAACTTATGGCAGTTTTGATTCTTGTGTGCTTTGATAATGCCTACTTGTTCGCTGGTAAACCACTGTCTGTTATTAGTGCGTCACTCTCACTGTTCCACATGTTTGTCCTGGATAAATTAGTTCCTTCTTTAAAGCTCTAACTCAGCATTTTGAAACTGTAGCCAAGGACTAGACAGTTCCTGGGTTATTTCCAAATTGGAGGTATTCAATTTTAGCGAGTACTGAAGCACAATATGAAGCTACATTCTTCATTGGACCAGATGAAAGGAGATGTGTGATGCATCAGTTCATCATGAGTTACCTGAACTAGTAGACAATACTGGGAGAGCTGCTTCTGTGTGCTGTGCTTTAGGCACTAGTTCGGCGTGGTAGGTCCTTGAAGACTTGGTCCTTGGAGACGTACATAAGTGTTTGCCCTGGGAGCTCTGCAAGAGGAAGGGGAAAAGACTGAGAGCCAGAGCTTTGAAAGAAAGGCACAAGAGAGCGCAAACTCTCAATGGACATGTCAAACATTCTTTCTTCATTTCCTTTCGTTCACATGTTTCCATTTGACCTTTTATGGACACGGGGCGTCCTAAACATTCAGCCGCGGTCTCAGCTGCGTGTGCATGTTTTTGCATGCGTGTCGCGGTTCCCACAGCCAGCATGCAAGAGATCAACCTTCCTCTGAACCCAGAGGCCTGCAGAGAGACAGAGGGACTGGGTGAACTTGATGACAGTGAGCAGAGCAGCCATCAGACAGGCAGGCAGGCTCAGAGACAGATGGAGTGACACGCACAAAGAAAAACACATAAGCAGACATGAGCTTTGATATGAGCGATTTCTAATTGTAGCTTTACACATATGGGAAAGTTCAGAGACATACACAGAAGTGACCTTTGATGGCAGAGTTTCTTAAACTTTCTCAGCTTAAGAGGGCTGAAATATGTTAGCTCTGTTTCCTCTCCATCATTCTATTCATTGTTTTGTCTACCTCTTGGTTTGACTCAACATCTGGTCACAGGAGGTGGTGCACAGAAGACCCTACACCTACTGTGATTTTGAAAAGGAGAGTTCCCAGAATTGGGCCTAACTCCTCCCCCTCTCTGGAGAGATACTCCATCTTTCTCTCACACACAGAATCTTTTGATGCACGCACAAACAAAACTTGGATCAGGGTTTATCCAAAAGGGATGTGAAGATCTGAATAATCAATAGTATGCATGCCAAGAGAGTATAATCTCCCCTGTGTCTTCTTTTTATTTCTCCTCTGTTCCTCTCCTCCTCCCTTCAACCTCACCCTTTCTTTCCCTCCACCATTCTCTCAAATCTTTAATGCCTCTCTCTCTCCTCCTTTTCATTCCCCTTTTTGTCGTTTTCCCCCCTCATCCTTACTTCCTCCCTCTTCCTTCTTTTTTCTACTTCGCCTCCCTCGTTTCATCTTCCTCTTGATCTTGCTTTTTCTGGCTTTGGCTTTCATCTTCCGCCTCCTTCTTCTTCTGCTTCCTCTATCTAGTTGTTACAGGTTGCCTTGCAGAAAGCCAAGACGTGTTTGCTCGGCTGGGTTTTACTACAGCCACCACGTCTGCCAGTGCATCCCAAACTACATGAGGCCTGAGTGGAATTAACAGGCAGACAGTGGAGCAGGACTGCAGGCCATTTGTTGCCCTTTGACCTGAGGCTTGAAATTGTTTGGCCTGAAGACAAAGGAGCAGGATGGTAGAAGTGCCTCTTGATAGGAGGGCAGGAAGGTGCACTTACATATTTACTTGTATTGGATTACAACAAACTAAAAGCAGAGGAGTTTTTAAAACGCTGCCTGTGCTCTCACACTCTTCCAAAAAAGCTAAATACTACAAAGGAGGATGGGAGTGTTTCCCAGTAAGACAAAAAACTCCAGAACAGCCATCCACATGCAGTAAAACCAGGAAAAAAAGGAGAGATATTTGACTCCCTGGGACACTGTCTGTCAGTGCCCATCTGCTGGCCTTCCTCCCACTGCTAATTACACGATCTTGACTGGAAACAACCAATCACACCTGGAGACTGCCCTAAAAGCACGACAGCGAGGGCGGGATGGACCAATCGAACTCTCTGCTGCAACGTGTTTGAGCAAGAAAATCTAAACCACCGACCTGCTGCAGAGGCACCGCACACGACTGTGTGTGAAATGGAAAGTGGAATAAGATAATAACAGACCAGACTTCATGCTATGCTACATTGAATAAGCTGTAAGGCAATTTCACACTTTGGCAACATTGAGTCATGAGATATTTGAAAGGTTGAAGGATTTATTTAGCAGAATTCATGTAATGTGATGATGTTGGGGCCTTATATTCCCTCTTTTAGTAGAGGTAGAAATGGTGACAGTATCTTTCGATGGTCCACTGATAGCACCAGAGTCTAGATTTAAATGTTGGTGAACAGATTGTGTCCGTTGCGTCTATACTGAAAGAGATGGAATCTCTTATTGCAGATAAAATGTGTATTTACATAAAAGTCTTAGCTGGTACAACCTCATTTTTCTGAGAGCAGAGGTTTAATGCCAGATTCTGTTTAATTAAATGCTAATTTAAACTCTCCCAACAGTTATTATATCTACCAGTTTCTACTTGCCTCTACTGCAGTGCTGCTCTTTGAAGATTTCCCTCATACATGGCTGAATCCAATCACAATGGATGTTAACACTTGGGTACAGTTCTAGGTCTTCTACTAATTTAACTTTACACATTCTATGTAATATATTTTTGTAAATATTTAGATCTTTGTCATATTTAAAACAGTGATTTTTTTTGAAGATGGAATCGTGTAGTTGTAAAATACTGTATTTAAGTTACTATCATAACTAAATATTGTTTTGGAATGAAACTATTTACATGTCTTTGTACTCTAGCTGTCTTAATTATTATGGAGAAATTGAATTATGTTTTTAATTGTCCATTTTGCCTGCACTGTAAAATATTCATTTTAACAGGTCATTTAGACACCATAGATTCTAAACATTATGAACTTCTGGCTCAAAAATACACTAAATGTTAAGATGAAGATTTGCTGCAGTGTAGAAATGATTGTAGTGTAGTATGACTGTAATATTTAAAGTAGTTTTGAAGTATTGATTAAAAGCCTTGTCAAACTGATATGTTTGTGTGCCTGTTTTGTTCATATTGAATGTTATTAATCATTTGATCACGTTAAGCTCTAAAAGACTAAATGCTGCTTGGAGTGAACGACAGTTAGCGCTGTCAGGATGTGACAGGGATTTTGGACATTAAGTCATAAAGTTTAATTTCCTCAGCAGAACTCAACTCACAGAAGAAATATTGGACTATCCAGTGTGAAATTCTCACAATATTTTAAAAACAGCACTATTTTACATTTTATTTTGTCATTTATAATAATACACAATGCTGAAGTACTATGCTAAAGTACTGTTAAGGTAACTACTACCTATCATTTAGCTAAAAATGCTGAGCTATTGTAATTGTAGCACAAGTGGAAGGAGGCATTAAGTCTGTTCACTGACTCAGTGATGTGCATTATACAATGTTTACTTCAAGTCTGACACACATTGCAAACATAAGTGATCTTAGCTACTTAAGTATTAGCTGTGGTCATACTAGACCAGCTAAGGCTGTAGCAACAAAACCCTGAATGTAATGAATTGAGCATTGGTTTGTTTTATTGCCTATGAATTCAACCTGTCATTCTATGAATCAACTATGTGTTATTTTTAACTCTCAAAAGTTACATTCCCGCTTTAACTGTTCTGTCTAAAATATGACGTTACTGTGTGTTATCCTCATTCAAATTTCTATAAATGTAACATAAGTAATAGAATAATAATAGATAATATGACTTTCTTAATTAAATTTGTCACTGCTCCTTTAAAACTGTGTATAAATTCTCTGGCAACCACACAGTGGGAAAAGACTGTTCATTGCTCATGTTTCAAATGACAATCCAGTGAAAAACCCTCAGCATGTACACACACACACACATACACACACACACCTGTGATTGGGAACTTGACTCTTCCTGTGGTCTCCCGTTTCTTCTTCTCCCTCTTCTTCAGCTGTCTCCCTTTCCCTCCGTCTACCACAACAAACAATATTGACTCAGATGGAAAATGAAGTGATCGCCTTTCTGTCTGGCTCCTGTGACCGTCTGCCTGCCGTACCACCTCAACACTTGTCTGTCTGCATCATTAGCTGATTACAGTGACTAATAAACAGCTAAACAGTAATGACTAACACCAAACCCAGAATGCCTCAGCTACCTAAAACATTTCTAACCTATGACTGTTTTTGTACAGCTGTGCTAAAGAAATGAAGACTGAGCAGGGTTAGCATCTTGTTTGGCTGCTCTCCTTACAGTGACAGGCAGAAACAGGATTTATTTCATAGTAATACTACATGCCATTCTCTCATAGTGCAGGAAAATTACCCTGAAATATCCGTGAAGCTTCAGGCAGGGAGAGTCTGAGCCTGAGGGTACAGTTGGTGAAAATCCAGGTCCTCTGGGCGCAGCTGTTGGTTGATATCCCTTTCAAATCAAAAAAGAGTCGTTAAAATTCAAATATTTCTGTATGGTAATAATCACTTAAAATGAATGAGTGACATTTAATGAGAGCTGTATGTACCTGTATGGCGCTGAAATTGGTTGAAGAATACTCTTGTTGTTTTAACAGGTGCATTTCAGATTTCAAATCTATGAAGACTGGCAGTCCTTCCCATGCCTCTGCCCCACTGATTTTCACTACTATTGCAAGAAGACAGTCAGTACTTAAAACCAAAATACTCTGGCACATGTGCGTTTAAAAGGGCTGTAAGACAAAAAACTGACCGTCTGATAGTGATATGTAGCGACCTCCTCCGATAATAACATGTACTTCTCTGGTATATGAAATACCATACGAACAGAGATGCCATCTGAAATAAGTTTTATTTTTTCTTCAAGAAACAAAATATAAACTCGGCTCCAACACCTCCTTATATAATAAGCCGTTGAAACTCTTCAAATATTTACAAAAGATAGAAAATAAAACATAAATAAATATAACCTGCTGCTGCTCATGAAAAGACTGGTACGGCCTCCCAGTAACACTTAAAACTGTGGTAGTTTGACTGCCACATCTCTGTTTCTCTCTGAAGGAATCCTGAAAAGATTCACTGTGGATGAGAAATCACAATGTTTCTATGGTCTTCAACAGTTTAGTACAGATAAAAATGAACAATCTATCTTTAACTCTGAAAATATATAAGCCAGAATATCAGCTGCTCCACTGACAGCAAATAATAGACAGAACATGATGAGTGACAGAATCCAGCAAAACGTTTGTGGGATACTGGCACATTTTGTGGTTGGTAGATGTTATTGCTAAAAGAAATACAGCTAGATGGATGTGACTGGAAGAGAAAGTACTTCTTGAGACTGTACAGTGATAAATTCAGTGGAGCAGCTGTGTGTATAAACCTGTCAAACAATATCATCTTAAATTATGTTAAGCAAGAGGGGGAAAAAAAGGAATTTGTTAACCATGAAGATCTTGAGATTGGTGCACACTGACCCCTACTGGTTACTCATGATGATGACAAGCAGCACAGACCTAATCAACGCCATGGGGAACTCTGTATAAGAAATACAATTAGTATTTAAACAAGAATTATACATAAAAACTTCCCAAAGAACACTTTGATACAGTAATCTTACAACTTCCAAAGTTTAGGCTCTGACTACATTATGTTTGTAACCTTAGGATGTTAAAATAGCATGAACTTTTAACGCTTCTTTCATTGTACAATTCCTATCATTTAGAGTTTAAGCAGAAAAAAATGAACAGAAATCTTATGAGACGAGTGCAAAAAGCAAACAATGTCATTTATGGCTTACTGAAGTGAAAAATATGTATCCTAGTGATAGCAGGAGCAGCCTTGTCATCTAGCATCAGTTTTTTCACAGCTTTCAAAGAGTCCAGTCTTTAAGCCACAATGCTTAATCTCCATACCAGGTGAAGCAGCTGGAAACAGCATGGCGGTTCCAGAGCAGGCACTTCAGTACTAGCTGTTCCGCTAACAGTCTGACTGGGATTCAGTTCAGTAGTCTTTTTTTTTTTTTTTACTGATTGGCTATGTGATGTGTTCTGGCCGCTCCCGGCCCTTGCATTACAGGCACATGCTGCAGCGAAAGTCAGGTAACCCTTTTCAGTTCTCGGTCTCCTCTGGTAACTCCTGATGCTCAGGTTTTTGCCCAAAATCATGAACAAGAGCAATTATGTGTTGAGGTACAATCCATCCAGGGGCTCAATGCAGGTCCACAGGTCAGTGTATTCAGCATCCAAGACAACAATCCAATTCGACTTAAGTAGACCTACTCAACTGTTGCCTGTAACAGAAATAACACAGAGGAATAATGACACAGCTACAGATAATTTAACAAATAACGTGTGTGAGGACTACATATTCACAACACAAGTTATTTTTAAATGGAGAGATTATCAGTGTAACACCAGCTACAACAGTGTCAGTTTATAGGTTAACTGCCACCTTACATTATGTCTAATAACAGCCGTTCTGTTCTTGATCTTGTATCAGGATCAATAAGGTATTCTCAATGTCACGCATGCTGTGTTTACACTTCCAACTCAATAATCAAGGCGTCAGACTCACCCTCGTCATCAGAGTCAAACCCAAAGAGGTTTGAGCACTTCTGCAGCTGGAGGTGAATCTGCAGGTCCTCAGCGCTGTTGAAAGTAGCAAAACAATTGGCACATCGTTGTCTCTGCAGAGCTGCTGTGACACAGGCCTGCCCGGGAGGGGGGTTTCTGTGAGGAGCCTGGAACAGCGACATCTCCTTCCTCCGTTTTGGCATGGTGATGTACTTCTCATCAAGGTAAGCTGTAGGGGGCAGGCGCATGTATGGCTTCTTGCTATACTCGGCGAGAGTCTCCTTACACACTGCAGATTTTGCATCTTCACGTGCCGCTTGTCCATTCATGGTTAGAGAGTAACCAGAGCTGCTAATTGTAGCTTGTGTTGTCTCTGCAGAGGCCTTCCTCTCGTTACCTACAGAGTTCTCCTCTCCCTCTGCTTTGACCTCAGTGACTGGCTGACCTTTAGGTTCCTTAGATACTGACGGGACATCCTGATCTTTACATTTTCTCTTGACAATCTTTGTATCACCTTCTTTCTGAATTTTCTTGCGCTTCTTAGTTGCTTTGTTGGGGTCAGAGTTTTGCGTATCATTAGATTTCTTGGTTTTTTTCTCTCTTTTTATCTTCTGTGCACTCTCTTCAGTGGCAGTGGGTGGAGATGTGTTTTTATCTAGGCTGCTAATAACAGGAGGCATGGAGGGGCCAGAGATGTCAGGTGTTGGATCTGAGGCTTCCTCCTTTACTTTTCCCTCCTCGTCAAGAGTGCTCTTTACTGCTGCTGCTTTGGTCTCATCCTGTTGTTGGACTACAGATTTAGACTTGGCAGTCTTCTTTGAAGCAGATGTTTTGCTCGGGTCTTTGCATGGCCGTTTTTCCTTGACTGTCTTTTTATCCTCCTTTTTATTAAGATCTTTGTGCTTCTTAGTTACCTTGCCTGAGTCTAAAGAAGCACTTTTAATTTTCTTTTCTTTTTTTGTGACGTGTGTCCTCTTTGACTTTCCTGCTGTTGCTACCTTCTGTGTCTTCTCTCCTGTTGTGGTAGGTGGTGCAGTTGCCTCATTTACACTGTTCTCTGTAACAGCAGGCACAGAGTTACCAGTGCTGTTTTGTGTTGAGTCTGTGCTTTCTAGCTTTGCTTTTCCAACCTCATCAGCAGAATTTTCTACTACAACTGCTGCTGCTTCTGCTTTGGCTTTAACTTGTGGGGCAACAGATATTGCCTTTGCAGCCTTTTTCGAGGCAGACTCTGCTCCTTTGAGAAGACATTTTTTCTTGTCAGGCTTGGCGTTAACCTTGCTATTTGTAATCTTGTGCTTCTTTGACTTGCTTAAGTCTGAAGAAGCAGTTTGGCTGCTGCTTTCATTAAGAGTGGATCGCTTTTTTGTTTTGTCCACCTTCTTCATTTTGTCAGTGGTTAATTTATGTGTTTTGCCTGCTGAGGTCACAACAGCTGTAGAGGTATCACGTGAGACCCCCTTTTGTTTAACATTACTCTTCTTAATCTGCTTGTTCAGTGATTTTTTAGACTTTGATTCTTCGACTGATGTTTCTGTAGTTTTGACTAAATCTTGGTCCTGCTTACTCTCTTCTTCTGCTAACCTGTTGCTCACAATAGAGATCTCTACTGCTTTAGGTGGGCTTACAAGCTGAGCAGGGCTCTTCTGATCCTTTTGTAGAGCAGTTTTTTCTTGGCCAGTTTCATTGTTCTGACTAGTAGAAGTGTTTTCATCATGCACAGCTTTCTTTGATTTCGGAGGACGACCTCTTCTTTTAGCACCATTTGTGTTTATTTTGACCTGCTTTTTCTTTAACTTATACCTCATCTTGCTACTGTGCTTTAACAGTGAAGATGAGATGACTTTGTGGGTGTTGGGAGCTGCCGGGGCTGTGTTGGTTACTTGCCCTTTTCTTAGCGTTTGCCGTAATCTCAGATTAGGAACAGTAGGCTGTGCAGAGGTGTCTTTGTTGGACAGATTCTTTAAGACATTTGAATCCTTGGTCTCATTTCTCTCTTTCAGCTCCTGTTTCAACACAGATGCTCTGACAGTGGCGAGACTGGTAGCCTTAAAGTGTTTTCTTGATGATGAGTTATGTGCAGCCTGCCGTCTTAATTTACGAGCAGCCTTTACACTTGCAGTCTTATTTATAGGAGTGGTAGCAGTAGCATCTTTTGACTTATGATCCTGTTGTTTCTTCCCATCTGCATCATTACTATGTTTGTCACCTGTTGGCTCATTTGTGATCTTGTCCGGTTTAATAGGTTTGGAAGCATAGTGCTCTCTTTCATGAAGGTTTAGTGCCCAGAGGCAAATAAATAGTTGAGAACAACCAGGAAGGCAGCACACTGCCTGCAGTGGACTGTGCCTCCTGGCGTGGCGTCTCATTTCCATTCCTGTCTTAAACCTGGCAGTGCAGCCCTGATGAGGGCAAGGATGCCGAGGAGTGATTCTGTGTCTTTCAACATGGTGCTGAAAGTGTTCGAAACTCCACAAAACCCTCATGCAAATAGAACATCTACTGTTTCCAATGTGGAAGGCCAGTTCTAAAGGTCTGATCTCACCATAGTGGTCTTCCAGAGCGTGGTACAGAAGTGCAACACGGTTCTTTGACAAGTCTGTAAACCAAGCACATCCATCCACAGGACAGCAAACTTTTTCTTGTGGCTCCACAAATTTCTCTTCAGCAGCTTTCCCATCTTGTTTTGTAGCTGCCTTCAGGACATGCAGAGATTCTGTCTCCTTCATGTTATTGTCAGTGGAACAACCAAACTCCATCTCTATATCTTGGTTTTCTGGTAACTCATAATTCTTAGATCCATTACTTGTTCTTTCTTGGGAGATCCCCTGCTGTGTAAGTGACTGCTTGGCTTCCAAGTCCTTTTTCACTGCGCCAACCTCCTTCTTTTTGCCAACATGCCCAAATTCTTTCTTTCTGCCAACATGCCCATTCACCTTATGAACAGGAGCTCTACTATTAAGATGCTTTGATGTGTTTAGTTTCTTTTGTTGTAAAAACTGACAATCCACTGTTTTGTCATTAGATCTCAACTTTCTAGCTTTAGATGGGCTTGAATCTTGAAGGCTTACTGATTTAGGACAGACAGCAGATTTCTTCGGTCTTGGACTACTACGACGACCTGAAGACATATCTGTGGTCTTAGCTTTGGCAGAGGTTTTAGGTGTGGAAATATCTTTGGTCTCAGAGACCCGGTTTTCTTGGGTTTTATTACCAGCTGACTCTTTGCTCCTCTTTAGCTTCTCTATATGATCAGACAGGTGCATCATGGCCAGGAGGTCATCTTTAAACATCGTTCCACAGAACATGCATTCATCTTTACGATAATGGAACATTGCATGCTCTACAACACGACTTCCCTTAAAGACCTTGCTGCAGAAGGTACAACAGTATTCCAACTTTGACTCCTCTGTTTCTGGTGGTGGCTCACTGTTCTCAGTTGTTTCTGGAGAAATATCCTGAGTTCCCTCTTTCCCTTTCTTCAGCTGCACATCAGTAACCGCAGAGGCCTCCTGTTCTGATACAGAGCAGCTGGAGGTAGTCCGTATTTTGTGAGGTACTTTAGATTTAGTTCCAGATGTTGACTCCTTGGAGGTACTGTTATCTGGAGCTCGCTGTTTGTCATTCTCCAGATCTCGAGCAAGTGCCTCAGGTGCAAGTTCAGTAACCATCTCTGTTACCAATGTCAGAGCGGATATATCATTTATCCTGTCCTGGTCTGTAGGTGAATAAGTAGCCTGAGTCTCTGATCTGTTGCTTAGACTGACCATGTGTCTTCTGGGGCGTGCACCCTTTTCACAAGGTGAATGTCCTTTTGAGTCTTTAGGTGAATCCTCTGTGATATCTGCCTCAGCAATGCTGCTGTGGACTGTGGTGAGCACCTCTGGAGTATCAGGAGCTTTTTCTTGAACAGGAATTTTGCCAGTTTCAGCCTGAGAGTAAAGTGACTTGAGTTCCTGTTGACTATTTCTAGGAACATCTCGGGACTGAGAGGGTACAGGATCTGCAGCTCCAGTGTTTGAATTGTTAGTCATATTGGAGACTGGAGGAATTTCATCAGTAACTATCTTTTGATTGTTGTCTGTAGATGTGGTCTGTGAAACCTCGGCTGAAGCTCTGGTTTTTGAGAAGTCCTCTACAGTCTGAGCTTTAGAGACCTTATCTAACCTTGTGTCGCTTTGTGACACTTTGGCTGCTGATGGGGTTTGCGAAGCAATAGTGACTTTCATCTCAACAGCAGGTTCTTCACAGAGCTCCCTTGCTGAAGCTGTACTTTGAGTTTGCAGGACCTTATCTAACATTGGGCCTTCTGTCACTTTAGTTCCTGAAGTCTGTGATGCAGTGGTAGCTTTCATTTCAGCAGCAGACTTTTCATTGAGCTTTCCTGCTGAAGTGGAGACTTTTCCTTTGCTTGAAGGTTTGGGGATTTTGTCTAAAACTGAAGATTTTGTCACTTTTGCGGTTGTTGGTGAAACTTTCATCTCAACAGCAGACTTTTCAAAGAGCTCTCTTGCTGCAGATACCTTTCGTGAGACTGCTGTTGTTGTCTGAGAGACAATTCCACCTTTCGCGTCAGGATTTTCACAGAGCTCGCTTAGTAGATCTTTAGGAGGACTTCCCTGCACAGAGGAGCGTGTGATTGTTGACACTGAGCCATGAACATTCGACCCATTACCTTTACCTTTCTGCCGCCGAGCATAACAGTGCAACTGCTGTACAAACATTGCAGCATCCCGTGCTCTAAGAATAACCTCTTTGCGATGTACTGTCTTCACGGGTTGTGATGTGGCAGGAAGTTTCAGTGTAGGTTTGTAAAAAAGCACTTGAGGAAATCCTCTGTGTCGGTTGCAAGTGTCCTCAGTAAACGTACCCATCAGTTCATTGTCTGGTAAGGAGAGCTCAAGAATTACTTGTGGAGGAGTGGCTGGTTTATCACAGTCTAAAGCAAATTCTCTCTGGTGCTTGTTGTTGTTTTCCCTTGCCTTTAAATGAGAGTTTACTGAGGGTTTGTGTTTTGCATTGTTCTTGATCTGATCAGTTTCAGACCTCTTTACGCCAGAAGATCGAAGGTGCTTTTGATGTTTCAACTCATGCTTTTTGATCTTCGAAGGAGCATCGTTCTCTTCGAGAGTTCCTGAGTCTTCCAGAAGCCACCTGGGTTTTCTAATCCTCCGTTTTGGTGGGTTCTTCTCTGAGAGTCTTGTAGTTCGTCTATGCTCTCCATACCTTATGGCAACATTGTCCTGTATTCTGTCTAGCTGCCAAAATGAACGTCTCAACGGTTCAGATGATGCTTCCTTCAAAGGTCGTGACCCTTGGGCACCTTTCTTCTTTACAGCATGGTCAACATTTAGTCGTGTTTTGCCTGGGCCCACCTTCAGTCTTTTAGATGCAGTGTCAGTATCCTCTTTATGATGTCTGTCCTCTTTATGGTGCCGCTTCTTTGCTCCTTTACTTCCTTTCTGACATGATGATGTGCTTGAACGGAGAGCAGGCTCTTTGGTGCAATAGTTAGTGATCCATTTGTCTTCCATGATTTCTTCAAGAGCAGCACTAACCACCTTCTCACTCATCAACTTCAAACAATTGGTCCGCAAAGCAATGAGGTTCCAAAACTCTGGGTCAAAGTAGAGATCTTTCTTCAAGACCTGAGGAGAGATAGAAAAGAAAATGTTTTAGTACAACAATATGATATGTCAAAGTCAATTCTGCCATATGTACGCACATACAGAGGATTGAAATTGTGCAGCAAGGAAAACACTCAAAAATAGTTTACACAACAGCAAAATATATATTTAAAAATATTTTTTAAGTATTTAAAAATAAATGGCAAGTAACAATGTCCTGTACACATTCTGTACTGCTCATTTAACTGGCTGAGAATCTCAAACTGTGCCTTTTGTCTGTCATGATTTGTGGCAAAGAAGCTCTACCTGCAGCGTTTCAAAGCGAACATGATTCCCGATGGGGCTGTATTCCACGTGGTACTCCTGATCAGGATGCATGTAAAGAAGGTACACCATCTTGTAGGCCTCAACAGTGCGTTCCAGAAAGAAAACAAGAAGAGCACATGCCCGGCAAACCTCCAGGTCATTGGGAAGCAGGCCAGCAATGGTTTTGTAGATTAGAGACTTGGTGACCACATCACAGGGAAGGCAAGACTCCAGGGCATTAGCACAAAGCTCCACACAGAACTGGATACCATCTTCACCCAGCTAGCAGGACACAAACACAGGCCTTAATAAACTCCTAACATCTTAATAAATCTATTCAAACTTGGAAAAATAAATAATCTTATATGCACTGCACTTCTGTCTCACCTCTTGCAGTATGGCTCTGATGAATGGGAAGATTGAGTTGACATTGGTGGCGGACAGCATCAGCTGACGACTCTCCTCAAGTAGAGTTTGTTTGGATGTATTCAACCGACTATGAAGTTTACTCCATATGAAGACAAGATCACTACAAAGAACAAAGTTAACAATTCTTCTGTGTAGAAAACAGGGACTGTTAAATTAGCCTAGGCTGATGATATACACTGACTTTTTGTTGCATTAGCATTAAATTTAAGTTTACTTACCACAAATAGTACATGTCTCCCCTGCAGAGCTGCTGGGAAAGGAAGGCTCTGCTGAGAGCTAGTAGCAACTCATCCTCTTCCTCACACTCCAAACTACAGATGATGTGAACTGCGTCTTTACCATTAATGTCACCCACCTGAAAAACAGAGGACAACGGATGCATCAGTGCAGCCCAAAAGATACATCTCATACATAAACTGTGCTCTAGTTGTGTGGTACCCACGCAACACAGACAGGAAAATTCTCGCCAGCGGATCAAAAGACATTCTACTCTTCAGCATAAAACAGTGACTCAACCCACCTCTTTATGTAGGCGGTCATGCTGTGAAGTTTTGTAAAGCCACGTGAGGTAGACCTGGAGGAAGAACAAGTGTTGTCCTGCTGTGGGGTGCCGAGCACAACACTTAGCCAGGGCCATAGCCTCACTAACTCGCTCACAGGATAAAAGGTAGCGCACCCGAAGCTCAAAGAATACCGGCAGCTCAGAGCTGATGCACCCATCCACTAGAGGAAGACCAAGCCAGAAGTGAGACAAATTAATGCTCCAAATATTGGCAGTGATTACAAGGAACAACCACGTAGAAGAAACTATTTTTAAGCAAACACATTCAAATAAACTCTGGACTAAATTAACAATTTATAATGGACTCTGGAGGAACAGGAGTTGACTTCAGTTAAATAATGAAGTCAAACTAGAATGTGCTAACAGCTAACAATTAAAAGATTTTTTTACCAAGACAGTGAAATTCACACACTGAGTAGAGGCCGACAGAAACAGCTCATATTGAAATGTGTTTCACTGGTCAGAAAATGTGGGATGAAGGTGAGAGAGAAACCAATTTACCCTAGTCCACAATGATGACATCTGTCTTGTATATAGTGTAAATGTTGAGTATGTTACCTACCTTCATTCTGAGGTAAACTGGACTCACTGAGGATTGCCTGTAAGACTGAGCTGGCCCAAGGCCCGCCGCCCTGTACCAAATGATCCACCTGAAGTAAGTGAACATTCTGATGCCTCACAAGGGCCAAATGACATTCCTGGAAGAGGGACAAGGGACCAAAAAAGTTACTTACAAGGCTAGTACCAATATTTAAAGAAATGAAACGAGGTCCTACAATTTCTTCAATATCTTTAATTCATCTGCACTTTGTTCTCACCTGGAATGTAACAGTGAAGTGTTTCAGTGGCTCCTGATAGAAGTCTTTCTGGTCAAAGAACAGCAGCAACTCAAAAACACTCCTGTGAGAAGATAAAAAATCGTTGGCTCCTATCAACAAATCCACCTTTTAAACTGTGTAAACCAATGTATGCCTGTGATCTGTCAGCCAAATTCACGGTTGTTTACGTAGATCTAAAGACACTGATTGTGATAAAGAGGCAGTTCACTGGGAAAATGAGGGAAACTCTGGGGGATAGAGGATGGAGAGTTTATGGATGGAGTAGGGTCTGCCGCTGGCAGCACGCCAGGGGTTTTCCTGGCTCACAAATATGCTTGTGTGAGCCAGCAAACACAATCAACTTTCAATTCCATAAACATTGCCACCCATGGCCCAGAAATTACTAGATCCCTGCAGAGGTGGTTGACAAATAAACGAAAACAAAGATTTTATTTATCACATATGCAAATATTCTAATATTGATTTCTGTATGCAACAGATTTTGAGTGTTTTTTCTCTGTGTATGATAACACTGGCAGTGGTTATTTTAGAATTTAGTTGGGAATCTAGTTAATACTCTGTATAATCAGTGTCTAAAGTGTCTTTTTTTTTTCCTGGGACAGTAATGTCTGATGTTTTATGTGTACTTATTGAATGGCCCATTGTGCAAGGCCAATAAAGAGCAATAAAGAATTTCATTCATTCACAAATAAACCAATGTGAAACTTGGACAGTGAAGTAAGACTGAACAAAGTAAGAAAGAAAACATAGTAACACAGAGTAGAACATCCAGTCTACTCTTTATGTTCAAGAAATCAAACAGTGCAGTTCTTCTGCAGACAACTGGATATGTGTCTCGTTACTCAGGGACAATAATGAAGTGTGGTTATGACTGATGTAGTGGCTCACTAACTTGAAACAGAATGAGTGATGAGACACCACCAGAGACTTATGGTGTGTATCACTTTAATGGAGAAGACACTGAGAGTTAAATATATATTTAATTGTCTGTAACAGCACAACTTTTGTTAAACTGCACTACACTTTGTTCCTTACAGAAGTGCAGAAGCAGTGATATGATCTTTCTGGCACCACTCAAATTAAAAGTGAAAAGATTCAGAGATGGTGGAAGGAGGAGCTGTGAGTTATACATTTGTTTTGTTACACTGTTGTTGTTGTTGTCTTTTGAGGTGTATTCCAGTTGCATGATCATCTGGTGCTGCAAGTTTTAGTGACCAAGGTTTACGTGACTAAACACAATGTGTGACTATCACCTACCTTCACACTGAGTAACAGTGAAAACAACTTTCTATATGTACTACCCAAAACTCCATTGAGTAAAATATAATCTCTTCGGAAAACAAATCACAGCACTTCAGTGTCACTGCCTTCATCCAATTTATTTGTCATTGCTGTTGCTTTAAGCAGCAGTGTGCAAACACTGAAAGCCACCTCTTTAGGGAGGTCTGTGTACTCACAAGGCCAGGCTACTGAGTGTGTGGAGCACATGATCACAGTTTGACGTGAAGAAGGTGGAGGCTCGAGCAAAGTAGCACAGAGCTATCTCAAGGATCCTGAGCTGAGGCAGTGGCACCTGCCAGCGAGAGGCATACTCCTCCACCAGCTGCACAGAGAAAATGGAAAACAAAGTCAAGTCAAAAACAAAATTACAAGGACAATTAACAGTTTGTATCATGTAACATTATCTACCATGTCTGTGGCAATTTTAGAAGTTTTGACAGCAGTTATAGGTACACTGGTGAAATTAATGCAGTGTCACCGACTGTTAAAGTAACTAATCAAAAAAAAAAAAATCCAAAAAACAGCTGTTTTCAGCCTCTGTGGACTTCCTGCTTTTCTATGTTTTATCCCATGATAAATGTAATATCTTTGAGTTTTGGACTGTTCGTCAGATTAAACAAGACTTCAGATCTTACAAACTAAACAATTATTGAGAAAATAATCAGCACATTAACTGATCACAATAATATTGTTAGTAGTAGTCATGCAACCAATACTTATATTTTGTCTGACATCAAAAACCTTACAGCAACTAACACATGGGAATAATCAGTATAGCTTTTTATTGTTCAAATCAAAATACTCATTGTGCAATGAATGAAGACCAGGCACCTTCAATATTTTGACTGGAGCTGTTATGTCTGCAGCTTTCCCCATGAATACCCTGTAAATGCTCAATGAGCACTACACAGTGCTCTATGAAAACCTAGTCAGGGGCCTGTCTGCAGCCAGAATGTGGTTTACTGTAGTGCTGTTGACCTGTCAGGTCCTTAAAATACAATGTGTATATATTGCCCTCTAATGGTGGCAGCCCCAGACTCTTGAGCACCACTGGAATCCTGTGAATGTTAACTATCAACAATGTTATTCTCAGGCCTTTGTCCAGTTGGAGCATCTAGTTTTCTGTTAAATTAAACAGGAAGTTTACAAAGAAACCCATCCTTAAGTTTGGCTACTTATTTGATTTAAATAAAAAAAAACACAGATGAAGCACACTGATTTCCCTTCATGAATGCCCAAACTGTATTTACACACTGGGATAAACACTGAATAACAAGTTTGAACGTGATGTCAGTAAACCAGTAGAAAACAACAATATCTGGGATTAATCAACAGTAGACTAGATCGTTTTCCATGATTAGAAAACAGGCTTTAACCTTATCTATGACTCTCTTCTGTGACAGTGCGATACTAACCAACAATCCCCCACATCTGACATTTAAATGCACTTATCCAAGAGATAAACCGACTTATTTTATTCCACTGACAATATTTAATTCTGAAAACTTTAGGGTATAAGTACATCTCGTATGTCAGAAATTGTGTTGTTATTTACTACTGCAATGGTACATCTACAGGTACATGTCTTGTTGTTGTTGGGGGTTAAGACAAGTCAAATAGAAGTTTGGGCAATGCAAAAATTCCTTGATAACGCAGGCTACTGATCCCAGGGCAACATCTAGTTATACAGCAGCTAAACAACTAATAACTTAATTGATAGTTAAATAGTTATCAACCGTGTTGACTTGCTGCAAAAAGTTGTCCAGTTAGTGGCTCGGTCTGGTAAACATTCAGCGTACTAACTAGGCTAACTTGCAAGCAAATTCTAGGCTAGCTAGGCAGCTGGCTCAAGCGAGTAGCCGAGTTAGCTTGCTAGCTGTACAATGGGCAGCCATTGTCAAAGTATTACTGATTTAATGCCTCGGACGTTTCGATAACGTCAACTGAATTTAAGCCTGCGTTATCAGGCATACTGTTCAAAAGGCGTTACGGTAATGTATTTGTGTTTCGAAGAAACTACGACTCGTTAGCTAGATGCTAACGAGCCTCAGTGCTAAATGCTAGCCGTGTAACGACCAGTTCTGGGGGAGGGGAGTCGGCTAACATATATGCTCTTATCTTCGACAACAAGCTTGTCACCAACTTCAGCTACGGCTCCTTACCTTGCAAAAGTCAGAGCAGAACGGTTTACTGTCGGCCCGCAGTTCATCACTTGAGTAGCGGCTTATCAAACTCTGTAATTGTGTTTCTAACCCCTCTAACTCGTACACACTGCCCTCCTCCGCCATACTGCCTGTCTAGCCTTGCTCGTAGCAGCTACCACACAACACATACATCGCCACGGTCAACGACTTGCATTGACAGCGCTGATTGGATACCGCTAACGTAAAGGGGCTCGCTCCTTCATCACACCAGGGTACGCCGAAGGATAACGAGTTAGGGCGGAGTCTTAGATCCAACGTTAATCAAAAGCTCCCCAATTATGCTCCGCCGACACGGTGCTGCGAGAAGACCATTACAAGCGCCACAAACCACATGGCAGACACAAACACAGCGCGTTAATGACTGCTAATATTTACAAACTTGGACAAAGGACTAATGAAGCTATTTCGGTCATTAAACCGTAAAAAAACAGTGCAATGCATAAATAAAACACAATAAATACAAATATCGTTACTAATGGCACTTTTACTCTTGTTTGAATAATATTTATAAATAATTCAGTTCACAACTTTTTCTTTTTTTTTTTTTGCCTTGGCCCGTAATTTTAACCTCTCAGATGGTATCATTATTCTATTAATAGAATAAATAGAAGAAAAATCTAATCTCATTGTGACCCCTTAGATTGGTTTAAAACTATACAAGCAAGATTAAAACTGAGATGTGTTTAAATGCCACTGTAACATGAACATTGCATTTGAAACTAAATATGTCCCTTTCTATTTTCATGTATTTTATCTTCTACGCTTCAGCACTGAGGGTATGAAGTATGATTTTATGATTGATATTGAAATATTCTTTTTACAATAACTGAGAAGACACTGCAGATTTTCTTTAAATTTTATTTAATCATACACATTCATGAGGAAAAAAAACAGTGCAATATAAAATGTTTCTCTGAGACACAGCTAAGATTAAATAGTCACTTTACACTTACATCACAGGCACTGCGTTGACATTAGCAAGGAAAATAACACTACACGATTGCTTTAAGAAATGAGAGAATTCTCCACAGATTTTTCTTTTGGTGTACATATACACAAATCAAAGAGCGACAAACAGTGAGCACCACTGGAAAAATTATATACTTATATACAGTAATTCTCTTACTTGTCTAACAGTGATAAATGAGATAAATGTGGCTTTTATACTGCTCTCTTATTTCTACTGATTGATTGGTAAACAAGGCTGTAGTGAAACAATCATGTACTTCTAAAAAAAAAAAAAAAGTAAAACAACACAGAGGTCTCTATTCAACACAAAAGCTTTCTACAAGTTACAAACTTACAAAAGATAGCTTTGAGTTCTACAAGTAGATATAATAAGTAATAATCAAATACCTCAAATAAGTAATGTCACAAAATGGCTGAATAGCACAACTTAATTTGATTGTTATACTTTAAGTTCAAACATAAAAAAATGAATCAATGAGTGGAAAAAAAGCACTAACTTCAATCAAAAACTTAAGATTTTTTTTTTGCAATCTTTCAGATGCCTCTAATAAACATATCATGTTTGTTATGCAAGCGTGTAAGTGGATGCAATGTACAAGTGCGGGCTGTGTATTTTAGAACAGCTCGTCAGTCGATTCCGACATGGATCGCTCTCTCTTTTCCCGCCCTGTAACAAAGTTGAGTAGGTCGACGGCTGTCACCACACCGAAAACCATCTGCTTCAAACTGGGAGAGCCGTCTGTTAAGTCTAGTGAGAGAACAGAAGGTAAGACAGGGTTGTATACAATTAAAGTATTAACTTTTTCATTTTTTGGCCACTAGGGGGCAGCAAATCACAGTGTAAACAACAATGACATATTATCACCTTTAGCTGGTGTGAGGAACAGTTACCTTGTGTCACATCCAGCAAATATAAAGCAAGAATAGCCTTCGTTGGAGTCATGTTTCTGTCCACATGATGAATTTAAGTCCAATATTCCCTCTGTTTTGCTCTGTTTTTGTCCTCATCAACTCCTGAGGGAAATATCTGTCTCTTTAGCTGCTAAATGCTCCATTATGTTCACCAGTGAGTGGCTAACTGTCTGTGCGTTGGTGCGGAGCAGGTACTGTAAAAAGGGTTCACCAGAGCATTTTTCCTAAAAATAGCTGCTGACTGCTGCTGAAAACAAGGTTGATGAGAGCAGTGGGAGTGTGGCAAATTCTTTTTGTGCAGTGTGGACAAAAGAAACAGTGCTCTCTAAAACCTGTATAAAAGCAATTACACAATATTTAAAGGTCAGTCTGTGTCCAGCTTTGGTCTGACACTCCTCCACTGGCACTTAACAAGGGTCATTATAGTACAGCTGCTGAGGAGAGGAGGAAAACACTTGAGAATTAATCTTATTTTGCGTCACAGACTTTTATTCAGTAATCCCTCTGTCTAATGAAGTCAAGTACTTCATGTTCAGGTCCAGAGAGTCTGAGTGTTTATTTCTTATTAACCACTCTGAATCAATGTTAAACAGCAGATCTTAAATGTCTCACTTTGGATGGCAATCATATCAAATACACTGTAATTAAATACTTTTTAAGACATTCAATTTTGAGATTTTTAGCCTGGGCTTGGGTGCTTTACACATTTTGGTGCCTTATTCTCATCTCTTCCAGACTCTATTTGTGTTTGGGATGCTCGCTCTGCAGCTGGACTTTGACACTAATGTATCAGAGAGGAATGATCAGTGGAAAGTCCACCCACTGAGCCAAACCAATGTTAGCTTAAAAATGTGGGTGTGGCAGCGTGCCGGGTTCAATAGTGTGTCCTTGAGAAAGACACTGACCTCACATGTGCAAACTCAGTCTAAATGATTGATTTATCTAATAACTGTTTCCTACTTTTTCAGATTATAGATCACCACACTGACTTCTTTTCCCATTAATCTAAGCATTTAGATGTTTTTTTTTTTCACTTTACCACTAGGGAGTGCTGAAGTTAAACATTTTACGACTCTACACATGATTTTTGAGCTTAAGAGAGAAGCAAGAAACATTTAACAAAAGAAATGTGTGTGCATGCATGTTTGCGAAAATGCTTACACTGGATCTGTTCATGTACCACCAGGGCAAAGTGGTCAGTCTCCAGAATGCGGGATAACTTTCCCAAGTTATCAGTCAGACGGATCTGTGAGTGAGGATGAAAAAGGGAAAGAGGGGTAAGAAATGTTATCATAATCAGAGTACTATATGTACCTCCAGTAAACATAAAACAGTTGCTCAACACACTGACTAAAATCTCTAGTCCATAGTCCAATCTCTAACAGAGATGTTTAGTTTAGTCTCTGACCTGTTTGAACTGCTTGTAGAGCACTTTGCTGACCGGGTCTGACAGCTTGATCTTCCCTGCCAGAATCGAGGCCAGCATGTTCCCCAGAGTCACCATGCCCAGGATTAACCTGCACACACACACAAAAAGACACACACAGGAGTTGAAGTTAAACCTCTGCAGAGCTCGACAAGGAGTTGAGTGGTGGCGTGACGCAGTATTTCTAGTTAGTTCGCAACACCCACCCAGCCTCGTCCACTACAGGCGCCTGGTCGAAGCCCTTCTCCTTGAGGATTTTGATGGTCTTCTGGCAGCTGACGGTTGGCAGGACGGTGAGGGGGGCCGACAGGTTCAAACCCTGCAGCTTCAGGTTCCACCACCTGACGGACGGAGGGAAATGAGTGAGTTTGACGCAACCACATGCAGAGGAAATTTACACAAGAGGAGAATATGTCCTTTAATCACACACCATGGTTTCTTCACCATGAGGTCCTCCTCCCTCAGGAAGCCCTTATTTACCATCCACTTATCACTCAGGAACTTGGACCTTGATGATGAGAAATAAAGTGTTTCATTAGTTACACAATGAAACAAAATCAAATATTTGCAAACAGCGAAGGCCAAGCTAACCTAAAGTGACCTCAAACAATATGTTGCTGTCTTTAACACTGGTTATTGGATGTGGGATTCTCACATATAGTTGCGGATGGAGTCGGGCAAGATGACGACACAGCGCTGGCCCTCCTTCAGCTCTCTGGCGACGTTCACGGCTGCAGCCATGGCCGTTCCTGAGCTGCCTCCTGTTAAAGAAAAGAGCAGAAAGGTGAGTCGGCTTTAACTCACACTGTGAGAAATTCTGGCTTTATAACCTCACACAGACGCCTGGTGTTGGGATTAGCTCAAACTTACCGCACAGCAAGCCCTCCTCTCTGATCAGCATACGAGACATGTTGAAGGACTCCTCATCATTGGACTTGTACCACATATCAATTACCTGGAGGAAACAGAACCATATTACAATAAGTGGTTGGGAGTCAGGTAAATGAAAGAAAAAAGAGAGGTAAAAGTCCTTGAACTCACTGATCTGTCGAGCACGGTGGGGATGAAGTCGTACCCAATGCCCTCTACCTCGTACTGGGTCTTATCGGTCTTGTTAAGATCCTCAGGCTCAGCCAGGATGGAGCCCTCTGGGTCAACACCAACAATCTGCACACAACACACACCATTCATAAACATTATACAGCCTTTCAGCCGTGGCTGGAGTGAGCATGAACAGAATTACAATGGCTTTGCTACTTTCAGACTCAGAAATCATAGAAAAAACTGACTTGTCTTCTATTTGACTTCTGGGCAGAGACAACTTACCTTGATGTTAGGGCATCTTTCCTTCAGTTTCCGGGCGATACCTGTAATTGTTCCCCCTGTGCCTGCTCCTGCCACGAGCATGTCCACCTTACCTGTTAGGAGTGGATGTGTTAACAGTTGAAGTTATGACAGATGGTGATAGTAGACTGACTGCTGGTTTTGATGGGAGTTCTGTTCTGGGTTAAAGACGTTCATACCGTCGCACTGCTCCAGGATCTCTTCGGCTGTGGTGTCGTAGTGAGCCAGTGGATTGCTCGGGTTGCGGTACTGATCCAGGATGTGGGAGTTGGGGATCTCGTTCTTGAGGCGCCAGGCGACGCCCACGTGAGACTCTGGCGAGTCGAAGCGAGCGCTAGTGGGCGTGCGGACGATCTCGGCTCCGAGGGCTCTCAGAACATCCACCTGTGCAGGAACACAGAACAATTAGGAGAAAAAGACAGCCATGTTATCGTTGTACATCTTGAGATCCTGCCCTGAAAAACAAGTCTCACTATGAAGCTTTCATGAGGGTGTCATGGCTCAATAGGAAGGATTCAAAATGAGTCACCATCTTAGCAGAAGTAGTAGGGGACTTGGTTTGCTATGAAGAAATTTCACACATGGCCACTTTGACAGTTTCAGTCTGACAGAGAACTCACCTTCTCCATACTCATTTTCTCAGGCATGACTATGATGCAGCGGTAGCCTTTCACAGCTGCAGCCAGGGCCAATCCAATTCCTAAAAACAAGTAAACACACAAACGAGCCAGTTTTATGGCACTGCTGCTCACCACGAGAATGTTTAAATACCGTTCCTCATAACAACAAGTACATTCAAGTGTACAAACACATGCAGTTAATTACCAGTGTTTCCAGATGTGGGCTCTATAATTGTGTCTCCAGGCTTAAGAATTCCGGCTCTCTCAGCATCCTCCACCATCCGCAGGCTGATCCTGTCTTTGACGCTGCCGCCGGCGTTGAAGAACTCACATTTGGCCACTAATAAACACACAACAGACACAGGTTTACATTAAAGACCAATTTGATAGGAGATGATTCAGAAAGTCGACCCTGAAATGCCTTTGTTTGTTTCATTCATAATTTAAGTCACAACGAAACAAATTCAGAGCTGAAACACACAACACGTCTCACCACACTGCTTCAAAGTTTATAAGGTGTCAATGAGTCAGACATCAACAGTCACACCTTTCGCCTTGTCTGAGAATGTGTCTTGGTTTGAGTGCTGGATGACTCACAGATTTCACATTTGAGTCCAAATGCTTTCGGGATCTTGTTGATGCGCACCAAGGGAGTGTCACCAATCCTATGCAGGATGTTCGGAAGAATGGCTGGGGCAACAGACCTGGGAGAAGAGTGTGGGAGTTAATGTTACAGTACGTAAGAATGAATTCATAGACATGCCATCTTGATATAACAACACTTGTTGCCACTTGTTTCAGGAGTATTTTAATAACAGTGTTTATGGATCAATGCCACTCCTCAGTTATACGCTGAACTGGTTTCCATTGGTTTAAACAAACAAACACAATAATAAATGCCACCTGTCTTGAACAAGCTACACTGTTGCACACTGTTTCTTGTGCAACATTGTTAGAAACTTGAACATCAGTCTGACCTTGGAACTCGTGTGTGAGGAGACTCGGCTTTTGAGGCTCCCAGGCTCCATTTGCAGCGGCTGGGAAGGTCAGGCCGGATCCATTTCCTCTCGGGAGAAGGGCTCTTTGTGTTGATCTGAATGGTCCTGCTCGCCTCCTCGGTGTCCACCACCGCGGGCATCTTTTCAACCCCATTCAGTGGGAACGAAGCCTCCCGGAGTTTGGCTTCTCCGTTGGTGTGGTTGTGCAGTTTGGCAGCGTGAGGGCACACGGGGCCATTGACAGTGGTCTCTTTGGATGAGGGAACAGACGGCATGGCTTACCCTGGAAAACAGAGAGGAAACAGGGTCATGTAATTATCTATTTCATATAGATAAAATTGTAATCTATAAGAAACTCAAGAATGAAAGGTTTCCAGCGACAACAGCCACCATAAGGGAGCACACACTCTCAGTAGCACCTACAGAAAATGATGCTTGATTAACAGAAAACCAGTCAAAGCATTCATCAAATATATGTCTAACTAATGTATTACGACATAAGAGCAGGACCCAGTGGAAAACACTCCTTTCGACTATTAATGCTGGGTCATTCGCAGCACGAACGAATAAAGCTTTGTCATGCTTGGCCGGGAGATTTGGCAACACGCTCTGCTGTTTCTGCTCTTTCCCCACCCCCTGCTGTGCGATGAGATTTCAGTCCGACACATATTCATCACTGAAGGATTTTACATAGTCGTAACAAGCAAACATAGTGGTCTTATCGTCACACCTGCATGAGCGAACAGAGCTGGAGAGAAACAGACCACTGGCTGATCAAGCTTTAGTTAATGTTGCATCATTCACTTACTGTAGAAAAAGAGTGACGACTGTTCTTAGAAAGTTACGCTCGACACAAAGAATCACAGGAACTGAAGTGGATGTTTGTGAATATAAACCTTAAATGACTCAATCATTGATCATTAGTGGCAATAAAATGTTGTAAAAGTCACAAATGTATAACTTAAATGTTAAACATTATCCTAAACTGGAGTTCAGTCGTGCTGGATGATAAATATGAGGAGTCTGTGTGGTCCTCAGAGGGGCTATAAGGTGGGTTACTGAGTGTAAGTCAAGTTCATGAACTAGATTACTGACTAAACAATAAAATAGCTGATGGGCAGACAAGAGTTTTAATAATAAAACCTTCCAAAAACAGGACCAGACAGTTCGTCTCGAAGGTAGATCTACGTTTTGGCAGACAACCAAGGCTGAAAGAGTTGTAGTAGACTGACAGAAAATGAATCTGCAACTATTTGTTTTAATCATTTATGAGGGAAAAATGCCTTTCCTGATTCCAGCTTATTTATCTGATTGCTTTGTCTGACCAACAGTCTCCTTTACAAAGCTTTAGTAAACTTAGATGGGCATTTTAACCATTTTCTGGCCTTTTAATTCCCAATTAATCAACAGAGTAATTGACAAAATAACCTGCAGATTTAAAAACTGTTAGTTGCAGCCTTACAGATTAATACAATATTTGCTGTGAAACTATTTCACAAATTATAAAACAACAAAAACAAAAGAATCAGATGCCCCCCAACTTTTAACCCATTAACGTCTCTGTTTAACTTGTTAATACATCCATTAGAGTTCTCTACCATCCAATGTCCATCATATGAACCTTCACTAATCTACAGTGCACACACTGGGGCCAGCTTTTAAACTGGGGCCTCTTTTTTAACCCACAGTGAGTTCAGACAATGTTTGTGCAGCAAACCAACTACATATTCTTAAGCAAACAGCTCTGCATGGAAGAGAAAACTGGCCCAAGATGTGCGGCTTTGGAGTAAGATTCGCACTGGCAAATAAAACTTCCTGTAAACTGTGATTCCTGTTACAAATAGATCAATCTGAAACTGAAAACAAGGACAGATTCATACTTTTACCCCTCTGCCTTGCATCAGTTATGGTGGGTTTTCAGTGTTCAAGTGGTAAGTGGTTAGGTGTTAACCTTCCTACCCTGCCCATGTCAAATTCTTGGTGTCAGATCTCCATGGGTGATACTACTCATGCTGCTAATTACGGTTACACTCGCTAACGGCTGTGGTGAATGTGAGAAAGAGTAGGCAATATGTTTTGGCCTTTCAGGGTTCAACGAGGCAACACGATCCTCTGTGAGAGTACATGCGGCACCAAGCCCAGAGTGCAGGGCAGGGGAGTCATGCAGAAGAAATTTCAATTTCTTTAATACACCAAACTGGAGCCAAGAACCCAATCCTCAAATACCTACCAGGCTGAGAAAACACAATGCAAAAATCACCTGATCTGAGCCTGGCAACATCAAACCCAATCTACTGAGTAATCCCTGTAATATTCTTACCTTATCAGACTTGGTTATCTGCTTAAATTACAACATTTCTAATCTCCTTTGGTATGTTCAGCACTCTCAAAGTCGACCAATTACTGTGCAAGTCGCCCTTTTTTTAATCTCAGCTTTTTAAAAAGTTAAATGGCATCAGATAACTGCTCTGGCAACACAAACTAAAGTATCAGCTGGTCAACAGTACAAGAAAAGCAGTCTATAGATGTCCACTCAGCCAGAACAAATGGTTGGCCCAATGTGAACTGCAGGAATGCCAGCCACAGGAACACAATGTAAAACTGTGGATATGTACACCTGAAAATTCAACCGACATATGGGAAAGTGGCCAAATTATGATGAGCTTTTCAACTTACACGAGGAACCATGTTTGACCCTTATTGTAATGTTGGCAGCTCACAATATAGTGACAAATATAATAGGGCTAGGGCTGCAAAGTTAGTTAATTGACTGATTAGTTTATGTAAAATAAATGAATAAATAAGTGTTAATCATTTTTGACGATTAATTGTTCCAGGCTACCAAATATGTATTTATTTTATATTATATTTCTTTGTTTTTTAATCAATATTTGTCATTTGATCATCTTTAGTGGAGTGAAGTAAAAATAAAATGTGACTGTTTTCGTTTCTCAAATGTGATTATTTTTGCCTGTTTTCGTATTTAACAAACTGGATATCAGACGAGTTGGTCAAGTTGAGCTTCCAGGAAATGGTGTGTCATCTTTGTTTGGCATTAAACGAGGCGATTAAACGATAAAATAATGGACAAATTCATCGCTGCATTCTGACAGCGCACTGTTAACTATTAACATCTACTAGAAATGTAACAGGGATGCTTTATGACAGAATTAAATTAGCTTAATTCAAAGAGAAGAGAATAGGCAGAATGAAACGAGGCAAAAACTGTTAAGACATGATTCAGCACTGAGCGGATGAACTACAAAAAAAAGAATACATACCCGTGAGAATTAACAGACAATAATTACATTAATACAAGACATATTGAGCGTACTGACAGCAGCAAATAAGCGGAAATACAAAGCAAATGAACCAAAATTAGCTGGAAAATGGTCTGGCTAAAGCCTATACTACGCAGTTGCAGTGTTGCATCAGAACAGCGTCTACGGAGCGGCATTCAGACCCCAAATATCAAAAACCACGTGTTTTAATGTACATATTTTACATTATTTCAACCAGCGGTTCCTCTGCTCGCCTGTTCCCACTCACCTGAAGACTCAAATATGCCCCCAAAAAACGGGAAATAAGGAAAAAGAAATCACAAAGGACTCCGGCGACCTCGGCGTCCCAGAACAACACGGCGGAGTGAGCAGATGCCGATAAAGGAGGCGCTTTTGCTGACGAAACACGTGGACCGAACGAAGGAGACGTAGGCAAAGTTATACGGCGTCTTCCTATTGGCTGCGGCGGGGGCGTCTGTTTTGTCCTCTTCCGCCAATCACAGCGGAGACTTCTCAATAAGGGTTTGGGAAAACACGGTGTTAAAGTTGTCCATACCATCTGTTTACCTTTTATTGACCAGACACGCACTACACGGACTTTGACGCATGTGACATCTTGAGAACTTCTCATGAGTGGCTGTTTTTACCAACATGTAACTGTTATAAAGAAAAAGTAGTGAAATTTATCTAAAATCTCATATTTTTCTTTATTTTGATGGCTTTTGTTGCCTCAAATTTCATTTTCTTCTGTTTAGACAGCTGTTATGCTCCTATTACCAAGCTAAACCCACGCATTTTGGAACAACACGTGCACAATTTATACATTTTCTGTCATACTTTAGTTTCTACTACTAACCCTACCAATATTTTATTAACAAACTAGTACCCAGGAGCAAGAAACCATGCAAAGCAGACAGCAGATACCACACAGGACAAGTCTCAGAACAACTGGGACATTTGACTTATTGTAAATTTGAATAGTAAAATATCAACTGAGTGTAGCTCTGTCTTCTACCGAGACCTATTACCTATTTCACTTAAGAAATTAATCTGGATATTTCTTTCACCTCTGGTTTAAGTAAATAAATGAGTCAAGCAAGCCTGGCTTTTGACTATGAAAACAGTAGTGGGTGTAGGGGAAACACCCAGACTGGCTGATTAAACTTTGGTTAATATTGCATCAGTCATTACAAAAATAAGAAAAGAGAGTAAATTGAAGTATGAATTAAGGTACATTTGTAGTAATCATCCACATGTGTGTAGAGTAACCAGCATTTTTCTCTCTATAAAATGACTTTACACAAGAAATGGACTGATGTTCTTTTAAGCAAGTGGTGCCAGTGCAGAGTTACAAATCTGTTTTATTGAGAAAGCAACACAAGCTCGTCTTAAAAAAAGGGAATAAAAGAAAAAACACTTCCAACAATTCACCAAAAAAAAAAGAAAAAAACTTTGTCATCACTGCTGGGGTTAAGAGGGAAGGATTTGGTGGGACACTGGGACAGTCTTGACTTCCTTCAGAATCTTCCCGAGCGCTCCCGATCCCTCGACCTCCGCCTTTCGCGGTCCCGTCGTCGATCCCTGGAGCGGGAGCGTCGTTCCCGGGAACGTGAGCGAGAGCGGTGCCTGGTGGGGGAGACAAAAAAGGCTAGATTTGTTTACAAATTCCAACCAACTGAGTAGAAATCTTATCTTTCATTTTAAAGATTTCTGCACCTTTTCCTGCGGCGGCCATACAACTCCCTTCGAAGTTCCCGTGATATGGGTTTCAGGTGCATGAAGTTGCAGAAGCCACCACGGGTGCACTCTCTGTGGGGGAACAGCACGTGAAGGGTTAAAACTTGCTGGCCTTGCACTTTGGTGGAGCTGTGCCACAAGGATAAGTTGGCTCTTAGTTACACATGAGGTGCATGCCAGTCCACCAGGCAGAACATCTGATCTTTATCTGCCTCCACACTAAGTTCGTCCTATCACTGGCAGAGCAAACAACCCCCCGGTCCAATGGAAAATCACTGAGGGACTCATAAAGGAGAGGATCGGTTTCCTCACACTGTGCAGGGACAAAGTTTATCTTTGCATTTAACAGAAGATGTGACAATTCACACAGTGACCATTCAGCTGGGAAAGTTTCAGTGCCTCGCTGAAGGACACGTAAAAGCAAAGCTTCATCGAGCTGCAGACATGGCCTTTATTTACCTGAGAGGGGTCCTCGGGTCAGAAACGAGCTCCTGGGCCCCCATTTACCCCCTGTTCAGGTTTTTCTATGATCTATGTCCTTATCATGTCAGCTGATACTGTGCTTCAGTGGTGCATATTCCCAAACAAGCAATTAATGAGTACAAAGCATTCTTGACAGAGTACAGAGTCTGTGGTAACTCAGACTTCAAAGCAGAGTGAACAATGAAGCTTTATCTGGGATTGTCTAAGTGCAAATAAAACATTTGCATTTCAGGAGGCAATACGTCAAAATACTGTATTAAAACACCTGGGATAGTGAAACACAGCTAAACAGTGTGTATTACTGACTTCTCTACAGTTCAGCATTACTGTTGAACTTGCTGGGCCTGACTCTGATAGTTTAAGCTGCTGACTATCACTCAGATATGCACTTCTCACAGGACAAATTTAAATGTATATATCTTAGCTCACCCCATTTCATACTGACGGCAGCAAGCTTCCCTGAAGTCAGTGACGGGGGAGAGCTCTGCATGGATGGGCTGACCATTGAACCAGCGGTTGTTCAGGTCCATGACTGCTTTCTCTGCATCCTCCTCACGACGAAACTACACAAAGGACAGACACATGCACTTAGGGAGTAGCAGGTGGTAGCTAACACAACATAAAAACATTTAATTGCATGATGATGCAACTACACAAAGAATAAAAAACTGTCAAATAAGCTGGGAAACATTTTACTGCATTTAAATGACCTTTTTAAACCCACATCTCCTTGTAAATACATTTGGATCCGCCACCAACCTTAACGTAGACATTGCCAACAAGGTGGTCACCCAAGTTATCACACACGTTCATCTCCTCCACCTCTCCATACTTCTCCTCCATCTCTGTGAACACTTCCTGTGTTGAAAATAAGAGAGGGAATGACCAATCATCCTGTCCAACTAGTTTTCATCCTTCATTATGTTGAAATACTTGTTAACAAGGAAAGTGGTTTGCTCAGTCAACCACATCAGCCAACCTACTTCCTGGGGGAAACCCTGTAGCAGTTATGTTTATGTTATCGAAGGAAATGAAAAATAATAATCAAGCACAACAGGGTGATATGAACGTATATTGTGTCCAACTCCTCTTTCGAGATCAGTCTTTTATAATGTAAACCTGTAAACAATGTCATAATTAGAAAAACATAAACTAGAGTAAAGAAAATACCAATTTCTTTTTTAATTTATTGAACCCCACATTCTCCATGAGGGAAACAGTTACAGTTGAGGCAGTAACTCCTGCTGTGTCAGCATTTACTCCTGAACTGATCAAGGATTGTTACATCAGCAAAAAGCAAAGTCATGTTGCACTTTTTGGCAGCCATGTGTTACAAAAGGGCAGATGACCCAGTTGTGACGTCACGTCGTGCAATATGTGGAACAAAGATAGGTAACGAGCACAAAAGTTCACTCACCTCAAAGAACTCATCGTAGTGCTCCTGCATTTCCACATCGCTGACGGCGCCTACAAAATGTCAACAAGGAACGGTCAAGGTAAAGCCAGACAGGTGTTGGGAGAAAAGTCTTTAAATGGACTGAAAACTAGCTGTAACAACATAGCATGATGCTTCTTGCTATAATATTTAAACTCTTATATTATAAATGTTACCTGTAAACATAGATCAAAAAGGTAAGATTCTGTGTATTACTGGATGCTACTGTAACAGCTTCCTCTCTCTCTCTCTATGTCATGGCAATTCAACCTATTTCACAGAAGCAAAGTAAAGACTAGAGCTGACCCCTCTTAGTCTTCTCCTGGTTTAATTGGGATATATATTAAAATGACATTTACAAATGTTTCACCTTTTGGTTACAAAAGTATTTGTGTAGCTACATGTACATTATGAACAGAAGGGCCGTGACGTGAGACCACATGATTTTTAGGTCAACTATCAACCCCTGGCTATCACATGAAGGAGGGAGTAGAGGACAGTATTAGTAGAAACCCGCTTCCATGAATCAGAAGCAAAAACTGTGTTCTCAATGTGAAACTTAAGTGTAAAGGAAACAAGACAGGAACAGGACATTAATTATAGCTCTTAAGTCTCACATCTGTTCCAAGTATGCAAAACAAAGGATCTGAAACCAAACTGTTCTGTGTGCCACACTGACTCAGGTACTTCAGGAGTTAGGCCAGGAAAACATGCAAGAGAAAGCATGAGGCCAGTAATCCTAACTCCAGGAAATGATGTGATGCATTAGAGATGTCTCTAGAGGACACATTCCTACACTAAGCCAGATTAATGTGGGGAGGTGTGATACAGTAAATCAAGTGGTCAGTGCTGGAGGGTCCTGCAGATGAAGGGAGAACTTACAGTGTAAACCATCAGCAGACTGGGCAGAGTTTTGAAGGTTATGAAGGTAAATGTTCAAGAGGGAAATGGTCTGAAATACAAAACGTAAACTTCTGTGATATAAATCCAACCAAAAATAGAGCTGGGGAGGAAAAAAATGTGATTAGATATTTTCCGGAAATACTGCACCGAGGTCGGACTAATTATGTGACGGATACTAAAGCTGCATTCACAAGCATCTCAGAAATAACCGCTCTGTCATTTATCAGAGGGGAAGCTCATTGTGTCCCCTTGCTGTTTTGTAGATTGTTTTGAAACATGTTAGCATCTTTTTCACCTACTTCTAACAAAGCTGGGCACTGGCAGAGTACGAGCAACAATTTTAGGCTGTAGCAGTGCATGTTAGAGATGACACATGGTGGAAAAACAATGGTTCAGTTTAGCTTGAAAAGGATGTGAACTTGTTAATGCAGGTCAGATTTTTTTTAGTTAACTGAAAGTTTTATTATCAAGATTTTTTTTTTAAAAAAAGGGAAAGAAAATCAAATACACAATGATCTATAAGTTAAATGTTTATTTACAACTTGTCACTTTTGTCTCTTTTTTTTAATTCATGCATTATATGAAAACTTTAATACTGTGACTTGACTGTTCTACAAAACAACTGTAAGCTACTCATTCATAGTGATGGATGATATTGACTGGGTAATGAGTGAAGACTCCACGGTGAATGGAAGTAATTGGTCTTAAATTGTATTAGGAAAAACTCACAATACCACTATTAAAAAAGGACGAAAACTAAAATAATACTGAAATTGTCCTTTAAAAAGTCAATAGGAGCCTGTTATTTTTCATAATCTAATCACCAATGTCATTTTAGAACAATCCTCACATCAGACAGAGGACGAGAGTGATCAGTTTAACAGTCATATGTAACAGTTTTATTTCAATAGTGCGTATGAATGCAATCCTCCTAAAATTCAGTGGATGCATAGTTTTATTTTAGAGATAGAATAGCAGACAAACGAGCTCTAAAATCCCCTCTTACTCCATTATACACCTACCTGTCTAAGAGGTTCTGCTTCAGCTCTACTAGACTGGACTCATCATACTTAACGTGCACACTCTATCACTCACACTTCTAAGTATGCTCCCAAAATCAGTACAGTCTGTGAGTACAGTTCGTTTTGTTTGTGTATACTTGTGTTCTGCACTGCGAGTCACATGAAGGCTTCGACTGCACAAGGTTGAAAAACAGATAGTGAAGGCAATAGGAGCAGGTGTTCGTGTGTGTTGTTTGTCTTGGGCGATAACCAATGAATTTTGGTCTGGAATACTTGGGAGATAATGGGGTCCCGACTGGGTCTCCAGCTAACAGGGCTGAAGCAGTACCTCACATCTGCTGCTATATATGAACACCACTATATAGGAAACAGAGAGGGATTCTGCTGACATTTGTTTTTTTACTTACAGCGAGAGGCGTCTGCGGTCTGTGCACTGTTCTGGGGATTACGGTAGATGTTCTGAATCAAGATGGTCTGCAGAGGAAAGAACAAAAAGATGGTGGTGAGACAGGATAGCATGATGACTCTCTACTTTAATGCCTTTTCTGGTAACAGCAACTTTTATTTCTAGCACAAGATGCTTTGAAACTATTCCAAGAAGTTAAGGAAAACAAAGTGAAATGACAGTTATGAAGTTACTGGTCTGTAAACTGGCCTGTTCTGTAAACTGGACTGGCCATATTTTCCCACTTGTATTATTTGTATCATTATTTTTAGCAATAAGTTCAGTAAACTGCCCCCAAACACACACAAAAATCTCAAAAACTGTAATTTTATTGAAAACGAACAAACTGCAGTAAAGAAGTTCATAATTGCAACTAAAAGAGAACTGCTGCGAATGAGAAATGACGAAACAGAAAATGACGGAGGAGATGTCTTATTCCAATAACTCCTCAAACATTAACCAAAAAATTGAGCAAAACACTATGTGTAAATATCAGACTAAACCAAATATCCAAAAATAAAAACTTCTGAAGATGTATCTCATACACATGAACACTTTTGACTTTGACAAATTTAGAGATTACACAGTTGCACTTAGTACACCAAATAAAATTTACCTTGCATATTTTTACCTGTTAGATTAATAAGATACATCTTTACAAACAGATCAGCTTCACAGAAAGAGCTGTAATAAAGTGATCAGACAATATCCACGAAGTAGCCAACAGTGATATGTTAATGTAGCAGAATAAAGCCACAGTTTTAGGAGAAAGAATTTGTTAGGATCCTCACCTGGCTGAAGGTTGGTTTGTTGTGCAATCTCGAGCAGCGGTCTCCATGTCTGCAAGCTCCAATTTTAAAATAGAAAGAACAATTGACCCTGGAAAAGAAGGAATAGTGTCACCTTTAAAGTTTGCCTCTGCTTCAATACATTCAAACTTCAGAATTCAGTTTTTGTTAGTATTAAACATACAGGCTACAATGTTGAGAAACCAGGACACAACTGAACACTGATGATCGGAGAGCATAATATTATAAATAACCAGATTTCAATGTAAAAACACCATAACCCGAAAATATTAAAACTCGAGAAAGTCCTTCGACATGTAAACGTACTTCGTGTTACGTCTTTTTCTTGGTCTTAAATCTCTGATATAGGGACACATTTATTCCTGTCCACTTATTTGAATGAGTGAAATGATCATTATACGGCTCTGCTTGGCTATTTTAACCGCTGTTATGTTTTGATCCATCTCTGAGACCAACATATAGTCATACTCGGGTTATTGTAACAAGTGCACAGTCAACATGTCGCGATAACTGACTGTGTAACTTGCAAACTGTTTATTAGCCTTAAACGTGTAGGATGCCTTTTGCTGCACTCCACCGGTAAAACGGAACAAAACAATCCGCCTAAGTGAAGCAGCTGCTCTGCTAGCAACCTAATTTATTAACCAGGCTACACGACACCTGGCTGCTTAATAACCCCCAAAGCATACTTCAAATGTTTAAGCGTGTACCAAAAACTAGTGAACAATTTCTAAAATAAAACACTTTGGCGCAAAACAGCAGCACACAGTAGCTGGAGGTTAGCTAAGGTGTCTTCATGAGTTTCATTCAATGCGTTAGCTGAACGTTAGCTTCCTCTTGCTAACGTAAGCTTTGCTAAGACATTCAGTGGCGCTGCGACTACAAACAGAGCCCCGCTGGCGATGAAGCAAAGCCACTGCAAACACACTTTGAATGATACTAATCGTTTAGGTGACTAATCTGCTAATTATCAAATAAAACTTACTTGTCTTTCTCTGTACCGAAAATGGACGCCAGGTACTCCGCCATTTTCGGCTCGTCGGAGACGTAGTGATTACGTCGTACGTCATTACGTAAAGGACGCGCAGTCGTCACCACTCGACGACCTGCATTGACCCTGAACGCCACATATGTGCGCTGTTGTTCAAGAAAAAATATTTATTTGTCTACAACAATGGTTTTCTTCTTTTCTCAGATAAGCTTACTTTTGTTTTATTGTTCGAATGTCCTCAAAATGTCGCCACAAATACATAATACTCTCCCCTGAGATGTACACGAGAACAGAGTATTCAAGTGGTAAAAATTAACTGAATACTTTTAGTTTTGATACACACTACATGTTACTAATGATAATGAAGATAATAATAATAAAAATTCCAGACTTTTAATCTGATAAAATTTGGATTGCAGGCCCTGTACCTGTAATGGAATATTTCTACAGTGAAGTATTCAGGGTCAGACCACCTGTGCGATGACAACTTGTTACAGGTTTCAGAATGAGCAGACCTACTTTCAGGACTGTTACTAAAGTGGGCCAAAATTTTACTAACGCTTATGTATTTTTAGGTGCATCAAATTTTGAATGGAACACTTTTTGTGGTATTTTTGGTACTTTACCTACACTTTTATGAAATGTTCTCGTTCTCCCCTGAGTTTTACATGTTGAATTGATGAATATTTCCACTGTGGTGAGACTTTGTTGAAACATATTGAAGTTGTCACACCACTCCAATTATCTGACAGCTATATTGCAGAATAATATTTTATATGTAAAACATACAGATACTACATAATAGGGAACAATACTGTATGGCAATATGGCATTAAAAGAAAAAGAATTAGTGCTTTTAGGTTGTACACTGATACAGACCCAAGGTTTACTAATGCTGTTGTACTTCACTATTTTGATTGCAGCATTTTTATTGGAGTATTTTTCCAGATGTTGTCACTTTCTCTTCACTGCATTTATTTCTCAGGAGTTTTAAGGAAATCTTGCCAGAGGACTTACAGGAAACAGGTTAAAAAAAATAAAAGTCTGACTTTTTGGCTAAAGATTAGGTCAAGCCCCAAATTTCCCATAACACAACTCAGTTATATCTATTCAATCCTGACATTATTAGGGTTTTTTTTTTTTCCAGACTTCACAAGGCTCCCTCTGGAGCCACAAAAGACATTTCACAATTTTTATTAGTAACAGACTAACCAGTAATCTCTTTACCAAATCATATGAACTTGAAACTGGTTAAGTTGTCTTTTAAAATCTGAATGTGGCTGAGTCATTGAAAGACAAGCAGGCCACAGGCTGATGGTGCCGCCTGATAGCAACCACGTACACACATCAACAGAGTGGGCATTAAAGCTCAAGAGGCCACAGCATCCCCAACCTCCTCTTCAGCACACTGTACCGTATATCCTCCACTGAAACCGCAAGGCTGTGCACAGGGCCACACAAGTTTGCAGGAGGTGCAGACGGCAAAGATAAAAGGAAGGGAGAGAGGAGAGGAAGTCAGCTTGAAGAGGTTGAACCACAGACGCTGCCAAGAAGTAATGAAGAAGACGTAAAGGTGCACAGACTGAAACAAGAGTCGGAAATGAAGAGAGCTTGTGAGAGGGGGAGACTGTAGTAAAACATCTCTGCTGTTGCTGTGTCGTAGCGGCTGAAACTGTGGGAACCCGCCTGGTTTGAGATGTTTGACTGCATTGGACCTGCAAGACTTGCAGAACCAAGACCATCCACTGACATACACTCACCTCCACTGCATTCACCGCCCCTACTCTCTGGGGGAAAGAGGCAGAGGTAGGAAGGGAGTGAGCAGACAGTAGAAAGAGGAAGCAGCATGTAGTTGTGGTGGTAGCTCTGATCAGTGCTTCTCTATTTTGCTTAACTAAATAATGATGCGTTTGGAGGAACATTTCCCACTTGGATCTTCTGCAACTGGAAGATGACTGGAGCTTTTCACAGTGTTCCCATCATGAGGCCTTACTACTGCTGGACCGTCCTGTATGTGTCCATCTTGGCAGCGCTGGTTCTCACCTTAAACGCTGACAGTAAGTTATTATTTTTTGCATATTGTTCTGCTTTAGTATTTGTGTGGTGTTACCTTTCCTTCCTCTGTAGGTCTGTAATGTGTAAATCAGGCTTTCTGACTGAAAAGTCAGGTTATTCTATTTTTCCTGGAAAGTTTTGTGACCTCCATCCAAATTTTTGGATAGAGGCCTGATTTCTGTAAGGTTCATGAACCTTGAAGTGCTGCATATACTGTCAGTACTGGATTTAGATTTTAAAAGGACATAGTTGGTGTTACAGTTACGTCCCGGACACAGTTTGGCGTAGAAGTCATAACAGATATCGGCTATCAAAGTCAGTTGATGATTTTGCGTGCCGCCCAATTCTGCTTTAAACGTATTACGTAAAAGCTACGACTTGCCTTTCAAATGTATGTAGATTTTACTATGAATATTTTTTGAAATGTAAAAAATGTTTTTAAAAAATGACATAGTTTCAGATGCTAAATATACTTTTGGTTCATTTCTTCCACAACAAGAAGGTGTTTGTCGCATGTGTGGGAGCTTGATGGAAACAATTAGAGATTTTATTTCAAACATAAAAAAAAGCAGAAAAAATTCTAAAAGCATTTTTTTTTATGTAGAAGTTACTCATTAGCTTCATTAGTCATCAACTCACTTCATGTTCCTCATGACTTTGAAGTGTTGAGTAAGACAAGAGAGGAAATAATTTTGTGATTTATTTTCATTCTTAGGACTAATGTGATTTCTTCCTTTAAATAACAGTACTGATTGTGTGTGAATGACTTTCATAGCCACTGACCACAGTTTCTCTCATGTATTTTTGTAAATTCTGTGGTTTTCTTGTACTTCAAATGCTTCTGTGTGGTCTGAGGGTACGAGGGATAGGCCTGTTATTAAATAATGGCTCTCTGTGGGCCAGTGCTAGTATTACCACATGAAAAAGCAAAGGTGTTTTTATCCAGTCATGTAAATTTGATATTTCTCAGATATGTGTTTTTCACAGATCAGGGACAAGCCCAGTTGTCTTTGGAATATACAGTAGACATTTACATTTCCGGTTATTGATCATGTGACGTGTGCGAAAGCTCCAGAACAGCTACTAAATGGACCTTGTAGTGAGACTGTTTTGTCAATGGCTGTTTCCAAAGTCAAGAACTCTTGCTCGACATTTACGGTAAACTTGAGATCTGTGGCTTTAAAGTTCCCCTTGAGATGGTGAACTTCAGGTGGGGTTTACTCTCAGTTCCTTCAACCACTGCATCTCATGCAAATTGATTTCAAAATGTCACCAAGTCATTTTTTTTAGCGTGTTTGATTAGTTTTTATGCTTTCACTTTTACTGTAGTTGGTCTTGTGTCACATTTACTTGTCTTTTGATCTTATATTATTTCATGTGATGGTATTTTTTCTTTCCTAAGTGACTTTCACAGCCTTACAAGACAGTATTATGCAGCTAATGTATTTAAATGTGTTTAGTGTCTTTTAACTAATGTAACAACTGCCATCAACTATTCTTTATAAAAGATGTTTTGTTGTTAGTCTAAAGATGCCTTTATTCAAAATCCTGTTATCCACTGTTATTATTCACTATTTTATCATTTATAAACTTCATGTGTTCTCATTTCTGCAGGTAAAACCTCAGAATGTGAAACATCAATTAAAGTACGCCGCAACACAGTTTACCAGGCCTTTGTTGGACAGGACCTCAGGATTAACTGCACTGTTTCATTCTGCAACAATACACAACCAGTCTCCTGGTTTAAGCTTGAAAATGGTACTGACTCAGTCAGTGTCAACAAGAACAGTCACATTAAAACAGAGTGGAAACCGTCAGACCATTTAGAGGGGACATCATATTTGATCTTCCAAAAAATACTCAGCAACGACTCAGGTGTGTATCGGTGTCGAAGTGGAGGCAGTGTGAGTCATAACATCAACATCTTAGTCAGTGGTAAGTGATCCTTTCTGCACTGACTTTCTCAGTAGTTAAACACATCCGTACTGTACCCTAAAAAACTGCACAGCTTACATTTCTAACTGCTGCTGAATAACAAATGACTGCTGCACTTTGGTGTAATTTGAAATTATATAATATTTGTGACATTAAATTCCTTTGTTCCTCTTATATGAATAAATCTTGAGATAGCAGCTCTGTATTGTTTTATAGGTGATGCTGAGCTAACCACTGTTACATCGAGGACAGAAACAAGTATGAAATCTTTTTTTGCAGCAACATTGCTAATTCAGTCTTTTCCCATTGCGTAGCTTTAACCTGCATCTAAAGCATCAATTCTTTCAAACACTGTAGCCTGTTACTTACAATACTTAAATACATAAACACACATTCATGTTGAGTCAAACTTTTTTTTTCTTGCAGCTAGCACAACTTCTAGTCCTGAACCCCGAGAAAATCTACTGATGTACGTTTACTGTGCTTCTGGGATTCTGGCATTCGTCATGATAGTGATAGTTATATCTGTCATATCAATGCAAGGGTGTAAAGGTGAGATGTTATGATTTTTTTTAAAGTTCAGCACAACAGTTCAGTACATATTAATGATTGAAAACAATAACTAATTTCACCAAACTGTCCATCATGCAGGTAAATCAAAGAAAGAGACACAAACTGAAAACCAGGTGAGACAAGAATACATTTCAGGCTTATATCTACATCATCCATCCACCCCCCTCAAACACTTTGATGCATTATACTTTTTTGGATGTGTGCAGTACATTGCAATCCCCATGGTCGAGCAACCCTTCCAAGATGTCGGCCTCCAGCCTGCACCAAGAGAAAGCCCCTCTGCTCCACCACCTCGGAGGTCTACGCGGAGAAAGGCAGCGCCCTCACAGTTACCGAGAAATAATGAGCGTGTTTGTGACGGCATAAAAGAGAACAGAGAGAGACAGAGGAATGTGGAGGAGGAGGAGGAGGAGGGGAGCTCTGTCGTTTACGCTGCACTCAACCACCAGCTGCCACCGGGGGCTGCTGCTCGGCCATGGAGGCCACAGGAGGAGTTTTCAGAGTACGCGGCTATTCGTGTGTCATAAAGACCCACTGGACTAAACTGGACTAAACCACTTCAAAGCAGAGGACATCTCACATTATGTGGAGTAATATGGGTCTTAATGTTGGCTACAGTAAATTTGGCTCCGGTAGCCACCCACACTAGAGGACCACTGACGAACATTTGAAACTGGTGCATCCTAGAGGAGCTTGAGAGGGAAATTATAAAGGCATACACAGCGAGGATTACAATTCAGAAAACTCATCATGGACAAAAAACTGCTCTGTTATCACAACATGAGGATGTTACAGCAAAGAGCTTTCAACCCAATCTACCAAAGAATAATTCAAGAGCTAAAATGTGCACCTACACCATTTGGTCAATACTATAAAGGCCCTGCACACCTGCACAGGTGCTCTCACTCTGACTTGATCTCTGCTCAAGCTGAAGTCTGGGGGAGCTATGCCAGGAGGTCATCATGTACCAAACTGAATGACAAAGGTAAAAAGACAGGTAACAGAAGAGAAAGACATGAGGTAAAGGTAACAAATTACACTAGTTCTTTCTCTTTCTGTTGACCTCATCTCATGTCTAACATGTTTGAACATAAAGGAACTAAAGAAAGGATGTGGTACGTTGAGGTGAGATTATTTTGTCTCCTAACAGGTGTCGAGGTTTATACTGAAATATTATCATCAGAGGAAGAAGCCTGATGTCGCAGTTGCAAATTGAGTGTACGGCATCGCCCCCTTCTCAGGAGTTTGAACATGACGTACTCTGTATTGAGAAAGGCCTGGTCTGTGCACGGCTATACAACCCAGAGTTAGCAAAGTGCCAGAAGTAATACTACAGAGAGGCTACTAAATAGACTAAAACTGTTAGCATGTAGTATCTGGACATGTCTTTCAGGTTGTAAGCTGCCAAACTGCAGGTGCATGAATCAACCCTCACTTACGTTTACAGGTTAAGGGATAAAGTTAGTGATAGTCTACTTGTTTCTTAATGCCAATAAATCCCATGAAAAGACTGAAAACAACATCAAGTATTGTCTTTGAGGTGACGTGTTCCTTCATTATGATGAAAATGGGCACTGAAGTTTATTTTGATTCACCTGCACTGTGCTGCTGTAAATACTCACTAGACCACTAAATGTGTATTAATCCGCTACTGGAAATAGTCCTCAACAAATTCACTCTTTACACCTCTTTGAACACGTTTTGCTAAAACCTCCATACCCTTTTCTTAGGAGATGATATTTTATAAAATGAAACATTTTGTAGATTTGTGCCCTGTTTTTAAAGACTGGGGGGCTGAACGTTAAAGATTGGGTGAGAAGTCAGAAAACTACTGAAACGGGACTAAAGTTGTGTTGGGTTTTGGTATTTTAATTGGATTTGTTGACAGTAAAAATATAATAAAGTAGTGAATAAAATATAGCCTTATCCTCTGAGATACAGGAAGATGAAATCAGGCTACAAAGTCCTTGGACTGTAGATCTACAGCATGAGAGAGGCCAGAAGCAGCAGAACATCTTACTAAACTAAATGTATTTTTAAAGACCAACCTTGGCTCGAATGTTTTGTGTCATGCACTCTGACTAAAACTGTGACTTGTTCTGTCGCACATCAATGACTTGAATTTACTCCTCTGAGTAACATCACATCTGATAACAGTAATAGTCTCATGAGCTTACAACCTGTATCATATCACCTATTCATGCATTTCCTGACTTTATGAATGACTAATGAGCTTTTGTAATTTTATAATTACTGACTGTGATTGTTTAACTGGGAAATAGAGAATGTAATAATTATCTAATTCCTTTCTGTGCAATCAAATAATGTGTATTCATAATTGTTTGATTTGAATTAAGATTATATGATGAAATGACTGCTGAGTCACTTTTGCTCTTTGTTTTCTGTTTCAGTTTAATCAAATGTAAGCAGAAATGTTTACTTGAAAATCCCCAAAGAGTGTGTGTGTGTGTGTGTGTGTGTGTGTGTGTGTGTGTGTGTGTGTGTGTTTGCGCCATGATATTTATGTTGAGTGTATGTGCCTTAACAGTATAAAGTGTGTTAGGGGTACATGTACACCACTGTAAGACCACCGTAATCAAAAACAGGAAGTAAAAGCCACCACTTGGCATTTACTGTGATATATATAAAGCAAACATAAGCTGTCTTTAACAGAAGTGGATACCTGGCTCTTCAAGTGTTTTCACAATGAGACCTCACTACTGCCTGACCATCCGTTATGTGTCTATCTTTGTGGTACTCGCCTTCACTGTGGACGCTGTTGGTAAGTTATCGTTTATTATTTCACACTCATTCACCCAGTCTGAGCAGGTCTTTGTTTCTCCAGGTAATGTATCCACGAATATGAATTGAATAAATTATGTTTTGCAATGTTAAAGATTGGAAACATTAAACAGATCTCAAATATACTTATTATATCTCACACATTGATCCAGTGCAGATGTGCAGTACACATAATTTACTGGACACACACAGAAGATGCAACAGAGCAGCATTAAAACTGGATAAATGAATGTAATTTTAATTTGAAAATGATTGAACATTTATATAATGATGTGCAGCCTTAGTCTGTGAAATAAACCTAAAGAAAAGTGAGGAGGCTTTAACACAAACGGCTGTGAAACCGTAACATGGCTCTTTGATGCTTTGATGCTGATTTTAATTCACTGTTTCCAGCTCAGGAGGCTCTTTATAGAACATGTGTTTATTATTAATGGAATAATATTAATATTTAATATTAATGGAAAATAATAACCGTACTTCTTCTACAAGTATTTAAGACAGTAGAAATGACAGAAAGCTTTTTCTTGGCTCTTTCTCTCTAATCTCACCTTCTTCACTAACATTGGTCAACCCTGATCCAACACCCAAACTCTAATCAGTACTGTAAAATTAAACATGTTTAATTTGGAAGAATTTGCTAGAGGTAGCCCAGAACCCAGTGCAGCAAAGTGCTTTAACCACAAAGATACCACTGACCTAAATTTTCAGTTTGACGGCTGCAGCTGCAGCAGGACAAGTCTGTAAACCTTTCTCTGTGATCTAAATCATTTCTGATCGTTGCTATAGACATTTTTTTGGTCTGTCATTCTCCTGCTGCAAGTGAAAATTCAAGATGTGAAATTATGGCTCACCAAAATATGGCTAATGAAGCTGTAGCTGGGGAACATTTTAAGATTAATTGCACGGTTGCTACCTGCATCAGAGAGCCTCCTGGTCAAAGTGGGAGCAGTGTGAGCCATCAACATTAAATCTATACTGGACAGTAGTGGTGTTAATTATTGTGGCAAATAAATAATCTGAATGTTTTTTTCAGATGGTGTTGAGCCCGCCCCAGTAACACAGATGGCTTCAGTGTTATGTACAGGTGTCAGTAAATCCTAAAACATTTTTCACATGAATAAAATTAATATACATCTCTGCTTCTTTGATGCTGAGTCAAATGTCCTGTTTTATCTTCCAGCAGCTCAGGACACTTTCTGGTCATTTGTGTACCGTGTTGTTGGAATCATGGTGTTTGTCATCATAGTGATAGCCATATATGTAACACCAAAGCGAGGGTGTAAAGGTGAGAGTTTGTGATAATTACATACAGTAACTGTTTGATTGCTCAGTGTCAGTCAGCTCCACACTCTGCAGACCTCCTGCTCAAAGGATCAGCTCTCACCTGACAAACAAAACAGTGAAAAACCGATTAAAAATAACACAAAACAATAAGAATAAATATGTAGTACAGCACATATTCTCTATATATGATTCTGAGAACAGTAACTGATCTCACCTGGTGTGTGTGTCCAAGGTGTCTGCTGTGCAGGAGGATCCAAGACCCCACCAGATCCACCAGAGCCTTCCTGTCATGATCATATCTATGAAAATGATCCCTAAAAATCAATCTGCTGAGTTAAACGTCATGATATTAGGGCTATGAGTTATACCAAAACATTTCATATAAATCATTTCAAAACAGGAACTTATATTTGATATATCACATTTTTACTGATTGGGTCAAATGAGTCGATCTGTGCTGAGCTTTGCTGTTGCTGTGTGTTGTATTGTGATGTAATATGATTTGATAATTATTTATTTAATGATTTATTTATTATGTTTCATTACTTTAAAATAATGTATTTTTTTACTGTCACAAAATATAATCAGTTCCTTCATAAAGCTGTGTACTGTCATGTATAATGGTGAATCTTAATGTAAATCATTAAGGTGAAGACATGTTAAGGTAATGGTAAGGGTTCGGTTTAGTCTTTTGTGTGCCTACAATGTCCTTGTTTGTGCTGTGATATGTACATTGAGTGTATGTGCCTTCAAAGCATTAACTGTAATAATGGTACACATACAGCAAAGACCACAGTAATCACAAAACAGGAAGTGAGGGCGACCACACAACATTTACTGTGATACATAGAGCACACGCACTAACAGTCTTTAACAGAAGTGGATACCTGGCTCTTCAAGTGTTTCCACAATGAGACCTAACCGCTGCCTGACCTTTCTTCGAGTGTCCATCTTTGTGGTACTTGTCTTCACTGTGGACGCTGATAGTAAGTTATTGTTTATTATTTCTAAATCGCTCACTTAGTCTGATCAGCTGACTTTGTTCCAGGTGCATTGTTTTACTTGCATCTTTGTGAAAATGGGGATTATTGGTCAGATTAGGCCACACACTACATGGCAGCACATAAGTGGATCTTGGGTTATATAAGATCATGCAATGTCATCACCTAAGACAATGGAGCAGCTCTTTTGACTCGAATTGTGCCCCTGAGGCGGCAGTTTCTCTGAACTCTCACGTCCAAATAAAATTCAATAGCTTTTTTTTAATTCAGTGTACATATATTCTCTGTCAAGCACTCTGCCTGTGTTCTCCTTTGAGAAAGAAATCAGAAAAGATGTTTTTTTTGGTTTATATTCTTTTGGTTTCATGGCACAGAATAGCGTTCATTCTTTGACTACGCAGACATAAAACTTGCCTCCGTGCAGCCAATCAAATCTTTTCACACCATATTTGGAGATCATAGGCAGATGGTCACACTGAGCCAGACAAAAGCCTGCACCACAAACTCTGAATAACAACCACATTAGCTTTCCTGCTAAAGTCTCCATCTTAATATGAGCATGTGTTGTGCACCTCAGCGTGTTGAACGACCCACCAAACAAACATTACATGGGGGGAACATTGGGCTGCTAACATCAGCTTGCAGGCAAGACAGCGAGATTAGCTTCTCAGCTGCAACACATTAAATACCATATAAACTTTGCTGCAAATGTGACTTGGGTTTGGTTAGTTCCTCAACCTACAGCACAGATTTATTTTAGTTTGTCCTCTGCTGGGGCTCAGCCTGCCAGCTGCTGTCAATCAAACACAATAACTGACATTAATTAAATTAAGCATTTGATATTTTTCCCCAAATCCCTTTTTAGTGAGCGAATTTATGTTTGTATCATTTTTTGAAGCTGATTTTATGCAATAATTCAGCAGCAATGCACTATAACATGAGAAAACAGCTCAGTTGTAATAAGCCTGGTCATTGTTTTCATTTTGCTCCTGCAGGTAAAACCTCAGAATGTGAAACATCAATTAAAGTACGCCGCAACACAGTTTACCAGGCCTTTGTTGGACAGGACCTCAGGATTAACTGCACTGTTTCATTCTGCAACAATATACAACCAGTCTCCTGGTTTAAGCTTGAAAATGGTACTGACTCAGTCAGTGTCAACAAGAACAGTCACATTAAAACAGAGTGGAAACCGTCAGACCATTTAGAGGGGACATCATATTTGATCTTCCAAAAAATACTCAGCAACGACTCAGGTGTGTATCGGTGTCAAAGTGGAGGCAGTGAGAGTCATAACATCAACATCTTAGTCAGTGGTAAGTGATCCTTTCTGCACTGACTTTCTCAGTAGTTAAACACATCCATACTGTACCCTAAAAAACTGCACAGCTTACATTTCTAACTGCTGCTGAATAACCAGTGACCACATGCTGTGCTGCACTTTGGTTTCTTTTTAAAACATAAACATTTGTGACATTAAATTCCCCTTGTTCCTCTTTAACCTGTATATAAAGCATCTGTTCTTTCAAACAGTGTAGCCTGTTACTTAGGTTTAAATACATAAACATGTTGAGTCAAACTTCTTTTTCTTCTTGCAGATAGCACAACTTCTAGCATGTGTTGTATTTTTCTCCTGCAGGTAAAACCTCAGAATGTGAAACATCAATTAAAGTACGCCGCAACACAGTTTACAAGACCTTTGTTGGACAGGACCTCAGGATTAACTGCACTGTTTCATTCTGCAACAATATACAACCAGTCTCCTGGTTTAAGCTTGAAAATGGTACTGACTCAGTCAGTGTCAACAAGAACAGTCACATTAAAACAGAGTGGAAACCGTCAGACCATTTAGAGGGGACATCATATTTGATCTTCCAAAAAATACTCAGCAACGACTCAGGTGTGTATCGGTGTCGAAGTGGAGGCAGTGAGAGTCATAGCATCAAAGTCTTAGTCTATGGTAAGTCTTTTGCACAGCATTACTGTATCTGTACTGGACTATGCTTACTGCTGCTGAATGATCACTGCATTATCATTTAGTGGTTAAAATGTGCTTCTTTGATGCTGAGTCAAATGTCCTGTTTTATCTTCCAGCAGCTCAGGACACTTTCTGGTCATTTGTGTACCGTGTTGTTGGAATCATGGTGTTTGTCATCATAGTGATAGCCATATATGTAACACCAAAGCGAGGGAGTAAAGGTGAGAGTTTGTGATTATTACATACAGTAACTGTTTGATTGCTCAGTGTCAGTCAGCTCCACACTCTGCAGACCTCCTGCTCAAAGGATCAGCTCTCACCTGACAAACAAAACAGTGAAAAACTGATTAAAAATAACACAAAACAATAAGAATAAATATGTAGTACAGCACATATTCTCTATATATGATTCTGAGAACAGTAACTGATCTCACCTGGTGTGTGTGTCCAAGGTGTCTGCTGTGTAGGAGGATCCAAGACCCCACCAGATCCACCAGAGCCTTCCTGTCCTGCCTCATCTAACAGTCATATCTATGAAAACAATGAATCTATACTTTAAAATCAACGGCTGAGTCAAACCATATGATATTAGGGCTATGAGAAATATCATCACATTTCATATTAATCATTTCAAAACAGGAACTTATACCTGATGTACCACATTTTTACAGATTGGGTCAAATGAGTCAATCAGTGCTTTTATTGTAAATATGCTTTGAGAATTATTGATTGTATTTTCATTCTTTTTAAATAATCAAACTGCTTTTTTTACTTTTGCAAAATATCATAAATTTCTTCATAAAGGTGTGTGTGCTGTCATGAACAAAGATGAATTATACTTTTGGCTCCATTTTGTGTTTTTGAATTCCTGTAAATGAAGCTGTAACAACACAGAAGTGAAATTTCTTACGTGAGAAACCACTATTGTTTAAGACTGTGCGGTGTGTGTGTGTGTGTGTGTGTGTGTGCACAATGTAATACACAGGTAAATAGTTTTGTTTCCTGTGCAGGTATCATTCTGTGTGCACACATCCGGTACAGATACCTCTTCTAAGTATGATTACTTGTCTGTATTGATGTGTGTGAGTTGGCACCTCTGATCTTTATGCTCTCTGCTGACGATGACTGAAGCATCTTTTCTTCTCTGGGTGTCTCCTGTGCATTTGGGAGCAGACAGACTGTCAACTGATGCACAGGAAGCAGAATTAAACCACACATCACGTAACCATATGAAAAAAACAAAGGAATGGAAGTTGTTTTACAGTGGAAGACAAACATCAGAAACATGCCTCAGCTCAGATTTCACCCAGCTGTTGAAGGAATGATGATTCACTTAAAAAAAATATTTTTAATTAATGTGTGTGGAGTGAAAAAACATCATCATCTCTACATGTTTTAATGTTCATAAATAGATAAATGGCAACAAAAAGTTAAAAAGTTAAACATGGAAACATGCTCATGGAATATTAGCTCTCTAATATAACCCAGACTAATTAAGCAAAGCTATTAACATGTCAAACCCTAAAATAGGAGTCATGGTCAGCTGGCCACATAGTTACCATTGTTATCAAGAGCACAGCGGTGTTAGTGGCTCTACTTGGCTTTCCTTAGGCAGGGTGGTGCTTTGAGCTGACACATGTGCTAACACATGTTTATTTAGGAGGTTAGCGAGCTAACATTTGATAATAGGAGGTAAACTTCCATGTCATTAGTTTTGCAGGTGTTTGCTCAAAACAAAAGTACTGCACAATCCTGAAGAAAGATAACACTATCCATACAACTGCCAACGTCACAGTGACGCCAGTGGAGAACTGCTGAGATATTTCACAGCACAAGTGAAAACTCTCACGCAAGAAGAAAAGACATGGGATGAAGTTAGGGAATTGTTTTTAGCACATACTCTATTCATCCCTTTAAAATTGAAAAAAAAAAAAGTTAAAGTCACCTTCAGTGGAATTTGATGGCTATCTGTTAATAAATAACCAGGCTCAGTGAGCTAATTAATACTGGCAAATGTGCATACATACATTCAGTTTCATGCACACTTGACTCAATAAGTTGTTTAGCACTAATGCTTTTGTGGGGTGAGGCTGAGGTAATAAATTAGTGTAAATCCCACGCGACGTCTGCCACATTTCTCTATGAGTCACCTTTAAGGACCTTGCAGGTGCGGGAGCACTTGTGCGGAGCAGACATACAGGAGACAAAACACTCTTATTGTTCTGTTATAACTCATCACAAGGCGAGATCTCTCCCACTGTGATTCCAGGAAGTGACACCTTTCAGTTCAGACTGAAACCAGCTGCAATCTCCAAAGAAAAAAAATTAAATTTTTCCTTCAACAGGAACCATCTCAGTCTGACTTCAGAAGCTATAGGAAACATTATTTGTCATATATTAAAAGATGGTGGAATGTAGATTGCAATTATTGTATGGGAAAATAATTAAAAAACATGATGCAGGGCTCAAGTGAAGAAGGTAATGAGCTTGACATCCAGCTTGCAATGATGTTACATTTATATGTATAATGAACATTAAATTAATGTGTGATTTTGTGGCATCAAAGCAGTAACCACACTGACCTGTCTGATCATTCTTGTTGTAGACTGCAAAAGATTAGCGTAAATAAATGACATGTACGAGACTGCTGTGTAAAACCGCCCAAAACACAATTAAAAACTGATGTGAGTGGAGAGTGAAGCAGTGATAGGAGCACACAGAGCAGCATGGCCTGTGGGATGTGTTACCTCTGTGGTTTAAGTGTTAAATGCTGCACTGCCTGCACAATCTGGCACAGACACTCTCTCTCTCTCTCTCTCTCTCTCTCTCTCTCACACACACACATGAATACTGACACTTGCACACACAGTACACCCCACCCAACAAGCTGCAGTGCCCACCAACCACAATGTGACGCATGCAGGTAGAGATACATTACCCCTTTAGAGGCGCAAACAAGGAAGTTGTGTGTGTGTAGGAAAGTGTTTTTAGCTGTTATTATATGTCCATGAACACATGTTTCTTATGTTGTATTTGGTACAGTGGAGGTGAAGAAACTGTTTACAAAAAATATGAATAAAGGCAGAATGAAGGGAAAGGGAGAACTCTCACTTTAAAGCAAATCAAACAAGGTTGCCATCTAGTGTTTTAAAAGCAAAACTCAGTTTCCTGAACTTTTAAAGGCAACTGGCCAGATGATATCTTATTATCTGTGTGATGCGAATCACCAAAACCATTCAAAACCTTTAAAAAAGAAAGGCGAGTCAATACTGAGACGATTATTTCCTATGCGCACGACTCCATAAATATTTAAAACTCACTAAGGAATGAAAAACAAAAACACATTAGTGATTTTATTATTACCTCATCCAATGTTAGCACAGTTTCCTCCAGATAAGCCTCTGGATTATTATTTATTAATCCAGATAAATCTGTCAAATGCCACTCAGCGCTTCCAAGAAGCAAAGGCACTGCTTCCCCTTCCTGTCTTTGTGAGGTTTGTGGAAACTGTTAAGGAAAAAATGTCTATTTACTGCACGTGGAAGGTAACTTTACAATGGTTCAAGTTAGACTGCAGAGCACTTTTCCAAAACAGGATAAATTCAGGCAGGAAAAACAGACTAGAACATGGATCAAATTCTCAGAAAATAAGAATGAAGTTAACAATGTCATTTTGGTTTTAGAAAGAGAGATGTTGAAAGTTGTGTGATTTATTTTGGACATCGTATTGAGGAGGAGTGAGGAGTTGTGAAAGCTCTGTGTAAGTGTTCGTTCAGTTCATTCATCTAAAGTCACTGACAACATCAAAAAAACAGGTGATTATGATTTGAACAAATATTTTAAGGAACATTAAAAGCAATTACATCCTGTGGTCTTTAGGTTTAACTCACAGTGTGCTTCAGTTTTGTGCCAACAACCACTAACAATGTGCTTTCAATGTGACACATCTCTGTGAAATAACACCTGAAATGACACATGGAAGTTCATCTGAAGCTATTTTAAGCTTTAAATATTTGCACTTGTTAGTCATAGATCATTTGAAAGAGAAAAAAAGGCATGAAGATGCCATTATGCCCCTCCGAGTGAGAGAGTAAAGTCACTGGAGTGGGCTGTGGAGGAAGTGAGTTTCCTCTTGTGTAACTCTCTGGTGAGGTTACTGTATCACCCACAGCCTCCATACATCATAAACCCAACATTACCCAGAGCTCTGGAAAATACAGATGATAAAAACAAACAGTGAAACAAAAGCAGGTAAAGCAGGTTTTATTTCTTCCAGCTGGTGCTGATCCACCCAGCACCAGCACAGGAAACTATTAATCAACTCTGACAGATACTAAAGAGTGAATACTGCTCAAAAACAAGACACTGGTGACACTGACAAAAATATTAAACACCAAACTTAAATGTATTTTAGCTACGTTTTGAAACATTTAAACTTTATAATCTTCTTCATATACAGATCAATGACTTCAACATGAAAGTAAATGTTAAGTTTATAATTCTAATCCTTATATGAATACATGATCTTTTTTTTCTTTTTGATAAATGAGGTTTTCTACAAAATTATCTGTACTGTACACAGCCCATAGGCCTGCATTAATATTATCCCAAGTCTGTAAATAAAAGGCTAGACTCTAACACTATGGTTGAAATACTGTACATCAATGCAAACAAATCCACACACACATGTAGACACACTTCACTTTCAGAATACACTCACGCAGACACAAACACCTTCTGTTACTGTCACATACGCAAACAGTGATTCATAACTGTCGGGTTTGTCCACACAGGGAATGGTTTTGGGGCGGTGTGAACCAAGTCGACCACCTTTCTGTCCCGCACAGCGCTGCAGCTATAAATAACAAACCTTTCAGTCTTTCCCACTCAAACCATCCTTTCAGTCTGAGTCACACGGAGCCGGTTTACTAAAAGTCACATTTTAGCCTCAGTTCCACAGCGACTTTTTGATTTCTTGTAAGTCTTGATCAAAAGTGGCACGGTGGCCTTTTAATCATCCTCCTTCTCTACTTGACAACCACAAATAGAGGGCTTTCAGGTGACGCAACACCCTGTGGTGGCCTTCTCTGAGATCCACATCAATCAGGCGGCAGTGACAAAGAAAAACTGACGTCTATAAAAACTATTTTCTCAGTCTGCTGAGTGAAGACAACATTTTCTGCCAAAGTTGGAAAAGTGTTTGTTTGTGTGTTCAGCTGGAAAAAGGTGACGACACATTCTGTTCATCCACACACCGACAGTCTAATGACAGTGACCTGATGACGATTTGTTTCTGGGCTTTTTTCAGAATTAATCTCTTAATAAATTACACATAATCAAACTTAATCTTTAACTTTGACTGTTGCTTATTTAATCATGAAAAATGTTTGTCATATATAAAGAATTTAAAGTCTGGAGGAGTTAAGAGGATATAGAAAAAAAGTATTTTTTAAAGGCAGCTATTTTCTAATCAGTTCTCTAATGATGTATTGATTTATCAAACCCTGTGGGGTCACTATTCATCACATATATTTAAATAGCTTCCAAATATGATATCAATTACTTGCTTATACTGAATTTTAAGACACTTTTACATATATTAAGAGATCTGAGGCAGCAGATCCTGCAGTTCGTTGAGTTCAGTTTAGATTTCAGTTGATGATTTTTAAAAATTAAGTTGTTTTTCTTCATAATTTATAAGCTCCCAACAAAGTCAGAACAGGTCAAACTGAGTGAGCAAAGTCTACTAAATGTATAACTTCTAATAATAAAAATCTGAACCACTGGACCTTCATGATGGCACAAGATACTGATTCAGCTCCAAAAACCCTCTATTCTTATTGGATGGATTTCCTCAGCAACTGTTCTACTGTGTGAAAGTGTAATACCTACCCTTAAATAATGTGGTTTTAGTTCAGTTTACTTTGTAGTATATTTGTGTCTGCACTACCAGTGCCTCAGCCCAGTCCATGGAAGCAGAACCAGCAGTGTTGGCTCAGCTCTGTGAAAGCTCTGTTCTCTTCCCCTGCGCACTGAGCCGGAGGGCACGGTGCTGAGCAGCTAGGTCAGGCTCAGAGCCTCCACTGGACCTTCATCAAAGCAGCGGTGGCGCCGGGGCTCCGAATCAGTCTGGACAGAAGGAAGAGAGAGAGAGAGAGAGAGACGCACAGTTAGCCGGTCAGCCCTGCCACTTTCTGTCTCACAAACACCAGAAACTTTTCATTTCCCATTTTGATATTTAACCACGCAGGTCGGTCAAATCATTCCTCTGCATGTGACACCTTCTTCCTGACAGGGCGTCCCTGAGATTTCATCAGTAAAAGGACGAACACTTTGAGTTTGGCATCATGACATGAGGTTTTTGGGACACTGGCCCGTTGGTCATTATTTACACATTAGTTGATGAGAGCACCAAATCATTCATATAAAGGCAACCAGTGAGAGTTTCTCAAGGCAAAAAAAATCTCACGACCTCATGTGCCGAAGCTGTATTTACTTGATACAAATCCCACACAGGAATGCAAAAGTAAACCACAGTCAATACATGCATGTCTGGGCACACAGTCTCCAAAACACCCACTCAGATCCAAAAAGACCACAAAATAATGAAACATTGCAGGAATTCCACAGGCATGATGAAGTGCCTGCCACACCTCAATGTACATGTGGCAGCAATGTGAGTTATTTAGAGCTGAACATAAGTGTTGATGCTGAACTGACACATGCAGTCTAAAAGCCAATTAGAGCAGGAGTGCTTAAGTTAACTCAAACTGGAAAATCAAGCAGCACTGCAGAGAACTATTTCAGTTTGTTTTTCTAAGTGTAGCAACCAGTAGGTGTCACTTTAATCATGCATTACAATATCCTGAGAAGGATTTATGTTCCATTTTCCTCCCTCTAATCTCTAAGGAGCAATCAGTGCTACCCTCAGTCCCGCCCTCATGATTCAAAGGCCGACCATGTATATCTGTCGGACCGGATGTGGTGCCTTCCCCCGTACTTCCTGTGGTGCTACAGATTGAGAGGTGCCACTGAAAACATTTGCTTTCATGAATAAAAGGTTCTTATCTGTGGTCAGCTTCCTGCCACCACCACCGTACCTCGGTAGAGTCTGTAACATCTCCACCCGGGCCACGCCAAAAATCATGGAAACGCAGACACAAATAGAACCAGCGGCGTTTTACTGGAACAACCTCAGGCCTTGGCCCCGGTTCCCAGCCGTGACTGAAACAAGCAGAGGCTGAATTACACCCACTGATTCAGAGGGAACCACAAAAGCCATTTTGTGGCCGCCTTACAGTTCGACTTCAGCCGCAGACATCACAACTTTTCATGCCACTCACAGTGGGTTTCTCTGCAGCTGAGCGTCTCAGACACGCTTTAAATATTTACCAACACTGAGCTCATACAGAGGGAAAGTGCTGGCAAAAACTATAGAGATTATGAATCCAGTCACAAAGCAGAAGCTGTTCATGTTAATGTTGTCTATGTAGCAAGAGCAAAAACTTACATACAGCACCTCTAATGTTACAGTCTCATTTTTAAGATCTGTAAAAGTTGATAATAAAGGTTCTCTAAACGATATTCACTGCCACTAGATGTCACACTACAGCACCAGCACCTCAGACCAAAAGGAAGTGTTTCATTAAGGCCAACGAGAGGGACTCACATGGATCACATGTACACACACATGCATTAACACGCTCATGCAGCTGGACCAGCTACCAAAACAAAGAACAGAGAAGCTTACAGCACACACAGCAGGAATATGACTTCATTCTCCAACTGTTTGCACCGACATTCATGTTTATAATCTTTAAAAAGCTTAATTCACATGAATGAGAGAATATGTTTTAGTGATTTGGGTGAACTGATCCTTTAACTTCTCTTCACTGCCGGTTGCAGTAATGTTGATCTATATTCATATACAGTGTGAGATCAGCGGTGTGTGAAACCCCGTTGTTGCCCAATCATCGAGCGTCATGTGTTGTCACATCCTTAAACGATATGACAAATATGATGAATTAATCAGGTCAGCTCCAGATAAGGACAGAGGCCTGTCTTCCCTTCTACTGTCCAATCTGAATCACGTCACAGTAAAAGCCTGTGTTCCTGGCACATCACAGCCGAGCTAAGACTGGAAAATACAGTATGTGTGTCTGTGTAGTCAAGTGTGAGAGGGGGCGTTGTTATCAACTGGGCAGACTTTCAGCTTTGGGCTCTGGTTCCTCCTTGTCGCTGCTCCCTCCTCCAGGCCCCTAATGTCTTGTCTTTCCCCCCACAGTGCAAAGGATTAGACAGAGAAAGAGGGTCTTTTCTTCTGGCTGCTAACTCAAGACAATCAGCACAACCACTTGTTATTCTGCTCAGGATCCACGGAGTTGGAAAACAAGGAAACTTGGGAAAAGACTTTCAAGCAACATGGAAAGTCTCGAGCGAACAGGAGCCTTATTTCCTAAGAAAAATCTATTTTTGCAGTGATTCAGCTGCAATCTCTGGCCGCAGAGCAAGTCCTGGTTTAACACAACACAATCAATCACATGCAAACACAGTATTTGAGATTGTCGAGACTGTCCCTGATGGTCTCATGTGTTTGGGATGTGGGAAAAACATAAACACTCTTAAATCAACAGCTTGATTGAATGGCTTTTGTTGTGTGTGACCCATGTGGGTGAAAGTTGGTTTTGGTACTTGACACAATGAGGTGATGAGGAAAGAAGGAATGAAGGAGATGTGTCAGTGGCTTTCCATCTTTAAGACATTGGAAAAATGTGAGTATGTGCCCTTGGCTGACTTATAACGCAAGAAAACAAAGACGAGGAGGAGCTGAGGGAAAAGGGAAACTCTTTAATCACTGAGCTACTGATTAAACAGAGGCCTACTTAGAAACGTACTGCTTCAGAAGACTTTTTAGAAACTGTTTGGTTTCCTTTTGGCTTATCAAAACCTTGCAAAAGTGACGCTTGTGAGAAAAACTTATATTAAAGCTAAATTCAATGTTGCCAAAACGAGAGTAGGCGTGACACCATTCCAACCTTGATACATCAGCGCCCACTTTTGTTTTTCTTCCTTTGCAACGCAAATTTTGTTTGGCCAGCAGAATGTCGGCCAAAGCTTCTGTCGTTGCTCCGCTAAGTTCCCTGCCTTTCCCTGCCTCTCCTCGTAAGGCAGCAGATTTATGATAAAGGGGAAGTGGGCAGCCACTGTTTCCACGACACCCAGAGAGGATTGTAGAAAAGGTGTTAACAGGAGTGAAAGGGGTGTTGAGGACACATGACTGAGCGTCCACCCTGACAATTCAGTGTGTTTCTGGATGAATGGGACGTATTTCACCTCATGATTTCTTCACTCTACAAACAGTCTGTGTTTCCAAGGAACATATTTAAAAAATAAAAAATATTTGTCTTACAGGGAATTCAGCATATGTGAAGCAGGTAATAAGACAGCTTTCTGATTGGTTGTTCATCACAGCAACAGCTTCATTAAAGCTACAGATGCTGTAGCAAAGATGCTAAAATGCTCCATAAAGCTGAGGGGAAGGGTGGAGTTGGCTTGTCCCTACATGGTGACCTCTTTCCAGCGAACCACTGTAAATTTAGACATATTTGTACAACTATGCACAGACATGTTTTATCAGTCAAACTCTGGCTGTGCTGCTGCAGGTCTCAGAGGGTGGCGTGGTGTGTCAGGGCTCATAAAATCCCAGGATGCTTTCTGTTTATGCAACCAGAAGAAATATGAACACTTCATCATTATCACTACAATGACAAGAGGCACTCAGAACTTGGCCAGCACAACAGGCCACAAGAACAACAGTGCAGTGAATATCAGCTGAGTGTTTTCCTCCCATGGCAGAGATCTTGGAGTGGAGAAATACCCGCTGCGTTTTTGCTTATGTCTATATTTCTCACAGAAGGAAATCCACCTTCAGATACTCTCAGAACAGGAGTTACAGTATTTTTGATAGCATGCTCTAATTTTCTCTCTTGCAGCCACCCCCAGCACTTCCTTAAATGCCTTTGGAAAACCACTAGAGAACAGGCATGACCGTGTTGTTTTTGCTGAGCTATTTTTAAGTGGAATAAATCAAACTAATAGTAAGAACTTAAGAAAAGTGGACCGGGACAGAAAATACAGTGTGTTCAGTTGTTGGAAGACTTTATGGAAAAGTGAAGCTGCACTGTTTAACTCACCGTCAGTACAGATGAAGCACTTGCAGAGACACACACACAGACAGAGGAGGAAGACGGTAGCCACACCGCACACTGAGAGGAGGATAACCATGGCTGGACCCACTACAGCGCACACACACAAACACACACTTAGATTTACAACAAAGCACTGCTTATGTTTAAAAATACAACACATGAAAATGTATGACATGTGGACTAAACATGTTAGACAACGAGGTACGAGAATAACATCTCTCTTATGCGGAGAATAATCCTTCCCGTACTCTGCAACGTTGCAGGATTCAGGACCCCATCAAAGCAGCCATAATTACCCACGACTAAAATAGCCAAGAATACACACATGTAGCATGTCTTGTCATTCTTGTTTCCACTGCACCTCAGCACTGAGAAGGGAAATCTAACTGGGCTTTACACTTTTTGCCGACATTCTGAAACAGGACGAGTAAGTAGTTTTAATTCTGGTCTGTTTCTTTTGCTACTTTAACACCTAACACATAACTGTTAACTTCTTTTTTAAATGGACATACCATGCTTTTATTTCCTGTCTTGATTGCACATGATATGTCATTTCATAAAGCTAAAAGAGCCTGAGATTTTACCAGTTATCTGGAGATTTGGAATCATAACTAACATTGTTAAGTGGCTCTACATATGCATGTTCATTTAATGTGCCAGATTAGACCTCTCTGTACGTCCGTGTGAGCGTGCACAGGCTGCTCTTAACAGGTCAATCATGACAGCCTGGCACCATCCACTCTTTTGTTTATGAGCTCCTCACCGCCCGTGTTGAGAGACACCATCAGGGGTTTCTCCAAACCCTGGTGGTGCACGATGCACTTGACGGACAGGTCGTTGAGCACCCCTGGTTGGAAGAAGATTGTGCTCGTCACCACCGTGGTGCCGTCGCCCTGATCGTAGGCAGACAAAATGGGCGGTCCGAGCGTCCGGTTGTCCCTGTCGATGTTCCACGTGATGTCTGCTGCAGGGCGGGACAGGGCGGTGCAGTTGGCCTCGGTGACCCCTGAGGACGAGGTCACGTGGCTCACCTCTGGTTTGGGTAAAACTGAAGGGAGAAAGATTGTGTTTAATAGCTGTTACTTTGAGCCACGTAACATTTATTGATTTATTTTGTCTGAGCTTGTCAATCACAGACAACAGAAAGAGATTTGTCCCTCTGCCTTCGTAATGGAGATGGAGAGACTGAACACATCGCCTGTCAATCTCTCTGCCCCGAGGACACAATGACACAAGTCGCCCTGGAAACAAAACCCAGACAGAGAACAGAGGCAGAGCAGCTTTTTACTAACTCTGTGTGTTTGTGTTTGTGTGTCTGGATCTTTGGTTCCGTCAGTTTGCACAAAAGCAAAGCTTGTTTAGCAGAGCAAGAGGGACGCACACACACCTCCACACACACACTGAGGGCCTTGTGTCTAGGGAAACAGTGAACCACTCATCCCCTGGGCTCTCACCCAAATTAATCACCCCTTTCCCCTCAGTGACACCCCTCCTTCTGTCAACATTATCGGGGCAAAAAAACACACACACATGTGGGAAGATCAACAAACACTCACACTCCTGGAACGTTTGCTTACGGCTTCCGAGGTCACACTCTTGTCTGACATTGAGCTTTACACTGCGTCGGCGAGGGGGACACGAAGCAGGTCAGAACAGTAGTTTAATGACCCACTGCAGCAGCTTTCACCTCAGGGCTGCCTGTGGCTTGTTTATACACGGTGCTTCCCTTTCCTGTGCTATATCTGGGATGCACGCACACACACACACACCAGTACACATTTCCTCTCAGCCTACAGTATGTTGAAATACAGTAAACACCACCAAGGCTCAGACACTGCCCCATGTCATTTAAATTCCTGGCAGCATTGTTTTTTCTCAGTAAATGACAGCAGCAGTGGGCGAGCGATGGTGGAACGGACGGAAACGTCATCTCGACATCACTCTGTCCAAGTCCCATAATTATCTGACTTGATTTTTAACAATGTCTGGAAACAGACAGTAGGTTGCAGGCTGGGGGCACAGAGTTTACCAAGCAGGGAGGGTTTAGTAAAAGAGAGCTGCATTATGGATTCACTGTTTTTGGAGCTTGATTCACACAGAGAAGCAGCAATTAGTAGCACAAGCTCTGGCCTGCACCATTGTGTGATACCACTTTGCAATAGTGAGTCAGTTTAACGTCCAGTCTGCCCTCAGTTCAAGCAAACATGGCTAAAATAAAAAATAAAAAAAAATGCCTGCAGAATTCCAGTTCACATTGTCCACATAATGTGTCATTTACAATTAAATAATAAGGGAATGCAGAAAGACACCAGACTCACCGTAGACAGAGAGGCAGGCGGTGGCCCTCTTGATGCCGTCTGGGTATGTGTGGAACTCGCAGGTGTAGCAGGCCTCGTCCTCCGTCCTGACCGACCGGATGGTCAGCTGGGTGTCGTCCAGAGTTCGGCTCAGGCCAACGTGATCCTTGAAGTGCTCCTCTACGTTGTAGTGACCTTTCTTGCTGTAGGAAGCCACGGTGGTGGTGTCGCCCTGCTCGGCCGTCTTCCTCCACAGCACCTGGTGCACCCTCTCAGGGAGGCTGTACGAGCAGGAGAGGGTGGCCATCTTCCCGCTTATGGCAGTCTTGTTGCCCATCAGCCGCACTTTACCTGGGATTAAAAAAGTGCTCCTAGCATCAAATGATTTTTTTACAGGACTGGTTTGTGTGTAGGTTTTGGGGTAACAAGAAGGAGCCAGGGAGCTATAAAAATGTGTGTTAATGGTAATAACAGGAAGCACTAAGGTTAGCTCAGTGGGTGGGCTTTCTCTGCTGATCTTGGCTCCTGTCTCAAGGCATTCTGGGACGTGTAAGCAAAACAAACTCCCTCTGTGACCCTCTGTGAGCTGTACAAAGAATAAGCAACTTCTACAAATAAACACATTTGCGAAAGGTTGTGTCTTTACAGAGAAGAAAAAGTGTGTCATGTGAGAAGTGCAGCACTGTGGATGCTTCCTGAAGATAACTTTAAGATAACAGAGGCCAGGAACTAAAACCAAACATGACGACTGTAATCTTCTTAAAAACTGGACTCACCAGTGACTCTGATGCACGTCCTGGCTTCTTGTGAACCCTTGGGGTAAACATCAAAGATGCAGCGATAGCAGCCCTCATCATCGCCCCGTACCCTAGTGATGTTGATGTAGCTGGCGTCGTTGTGGTGGGCGGAGAGCTGGACGCTGGGGTCACGGTGGCTGATGCGCACAGGCACGCTTTGCTCGTAGGCCAGGAGGACCTTGCCGTGCCTGTTGAGCCAGCGGACCTGCCGCACGGTGTCGCCCACAGCCGTGGTGATGTTGCAGCCGAGCGTGAGGGGGCGACCTGCCTCTGCTGTCAGGCTGGCAGGGGCTATGACCTCTCCTGATGCAAGATACAAACAGCAAGTCAGCTACGAGCTTTAAAGTCCATTTAATAAAGCAAAAACAGCAGCAACTGAATGCAGAACGTACCATGAGTCCTGAAAACAGATGCTCCCACTATCCAAAGGAGCAGACACAGGGGGAGGGCAGGTCCACACATCGCACACCAAAGCAGGGTTACAAATTCACTTGCTGACCCAGTATCACATCCAGGCTGCAGCTGCATACACAAACACTGTCAGAGAGCTCGAGCAGCTTGAGCCACAACATAAATCTCACTGTGAAACCTCAACATTAACAGCACATTTAACAGCTTGAGGCCACATAAAGACGTTAAAACTGGTACGTGTGAATGAAGAGGCTGCGATGGAGACGTACCTCAGCCAGCTGTCCAGTGTTGTGACTTGTCGAGCTGCTGTTGGTCAGCACAGTTGCGGCTGCATCTTACTGGCACGCTGTCTGCTGCAATGGGAAACATGAAGCCAGAGGATTACAGCAGCAGTGACAGCATCTCCTCAGCATCACTGACATAGTGATGAATGAGTAATACAAAAATCTGAATGAGTCAAAGTGTTTTTGGGACACTGGTGCATCTGATACTGCGGTTAGTCCACTTTAAAAGGTTGTTGCCATGGTGACGCAGTGTGTAAGCATCAACAACATCAGCAGCCGCTGATTCAAGACACATCACCTGGGGTCTAATGGGAGTTTTTACATGTTAATCCACAGCATGCATCCTGCCCCTGTAAGCCCGTAATCATCCGGTGTGGCAAAACAAGCTGCCACTTTGAAGTCTAGACAGCAGCAAACCCAGAGGTTTCAAAATCGATACCTGAAAACAAACCTCAAGGAAATTACAGTGGCTACAGGGTGATGTAAGACGGGATGACAAGATATTAGTCATTAAGGTGATATTATAGTAAAAAAGAGGGGGTGTGTGAGTGCGAACACCAGCTGAGTGCAGCAGTTTGTCAGCTATAAACATCTCCCTGCTCATTGTTAAGGAGAAACAGTAGAAAGATGCTCCTGTAAATCCACTCAAGAACAGATCAGCGCTCCATATCTGGACTGAAAAGACGGAAACTGCAGGGATCAGACATAAACTGGCCTTTGATCAGAAACTACAAGTGAAGTGGAGGAACCCACCTAGACCACAAAGCAGACCAGGTCCAGACCTCAGAGGTTTATGGGTGTTTTTTTCTTCCCTGCTCTTTTACAGTGAAAACCATCTGGCTTCAAACATGCAGCCTGCTCCTGTTGGGCAACACTTAAATCACTTTCCCACTACAAAGACGCTACAGATGTCTGACAGCGGGCTGTTACAATGGCCACAAGAAATCTGATTCAATCAATCAACTGGGCAACTTAAACCCTAAAAAAAATCTCCTCTACATCCAGATGTGCGCTGAATATTGTCGCCACAGCTGGTTCAGTCCCATTAGAGGAGTGTTGTGTGAGATTACTTGAGCAGATTGCTGAAAAAAATCATAAATCTCATAATCTTTCCAACATTTAACAGGAGGAAAAGACATTTCTTGTGCCATAATTACCATAATAAAATTATTAAAAAATGCTTATAATAAAGGTTTATCCAACAGGTGCAGCAAAGAAAACATTTTGTGTCAAATTTACAGCTTAATTAAGTTAAATATATGACTTAATTTAAAGTTTAAATCAGTGAAACTTTTGTAAATATATGAATTCATTCAACTATTATGAATTAGGAGATTTAAAGTTAAATATCACACATTCATAGCTTTAAAACATCCTATCTTCATGTGCAATAGACACACTGGAGAGTTGTCATCATGAAAAGTTTGACAGTAGGCTGGCTGCTGGATAAAAGGTTAATGTGCACATAAGTGACTGAAAACTCAAACCCCCCAACATTTCAAGTTATTTCAAACCAGTTTTCTTGGAACTACAATTGTTTAGATTCTTTCATGATAAATAAAATCAAACTTACCCACTGACACCAGATGATCGTCTACAAAAGATAAAGTTGGCTCCCAGTGTTAGAGAAGCTCCCTGTGCTGCAGGTAATGTGGAACTGGAGCAGACTGATCCATGGCTCATACATTAAACTGCGACTCAACAGGACTGAGTTCCTGCTGCTGCTGCACTGTGAGCTCCAAACCTCCTCAACACGTCCTTCCTCAGACATGAAAGCTGAGAGAACAGTGCCCTCAGGTGGACATGATGCACAACTGCTGCTGAAAATCCGCAGCAGAGATTCAGTCACTGCTATTTAAAGATTTGATAGTTCAAGTTTTAGACTTGATAGGTTATTAAGTCCTCACAGTTCATCCAGCCTTAAAACAATGTAAGGTTTTAAAGATTATCATCACATAGAGCTCAATAAGCCCTTTGCAGAGATAGACAATACCAAATTAGAAGTTTTACAATCATTTTTATCTGCACAGAATATTCAATTTGATCAACTTTCCTTCACCAAAGTAATGATACACATAATTTATATTCATATTTATATTCAGTGTCTGTTGTAGGATGCTTTAGTTTAGACAAACAATGCACATGAAGAACCAAAGAAAGCCGTTGTAAACATGCAGGTGATATGCAATTATTTAATAAAAACAGCTGGATTGGTTTTGCAGACAAATCATCAATGTAACAATAATGGCTTAAATGTTATATATAATTTTTTAAAAACAGAAAATGTAAAGAGAGATGTTTTAAAATACTTACAGTAATAATATAAAGATAAGACAGTATAAAAACATAAACCTATCTATAATCATACACCTGCTCTTACAGATTCATTTACACATTTACAGAGTGTGTGAGTTACACAGACTGAAATCCCCTCAGAGACAAAATAAAATCAACAGCAACAAAAAGCAACAGATCATAAAGATGCAAATGAATGATAATAATATGTTAATGTTTTATTCATGAGTGTCTTTGATTGTTGTGAGTTGCACCTCATTCATCTGCCTGTGTTCCTGTGTGACCACCTGAAGGATTTAAGAAACATTAGAGCTAAATGAACATGTATCATGTGTTTTTATAGGCTCTGTGTAGCCTTTCATCAATAAATCATTACAATGATAAAAAAGACAGATGCTGAGTAAACCTGAAAATTACCTGTTCTTTTGTCTTCGTATAAGGAGAGAGAGGACTGCAGTAACACAGCAAACAAAGACCAAGACCACAATCAACACAATGATCAGAGGTAAACCTGTGAGAAAAATGAATGAATGTGATATAGAACACACAGATGAAATGGGAATCATCAGTCTATCAGAGTGATAAATCAGAATCAGACTTTATTGCCAAGTAAGGAAATAAAGTAATAAAGTGATCTGTGTGTGAATGTGTATCTTTGGAAGTGTTTCTCACCATCAGCAGACGTCTGTTTGAGCTCAGGAATCATCAGAAACACCTCTTTCTGAACAGAGAGCACTCGCACTGCACATCCAACCTGTGCACTGTTGTCATGGGAACGTGCCAGCTCAGCTGTGGTGGTGACAGTGACTGTACCGTTGGTGTTGTTGACTCTGACAGTGTTGTGGTGTGAGAGGTGTGGTTGTGTGACAGTCAGTGTTACTGTTGGAGCAGGTCGTCCTGTGGCCGAGCAGGACACAACTGACTCTTCAGCAGAGTCTGATTCTCTCACATGGAGAATGGGTTCATGCAGCTCTGCAGAGAAATGACATTTAACAAACACAACATGGAGGAAGGTGTTACACACACATGATGTTTTTGTGACACAAGAGTCACCTGCTGCTGCTGATGTTCACTAAATGCTCAGTTAAACAGGGTCAAAGTGTAACTCAGTCAGGTCCTTACCATAGAGTTGGAGGCAGGTTCTACCAGTGAGAGCTCCATCAGGGTAGCAGTTAAACAGACAGAGATAGCAGCCTTCATCCTGCTCCATCAGCTTCCTGATAACGATGGAGCTGTTCTGCAGTTCACCATCTTTAATCTCCACTCTGTCTGTGAAGTTAGGATTCACATTTTGTCCAAAGAAGTTGTTGTAGGTGGCAAAATTAATCTCCCCTTCAGGTAAAACTTTCTGCCATGTGACCTGAAGAATGTCTTCAAACTGTATTAGGTGACAGTTTAAATGAGCCTCTTCTCCCACTGCTGCCACCACAGTCTGCTGTGTCTGGACCACAGCTGTTAGACCTGCATGGAGGAAATGAAGAGACAGTTTCAGTTCTGGGATTCACACTGTGTGAAACTGTTCAACAGGATTAACAATATATTGAGAGAGTAGAATCTGATTTCAGATATTTAGTCTGACATTACTGAGACTATAAATTGAGTTTATGCTAAAAGTGAAAATAAATGTTTTTTGTGGTTTGTAAGTTAAAATTGTCAGCACTCACAGTGTCACACTCAAACAAACAAATCTGATTAAATACCAAGTAAAAATGAATGACAAAGGGAACAAAGGCTACTGTAACATGTGTCTTACCTTTTGAGACAACTCCAAAGACAAAAAGCAGATAAAGAACTGCACCATGTGCCATCGTTCTTCTCTGTGGGGATTGTAAATCAAACTGTCACTAGAATAAACACAGGCCTGTGTATAAATCAAAAACACACACTGATTTGTACAATCAGCCAATAACTTCTAGAACTAATTTGTTCTAAAATGAAACATAAGCAGCATAAATATATTTTACCAAAATATATATCCGTGACAATCTGTCATGAGACTGTCAGGGAGACTAACATACTAAACCTCACTTTCGTTTTTGGACTATTTTACATAAAACCACACTGTCACCCCAAACAAGAGGAAGTAAAAAAAAGCCACATCTGCACCAAAACTATGCAATCTCTGCACAAAGCACAGCATCTGAATGACTGAAGCTGGGAGTCAGATGCAAACATCAGCATTGTAGTTGTCCTCAACTACAGCCTCCATCTGGAGTTAGCTCTTGTTGTATTATTAGAATTGAATTAATTCTAAAGGATTAAAAAAAAGAAACTGAGTAAATATTCATTACCAAATTAACTGAGTCCAGTCAGCAGCCATCACTTCCAGCTGAGAGCCGATCACATCCTCCTCCTCCATGTTGAAGGTGGTGGTTTTGGGTGGATGCTTCTCAGACTTCTTCCTGCTCGATTAGAAGTGTTCTTCTCCTTCAGATAAAAACAAAACGTTAGTTAATTTCCGTTCACTCATTACTTTATTTCATACATAGTCATTTGAGCAATTACTCAACAACAGTGTTGCAGAGAACATTTCATTTCATTTTAGTTACAGTATCACAGCCATGAAGACATGCCTGATGACACTAGGTGGTGCCATGTGTCAATAAATGCCATGCAATGCAGACTATGAATAGCGAGCATGGTGTGACAGAGATTCTCCTTGTAAAACTGGGTTAAACAATATTTCACCAGAAAGACTTTTTAAAATGCAGTGAGGTCTTTACCATAGAGTTGGAGGCAGGTTGTACCAGTGAGCGCACCATCAGGGGAGAGAAGATGTTGCTTTAGGTGGCAACAGTCTTCTTTCCCTCAGGTAGCATTGTCTACCATGTGACTTGATGGGAAAACAGTGACACCTGAGTGACGAAGTTTAAGGCATTTAAATTACTGTAAAGCCATGACACATAATGTTACTCTGCAACACAATCTCCTAGTTTTAAGAGAGTTCCCCAACAAGAAGGGAACTACAGGAGTGCAACTTTGGCCGGTGCTGATATATAAATATCCAGTGATTCACAGCGCAGTGAAAACAGGAAGGTTAGGCCACACTGTGGAAAAAAAAAAAATGTCAAGACTGAAAGTTGGCCTGTAGACCAGATAGATAATGTTACCACATGAAACTGAAAGTGCTGATGTCGATGCCCCCTTCTTATTATTATTCTCCTTTCTTTGAAGGTGCATATCGCCACTACAGCACAAATGGTCTTAAATCTTCTCAATACTTCCCACAATAAATAAATGAATAAATAATCAGACCCAGACATCCTATCCTGCGCTCAACAGTGATTTAAAACTCTATTCCTGCTCAGTCTCATGTGTTCCATCTTTTCACATCTCCCATTTAGTGGGAGCTTCACGAGCCTAAATGTGAATTCACGTGCACATCCTTAGTGACGGTCAGTGCCGAGACTCAACTTTGATTTCTCTACTCAAGACTCTGATTCAGATAATTCCACTCAGACTCTTCTTTGGCGTCTCGGACTTGGACTCGAACAAGCCTTATAATACAACAAAGTCAGTACAGTTACCAGCATCCAAAAATTGTAGTTATGCATAGTTACATTTAGTTAACTAATGACATAATGATACTTAAAATTTAATGTTATTTAATCTCATATTTGCATTTTATATACGTGTTATTCAAAAACAGCAGATGAACAGTATCTCCATCTTCAGACATTGGTGTATTTACATCACATTATAGACTGACTTGGTAGAAGTGGTGGAGAAAAGTTTAGAAACATTTAGAAAAAAGTGAAAGTTGTGCATAGAAGAAGCTCTTCCCTGAGACAGAGACAATACAGTCACCAAAAAATATTGAAAAAAATATATGGTTAAAAAATTGAATAGTATAAAAACATAAATATCAAAACTTCTGTGAATAGTGATTTGTTTGATCCAGACAAATGAGATGAATACTGTAAGGGGTTTGCAGTTCTTTTACAGTGCAGATGTGTTTTACCAACACATTCACTGGTGCAGTCTGGGTGCTCTGAGTGATGTGTCTCTAAATAGTTAACACTGGTCAAAACAGTCTTCTTGCTGCTGGAGGTGATGGCTTTGGGTGGACATGTTTTGGAATTTTCTTCACAGGTGTCTGCTGCTTGATCTGCTCATTCTCCTGTGTTTTGATAAAAGCAAGACAGTTAATTCACACTCATCTCAATGTTGCTGTGTGACAGAGTGAAGGATTTAACAAACATTTATTAACTCTCAGAGACTCAGACACAGGTATTACAACAACACATATTGGTTGAAACAAGTACCTGTTCTTCTGGTTCTGTTTACACCAGACAGTGATGGTGATGACTGTGGCAACACAGACCACTGCCACAATTATAGTCCCAACTGTGAGAGAAAGAAGAATCATTAACATGATTCACTCAACAGCTATAAATCAACAACAGACTGAATGAGACCATGTGAACATGAACTTACTGTAGTTTCTGTGATCAGATCCAGATTTCTGATCAGAACCTGGACAAAGAAACCCAAACATCAGAATGATGAAGTAGTGATCAGTGTGTGAATGTGTATCTTTGGAAGTGTTTCTCACCATCAGCAGACGTCTGTTTGAGCTCAGGAATCATCAGAAACACCTCTTTCTGAACAGAGAGCACTCGCACTGCACATCTAACCTGTGCACTGTTGTCATGGGAACGTGCCAGCTCAGCTGTAGTGGTGACAGTGACTGTACCGTTGGTGTTGTTGACTCTGCCAGTGTTGTGGTGTGAGAGGTGTAGTTGTGTGACAGTCAGTGTTACTGTTGGAGCAGGTCGTCCTGTGGCCGAGCAGGACACAACTGACTCTTCAGCAGAGTCTGATTCTCTCACATGGAGAATGGGTTCATGCAGCTCTGCAGAGAAATGACATTTAACAAACACAACATGGAGGAAGGTGTTACACACACATGATGTTTTTGTGACACAAGAGTCACCTGCTGCTGCTGATGTTCACTAAATGCTCAGTTAAACAGGGTCAAAGTGTAACTCAGTCAGGTCCTTACCATAGAGTTGGAGGCAGGTTCTACCAGTGAGAGCTCCATCAGGGTAGCAGTTAAACAGACAGAGATAGCAGCCTTCATCCTGCTCCATCAGCTTCCTGATAACTATGGAGCTGTTCTGCAGTTCACCATCTTTAATCTCCACTCTGTCTGTGAAGTTAGGATTCACATTTTGTCCAAAGATTTTGCTGTAGGCTGCAACAGTCTTCTTTCCTTCAGGTAAAACTTTCTGCCATGTGACTTGTCGAACGTCTTTAGACTGTGTGAGCTGACAGGTTAAATGAGCCTCTTCTCCCACTGCTGCCACCACAGTCTGCTGTGTCTGTATCAGAGCTGTTAGACCTGCATGGAGGAAACACAGTGACATCAAACATGAGGCTTAATGTATGAGTGTTTATCTGTAGCAGATTTCTGCTGACACTCACAGTGTGTCACTGACTGTGAGTCAGTGAGGAAATGTGTGCCATTTGTTGCCAGGAGATTGTATGTTTAAATATGCATGACAGTGAACTGCAAAATGCAAATGCTTTTTATTATTAAGCGATGTGTCCTGCACATAAATCTAATAATAATAATACATTTAAGATATATAATTGAATGCATTAATAAAAAAGAAAAAACACCTAAAACAGCGCTCAGTGTCCTAATGCCTCTTGCATTTCTGTGCTTATAACTCAGTCCATTTTCGCTTTAACTGCAGTCACGACTCCCGTTGAGTAATACATCGAGGCACGAGTGTGTGATACTGTAGTGAGTAATACTGACACACACACACACATTATAGTTACCCATCTAATGTATGAGGGGAAACGGAAAAAAAGAATTACTGCCGTGCTTTTAATATATATATTTTTTAAATGATACATATGTTTTCGTAACAGGACTTAGAGAATGCAACCATCCGCTCAGAAACCCTGTAAAAAACAAAATAAAGGTGCCTGAAACTGAGCAATGCACATTTTGAATCGTTAAATATGTGTGTTATTAGATTCAGTGCTGAAAAAGACACATATGAATTTAATTTGGAGGAATTACAACAAGCAAATAGACCTTCTCAGCAAATCCCCTACATGTTTAATACAGAGCCTACACCCTGAGCAGGATTGTTAACGCGTAAAACTCGCATTTAAACAGTTTTCACACAATGTAACAAAACTTATGTTTCCTACCTTTCATAAGGACTCCCAGCAGAAAAAGAAAACACAGGACTGATGATAAAAGCCGCATCATATAAAGTGAAATCCAAAAGGGAAACTGATAATAATTTCTAATGAGGAGGGTCAAATGTTTAAACTTCTACAAAAAGATTTTTTTTTTTAAATTAAAAAAATCTTGTGCAAATCTCATTTAAAGTCACGGTGCAGGTCCTTCCACTGGATTCTAATAAAGGTTGACTCTCAGCAACAAAGTCTAGTCATTGTGTTTTTCCTTCCTCCAACCCCTGCATGATCTCCACTTAAACAGCTGAGTGGTTACGTGCTGTATGAGTCAATGAAACAGCCAGTGATAGTAAATCCAGCCAATGGCCAATGATATGGTTCATTTCGACGTCAGCCGAGTTGGTCCCAAAACGCAAACGTATTGAAGCGACAGAGCTGAAGCATGTACACTGAGTTATTGTGGAAAGTGAGGAATGACGAAGCAAGGTTCCCTAAAATGCCGTTAAACGGTACGTTTGTGAGCAATCTAAGGAGTATGTATTAATAAATAAGTGCAGAGTATGTATTAATAAATAAGTGCAGAGTATGTATTAATAAATAAATGTATAAATAAAGTGTTCTTGTTACATGTTCCCTGGAAACCTAATTTGTAATATTAGATATAAAGTCACACTTTATGCACAAGGTAGCCTGATATTAGAGACACTGTTTTGATTGCTCTGTTTGAATCATTTCTTGTAGTTTACATGCCTGTCTGTTCAGTTCAGGGGCTCATTGTTGTCTCCAGGGAGGAGAGGACCACTCTCCCCACTCCTCTCAGAGGAGTCAGAGCTTATTCATACTGATAATATCTAACAGTGATCTATGAGACATGTACTACAAAGCAAGATTACTGGCTTACCAGGAGTAACTTCGTGGCGAAACGTTGAAGGTGAAACGTCCTGAATACAGGCCTGGTACAGATGCCTGCACCTCTCCAGTGCACAACAGCTGATGTCACATTTGCCTGTTACACAACTCCACGGATATATTCACTTCATTGTAAAAAACCTGCACAATTTAAGAAATATGAGTTTTCCCCTCAATATGTCAGACGTTTTTGTCCCAAACACACTGTTTACACATTTCCAGCCCTGAATTTGTTGCTTTCTTTTCCTGTAGTCAGACATGTGTGGGAAGTCGCCATACTCAAGTGGAAAAATGTGCTGTGACTCATCACTGTGGACAACAGAGAGCACTGGGGAGGCCTGTTACAAATTGCAGATACACACCCAGCCCCTTATTATTATGACTAAACATAATTTGAATTGTTCTTAATGTTTGCAAAGTTAAAGTTACAGGTCATTTACTTCTGTCAATAAACTACCAGCTTTACTAACAATGGCCATTTTACTCTAAAACTGTATCAGCACTGAATTGTGGATTACTGTACATTACTACATTGTTGTCAATGTATGTCTTAGTCAGGACAATTAACAGTATCAAAAATGTACATTTAGTTATTTTGTTAACTTTTAAAAACAATAAGAGCGCTACATTAATTTTGTAATGTTATTTAATCAAATATTTGCAATTTCTGTACGAGATTTAAAAACAGAACAGATGCAACAGTATGCATACATACATCTGTATACATTGGTGTATTTACAAACCATTACAGTTGTTGCTGGTTAGAGATAGAGTGCAGAGAAGCTACAACCATTTAAAGAAAGAAGTGAAAGTTGTGCAGAGAAGAAGATTTTCTTCCCGAGTCAGATGTAATGAAAAACCATCCACTGATTCTTGTTTCCATGTAAAAAAGTTCCAATTCTTATTTTAAAAAAATGAACATTTCAGTGAACATCTGTGTGCTCTTTAGACATGAGATAAATGTTGTGCAGGGTTTTCAGTTCTTTTCCAGTGCACAGGTATTTTAGAATCTGTCTGACTTACCAGTCTGACTGTCTTAGTTTGGACACTGTGAGTCTCTAGTCTTTGATTCAGGTGAAAAGTTTTTTTACTGCTGAAGTCAGTGGTCTTACAGAGGGGGATGTTGGACTTTTCTTTGTAGACGTCCGTTGCCTGATCTCGTTGTCCTGCTTCATTAAAGGTGTTTTGGTTCTTCAGATAAAACATCAATAACAACAATTAGGACATGATAGTCAAGGAAGAGTTACAGAGATGAAGTCAGTCGCTTGGTTCACGACCTGAAATCACCACCTACATCTAAAAATGGTTCAGAAATTCATAGGGAGTGAATGAAGTCAACCAAGAAGAAAGAATCAAATAGGAAAATAGAAGACAAAATAGATCAAGTAAAGTCAATAATAAACAATGGACACGTGGATAAAGATGAAAATGTCTTACTCATGAGTGTCTCTGATTGTTCTCTGTGGTGTCTTGTTCCTCTCAGAGTCCTTTTGTGGCAGACTGAAGGATTTAAGTAAAATCAGTTGGTGAACAAACGTTTATCAACCAGACAAACAGATACTGAGTTTAAAATTGAGAATTACCTGTTCTTATGCTTTCGAATGAACAGAAACGCAACGACTGCGAAAACACAACAACTACAGGCCACGACCACGACCACAGCAATGATCAAAGTTAAATCATCTGTGACAAAAAAGATTCAACATTCATAAAGCAGCTACAGGTGAAATGGGAATCATCAATCTGTCAGAATTGTGGTTCAAAATCCACACAAAGAAACCCAAACATCAGAATGATGAAGTAGTGATCAGTGTGTGAATGTGTATCTTTGGAAGTGTTTCTCACCATCAGCAGACGTCTGTTTGAGCTCAGGAATCATCAGAAACACCTCTTTCTGAACAGAGAGCACTCGCACTGCACATCCAACCTGTGCACTGTTGTCACGGGAACGTGCCAGCTCAGCTGTAGTGGTGACAGTGACTGTACCGTTGGTGTTGTTGACTCTGCCAGTGTTGTGGTCTGAGAGGTGTGGTTGTGTGACAGTCAGTGTTACTGTTGGAGCAGGTCGTCCTGTGGCCGAGCAGGACACAACTGACTCTTCAGCAGAGTCTGATTCTCTCACATGGAGAATGGGTTCATGCAGCTCTGCAGAGAAATGACATCTAATAAATACTACAAACCATACACCATCTGTAACTGGTGATGTGCACAATGATCTGACATTATTCATGCCACAAAACAAAGAACACTGATTTGGAACATTTGCAAAATAAACCATGATTACTGTATGACTCAGAGAGTGAGACACTGTGCAGGCCTACTTGCTTGCTACGGCTATGAATATGTTCAACAGGAATGTGCATAGATAAGACAGCTAAATAAGAACTTTATTGATCCTTTTGGGAGAGTCCCTTCAGGAAATTCCAGGTTCCAGATTACAACTTGAAACACCGTAGAGAGTGAAGAGAAAAAGAGAAAGTATGTATATATAATAAAATAAATACATACACACATATGCACATGCTGGTACATACCATAGAGTTGGAGGCAGGTTCTACCAGTGAGAGCACCATCAGGATACGTGTTAAACAAACAGAGATAGCAGCCTTTATCGTTCTCAGTCACCTCCCTGATGACTATGGAGCAGTTCTGCAGTCCAACATCTTTAAACTTCAATTTGCCTTGAAAACCTGCATTCACTCTTTGGCCAAAAAATTTGTTGTTGGTGGCGAGATTCTTCTCCCCCTCAGGCAGAATTTTCTGCCATGTGACCTGAAGAACGTCTTTAGATTGTGTGAGCTGACAGGTTAAACAGGCTTCATCTCCCACTGCTGCCACCACAGTCTGCTGTGTCTGTATCAGAGCTGTTAGACCTGCATGGAGGAAACATGTGAGTCAGTTTGCTACAGATCAACAGTGTGGTTCAATGTGCAAATGAAACAATTTATTCACAACAAATAAAACCAACCAATAATGTTCATTATGACAGAATCTTACCTTTTTCAAAGACCCCCACCACAAACAAGAAATGTATAACTGCACTGTTTGCCATTGTTTCTGAATGAGCGCCGAAAATTCAAACTGTCAGGATCATTAACCAAGGCCAGACCATCATCTCCACAGGTGGGTCTCAATAATGACACAGCAGTGTAAAAAGGTGTCCCTGGAACAGTTATACATCTACAGTATAAAAGTAATACAATCCAATAGGATGGAAAATAAACAGCTTCATTATGAAATGATTCATTATAACGACTAAAAATTATTATTTAAAATGTTAAATCACATGGCGTCTAAATGCCCTCTAATCCACCGAACAGTGGAACAATCCGCTCCCACAATTCATTGAGACATTTGAATTTCACAAATTACTTTCGTTTTCGTTCTGACTTAACACAACCTGAGTAAAACCGAATAAACAGCGACCTCCAGTGGCCATGATGTGTAACTTCAGTTGAAAACTAGCAAACTTGAAAACTGTTGTTAGAAGTATCTGGATCTTATGTCCACTGAAACTGACGCCTTTAATAAGACAACAACACATCACACTTTCTTCTAAAACTCATTTTTATTTTTGTCCATTATTTTCAAAATTTTAAAAATGCAATATATTAACATATATTACAAATAATTACATCTATCAACAATGTTTTAAAAAAAATAGTACAAAAACATCAACATTAAAATCAAAATTAAGTCTCTTTTCTTCTGAAGGTGAAGGTGCTTTGTGTTGTTGCTCTTGACTGTTTTCAGGAGGCGTCTGTCGTTGCATCTGTTTGTTCACTTTCAGATTTTTCAAGGCAAATTTATACTGAACCGCTTCAGAAGATAATTAACAGTGCTTTACAAAAGATAGAAAAAGATAGAAAAAGTTCACAATATTCACAATCTGAAGGTTTGATAAGTGCATGAGTGTCATTATCAGCAGCATCTATAAAAGACATAACAACAATAGCAGTGATAGCAATAATACCAACTGAAAATACCAATGTCCAAAAACTGGATAAGAACAAACGTCTGGATCTGTAGACGTGAATATTGTACAGTGATTTTAGTGTGAACTTTCAGCTTTTTCAGAGTACTAAGCTATCTTATATTTCGAGCTTTGATGCTATTTTGTTCAATTAACATTGGTCAAAATTAAGTTTTCTTGTTGCTGAGGCTGACGGCACAAAGTTGTCACTTTCTTGGTTTTTCTCAGGTGGTGTCCGTTTTCTGATCTCATTGTTCTCCTGTTTAACTAAAGGTGTTTGGGTCCTAAAAATAGAAACAAAATATTTCATTTTCACTCACAATGTTCAACTACTCATTAGCCTAAATTAAACTTAATTAGCCTAAAAGGTACAAAATCTGACAACATACAATAAAGAAGAGCAGTATAAAGAGTATCTTACATATCAGTGATGTTGATTGTAGGTTGATTCATCTCACTCATCTCAACGTTGCTGTGTGACAGAGTGAAGGATTTAACAAACATTTATTAACTCTCAGAGACTCAGACACAGTATTACAACAACACACATATTGGTTGAAACAAGTACCTGTTCTTCTGGTTTTGTTTTAGTAGGATAGTGATGATGATGATGACTATGGTAATGAGACCGGCGAGACCACCAGCCACTGCAACAGTCAGAGTCCTGGCTTTGATAAAGAAGAATCATTGACATGATTCACTCAACAGCTATAAATCAACAACAGACTGAATGAGACCATGTGAACATGAACTTACTGTAGTTTCTGTGATCAGATCCAGATTTCTGATCAGAACCTGGACAAAGAAACCCAAACATCAGAATGATGAAGTAGTGATCAGTGTGTGAATGTGTATCTTTGGAAGTGTTTCTCACCATCAGCAGACGTCTGTTTGAGCTCAGGAATCATCAGAAACACCTCTTTCTGAACAGAGAGCACTCGCACTGCACATCTAACCTGTGCACTGTTGTCATGGGAACGTGCCAGCTCAGCTGTAGTGGTGACAGTGACTGTACCGTTGGTGTTGTTGACTCTGCCAGTGTTGTGGTCTGAGAGGTGTGGTTGTGTGACAGTCAGTGTTACTGTTGGAGCAGGTCGTCCTGTGGCTGAGCAGGACACAACTGACTCTTCAGCAGAGTCTGATTCTCTCACATGGAGAATGGGTTCATGCAGCTCTGCAGAGAAATGACATTTAACAAACACAACATGGAGGAAGGTGTTACACACACATGATGTTTTTGTGACACAAGAGTCACCTGCTGCTGCTGATGTTCACTAAATGCTCAGTTAAACAGGGTCAAAGTGTAACTCAGTCAGGTCCTTACCATAGAGTTGGAGGCAGGTTCTACCAGTGAGAGCTCCATCAGGGTAGCAGTTAAACAGACAGAGATAGCAGCCTTCATCCTGCTCCATCAGCTTCCTGATAACTATGGAGCTGTTCTGCAGTTCACCATCTTTAATCTCCACTCTGTCTGTGAAGTTAGGATTCACTTTTTGTCCAAAGAAGTTGTTGTAGGTGGCAAAATTAATCTCCCCGTCCTGTACAGTTTTCTGCCATGTGACCTGAAGAACATCTTTAGACTGTGTGAGCTGACAGGTTAAATGAGCCTCTTCTCCCACTGCTGCCACCACAGTCTGCTGTGTCTGTATCAGAGCTGTTAGACCTGCATGGAGGAAACAGTTTGCTACAGATCAACAGCGTGGTTCAATAAACGAGTGAAACAATGTATCCACAACAAATAAATTAAAACCAACCAATAATGTTCATTATGACAGAATCTTACCTTTTTCAAAGACCCCCACCACAAACAAGAAAAATATAACTGCACTGTTTGCCATTGTTGCTGAATGAACGCCGAAAATTTAAACTGTCAGGATCATTAGGACGATATGTCAGGACTATAAACACAGACTAGACCATCATCTCCACAGGTGGGTCTCAACATTGACATAGCAGTTTAAAAAGGTTTCCCTGAAATTATTACACACCCACAGTATGAAAGTGATATAAAATAATTAACCAGACTGTAGGATAAACAGCTGATTATAATAAATATTGTTATTTAAAATGTTATATCACGTCACATGGCGCCTAAATGTCCCATAAAACATCCGAGCAGTGGTACAACCCGCTTTATTTGAATCTCACAAAATTTCACTTTCGTTTTGACGTCACTACACTACCTGAGTAAATCTGCAAACAGCGACACCCAGTGGTCATGTTGTGTAATTTCAACTGAGAATCAGCAGCAGCCTTGGGTCACATTTGGGAATAAATTACATTCAAATACTCAAAATATGAAGGTTTGACAGATGTTGTCTGGAGTATTCAGTGCAAATTACTAGTAATTAATAGCAGCTGTAGATGACATACTAACAATAGCAGCAAACCTGTAGCAGCAACGTCCAATAATCAGATATGAAAGAGAGGTGAATGTTGTCTGAAGATTTCAGTGTGACCTTCCAGATTTTTCACAGTACAAAGATATCTTTTATCTAGATGTTTGTAAAACTGGTCAAAATGAAGTTTTCTTGCTCCTGAAGGTGGGTTGTCAGTCTCTTGTTTTTTCTTTTTGTAGACACCTATTGCCTGATGTGCTTGGTCTCCTGTGTTTTGGTCCTTCAGAAAAAAGACAAGGAAGTTAATTTAAACAAATATTCAATGTTACTGTGTGACAGACCACTTAGAGGTTAAAGGGGAACAAACATTTATAAACTCTCAGACACAGTATTACAACAACACACATATTGGTTGAAACAAGTACCTGTTCTTCTGGTTCTGTTTACACAGGGCAGTGATGGTGATGACTGTGGCAATGAGAACACAGACCACTACCTCAATCAAAGGCCAGACTGTGAGAGAAAGAAGAATCATTGACATGATTCACTCAACAACTATAAATCAACAACAGACTGAATGAGACCATGTGAACATGAACTTACTGTAGTTTCTGTGATCAGATCCAGATTTCTGATCAGAACCTGGACAAAGAAACCCAAACATCAGAATGATGAAGTAGTGATCAGTGTGTGAATGTGTATCTTTGGAAGTGTTTCTCACCATCAGCAGACGTCTGTTTGAGCTCAGGAATCATCAGAAACACCTCTTTCTGAACAGAGAGCACTCGCACTGCACATCCAACCTGTGCACTGTTGTCATGGGAACGTGCCAGCTCAGCTGTGGTGGTGACAGTGACTGTACCGTTGGTGTTGTTGACTCTGACAGTGTTGTGGTGTGAGAGGTGTAGTTGTGTGACAGTCAGTGTTACTGTTGGAGCAGGTCGTCCTGTGGCCGAGCAGGACACAACTGACTCTTCAGCAGAGTCTGATTCTCTCACATGGAGAATGGGTTCATGCAGCTCTGCAGAGAAATGACATTTAACAAACACAACATGGAGGAAGGTGTTACACACACATGATGATTTTGTGACACAAGAGTCACCTGCTGCTGCTGATGTTCACTAAATGCTCAGTTAAACAGGGTCAAAGTGTAACTCAGTCAGGTCCTTACCATAGAGTTGGAGGCAGGTTCTACCAGTGAGAGCTCCATCAGGGTAGCAGTTAAACAGACAGAGATAGCAGCCTTCATCCTGCTCCATCAGCTTCCTGATAACTATGGAGCTGTTCTGCAGTTCACCATCTTTAATCTCCACTCTGTCTGTGAAGTTAGGATTCACATTTTGTCCAAAGAAGTTGTTGTAGGTGGCAAAATTAATCTCCCCGTCCTGTACAGTTTTCTGCCATGTGACCTGAACAACGTCTTTAGACTGTGTGAGCTGACAGGTTAAATGAGCCTCTTCTCCCACTGCTGCCACCACAGTCTGCTGTGTCTGTATCAGAGCTGTTAGACCTGCATGGAGGAAATGAAGACACAGTTCAGTTCAACATGTGGAGTTCCTGCTGTTTGTGGGGTGATATGAAATTGTTGGGGTGTGATCTGTCACAGACTGTCAGTGTTCAACAGTGATTTATAGTTTGTTCAGAAACTACAGCTCAGTGATGAAATCTGACGTTACAGTAAATTACACCAATCAAAACGTACATGTACTAGCGCAATACAGCTTCTGTTTCTAACCTTCATGAATGATTCCCCTCACAAAGAGAAGAAGTACAGCCACTCCACGAGTCATGTTCTAGTGACATGTGCATTAAAAGGACCTGCTTCCTGTTCTTCTTCCTTTTTTATTGGCGGTTGGCAAACAACGAATTAATGCATTACCGCCACCAACTGATATGGAGTGTAAATCACAATGTCTACTCAGTTCTGTGTCCTCAAAGGGAATAATAATAACAAAAAACTGCTTTATTCTCTCAATCAAATTAGTTTCCCTAAGATACTAAAACAGGATTTGGTAGCATTTGTCTCCTGAACCATTTTGTAACATATCCTCTAAACTGAGCTGTATTTTTATCTTGTTTAGGTTCTGAATCAAAAGTCTTCTCTCTTCCTCATATTTCCAACATTGCGTTATGACATGTTCTATTTCTTTTTGCCCACAGAACTCGCAATTAATCTTGAATAGTGTATTGTTAAGTCCACTATGTCCAAATCTCAATCTTGAAATATTCTCTTCTTTTCTGTTCCTTCTCATCAACCTCCTATCCCCAACTTTTCTCTGAATTTTATAAAACCATCGACCTTTACTGTCTCCCTCCCATTGCTTTTGCCAGCATGCCTTTAATCTCTGCTTTACGATGCCCTTAGTTTCTCTGTTGCTGGAATTTACGCCTACCTCTATATTATCTTTTATAGCCTCCTTTGCGATTTTATCTGTTTATCCGTGTTAACAGGACACTGCTGTCAAAGACAAAAAGCTTACTCTCAAAAAAGTCGCATGTAATTCTCAGAAAAGTTTCATATCTTTGAAGACATTTGATATTTTTTGGTTCAGAACAGTCTTTCCTTTATGTTCAAGGTTACATGATTAAAAAAGGCAAAGCAATGTCCAACAATCAGATAAAGTGAAAAAGATTTAATTTAAGAAACACTTTTTAAAAAATACAGTATCTTTTACAAATTGTTTTTCATCAACTCCTCTAAAATAAAAAACATGAAAACACATAAAAAATTCAAGTGTTATAAAAAAAAACACGGTAACAGATAAAAAACCACAAACACATCAACATCAAAACTACAGTGCACATTATTCTTTATCAAACACTGGAATCATCTTCATCAAACTGGGACAGACTTGTTGAACAGTTACAGTGAGATGTGAGTGTTGTTTGGAGATTTAAGTGTAAACGTTCCACTTTTTCATTGTACTGATATCTTGTCTTTTTATAAGATAAAGAGTACGGTCTAGACCTGCTCTATATGTACAGTGCCTTGAGATAACAGAGTTTTGTTGAGGTCTCACTGGCTGTGATACGAGTTGTTGTGTTTTTCTTAAGAGTTCAGTTCAGTCTTACTATTCAAGGTGACAACATGGGGCTGTTCTCAGGTGGTGTCCGTTTTCTGATCTCACTGTTCTCCTGTGAGACTGGAGGTGCTTGGGGCCTAAAAATAAAAACAAAATATTTACATTTCACTCAGTGTTTCATTACTCAGTCAATATTACATTAATTATTCTAAACAGGTTGTAAACAGATAGAAAACTCAACCATGTTAATATGGATAAAAAAATGTGATTTTCTGCATGAATGAATAAAGAGTGTCTTACACATCAGTGATGCTGATTGTAGGTTGATTCGTCTCACTCATCTCAATGTTGCTGTGTGACAGAGTGAAGGATTTAACAAACATTTATTAACTCTCAGAGACTCAGACACAGTATTACAACAACACACATGTTGGTTGAAACAAGTACCTGTTCTTCTGGTTCTGTTTACACCAGACAATGATGGTGATGACTGCAGCAACACAGACCACTGCCACAATTATAGTCCCAACTTTGAGAGAAAGAAGAATCATTGACATGATTCATTTAACAACTATAAATCAACAACAGACTGAATGAGACCATGTGAACATGAACTTACTGTAGTTTCTGTGATCAGATCCAGATTTCTGATCAGAACCTGGACAAAGAAACCCAAACATCAGAATGATGAAGTAGTGATCAGTGTGTGAATGTGTATCTTTGGAAGTGTTTCTCACCATCAGCAGACGTCTGTTTGAGCTCAGGAATCATCAGAAACACCTCTTTCTGAACAGAGAGCACTCGCACTGCACATCCAACCTGTGCACTGTTGTCATGGGAACGTGCCAGCTCAGCTGTAGTGGTGACAGTGACTGTACCGTTGGTGTTGTTGACTCTGACAGTGTTGTGGTGTGAGAGGTGTAGTTGTGTGACAGTCAGTGTTACTGTTGGAGCAGGTCGTCCTGTGGCCGAGCAGGACACAACTGACTCTTCAGCAGAGTCTGATTCTCTCACATGGAGAATGGGTTCATGCAGCTCTGCAGAGAAATGACATTTAACAAACACAACATGGAGGAAGGTGTTACACACACATGATGTTTTTGTGACACAAGAGTCACCTGCTGCTGCTGATGTTCACTAAATGCTCAGTTAAACAGGGTCAAAGTGTAACTCAGTCAGGTCCTTACCATAGAGTTGGAGGCAGGTTCTACCAGTGAGAGCTCCATCAGGGTAGCAGTTAAACAGACAGAGATAGCAGCCTTCATCCTGCTCCATCAGCTTCCTGATAACTATGGAGCTGTTCTGCAGTTCACCATCTTTAATCTCCACTCTGTCTGTGAAGTTAGGATTCACTCTTGGACCAAAGATTTTGCTGTAGGCTGCAACAGTCTTCTTTCCTTCAGGTAAAACTTTCTGCCATGTGACTTGTCGAACGTCTTTAGACTGTGTGAGCTGACAGGTTAAATGAGCCTCTTCTCCCACTGCTGCCACCACAGTCTGCTGTGTCTGTATCAGAGCTGTTAGACCTGCATGGAGGAAATGAAATAACAGTTACAGATGTGGGATTCCAGCTGTGTGAGAGATAATATGAAGATTTCAGCGTATGTTCTGTAACACACCATCTCTGCTCAGCACTGATCTCTTGTGCACAATGAACAACTTCAACTCAGTGACAAAGTCTGACCAATGAAAACATACATGTATGAACTCAGTGCAACTTCTGTTCTTACCTTTTAAAAAGACTCCCAACACAAAAAGAGGAGCAGTTGCTTGATGTGCCATGTTTGCTAAAAAGCCCGCCCAAAGTTGAAACTGCCAGTCTGAGTACGCTTTGTTTTCTTCTTCTTCCTTGTTGTGGTTTTGCAGCAGTTACCATGCTGAATGTTGTATCACTGCCACCTTCTGGCTCAGAGCTGTCCTCCACTCTGATTTTGACAGTCTTAATGTTGACTTCAATATTTCATGTATTAGTGGTTTATTTTGCTGCTTTCTCACTACCTGACAGTCTACATAGTTATATAAAGCACTAAAGTTTAACTTGCCTGCAACAAATAACTTTAAACAAACTAATATTAAACAACACTCCGCCTGTGTAGAAATCTTCCTTCCTTCCTTGATGTCTCAACACTTCCTCAGGAAATCTGAATAAACAGTGACCTCTTGTGGCCTTGCTGTGTAACTTTAGATGGAAAGCAGCAGCTGATATTGAGTCACATTTGGAAATAAAACACACCTAAAAACTCACAGAATGAAGGTTTGAGAGGTCCATTATTGTTGTTGTTATTGTTAGTAATATCTATAGAAGATATAATAACAGTAACAGCAATTGCTATAATATCAGCTGTAATTAGAAATGTCCAATAATCAGATATTAAATATCAGGATCCTTATGTCCACTGAAAATAATGCCTTTACTGTGTCAACAAAACATCACACTATATTGTATGTCTCATTTTTATTTTTCTCACTTATTTTCCAAGTTTTAAAATATATTGTATGAACAGATATAAAAAAATATCAAATGTTATGAGAAAAAATGGTAAATAGTAAATAAATAGTTCAAAGCTGCTGTGTGAATTATTCCGTTTGAAATCCTGGAACAATTTTCACAGTAGTAAAATATCTTGTCTCTCAATTTGCAATGTAATTTTGTTCAGGTCTGAGTGTCTTAGCATTGGCACAAAATGATGTGAATTATTGTGTTTTACTAAATAGTTAACACTAGTCAAAATCAAGTCTTCTTGCTGCTGAAGGTGACGGCACTGGTGTGTTGCTCTTTTGTTTTTTCACAGGTGGTGTTCGTTGTCTGATCTCACTGTTCTCCTGTGTCACTGAAGGTGTTTGGGTCCTTAAAATAAAAACAAAACATTTCATTTTCACTCACAGCGTTTCATTGCTCAGTCAATATCATATAAACAAAATATTCTTAACAAGTTATGAACAGATTAGACATGTTGGGAGACATAAGATCTGACAACATACAATCAAGTGAGGAATGACAGAATAAAGAGTGTCTTACATATCACAGTTGACTGTAGTTTGAGACTCCTCATTTATCAGACTGAAGGATTTAAGAACAGTTAAAGGTGAACAAACATTTATTAACTCTCAGAGACTCAGACACAGGTATTACAACAACACACATATTGGTTGAAACAAGTACCTGTTCTTCTGGTTCTGTTTACACAGGGCAGTGATGGTGATGACTGTGGCAATGAGAACACAGACCACTACCTCAATCAAAGGCCAGACTGTGAGAGAAAGAAGAATCATTGACATGATTCACTCAACAGCTATAAATCAACAACAGACTGAATGAGACCATGTGAACATGAACTTACTGTAGTTTCTGTGATCAGATCCAGATTTCTGATCAGAACCTGGACAAAGAAACCCAAACATCAGAATGATGAAGTAGTGATCTGTGTGTGAATGTGTATCTTTGGAAGTGTTTCTCACCATCAGCAGACGTCTGTTTGAGCTCAGGAATCATCAGAAACACCTCTTTCTGAACAGAGAGCACTCGCACTGCACATCCAACCTGTGCACTGTTGTCACGGGAACGTGCCAGCTCAGCTGTGGTGGTGACAGTGACTGTACCGTTGGTGTTGTTGACTCTGCCAGTGTTGTGGTCTGAGAGGTGTGGTTGTGTGACAGTCAGTGTTACTGTTGGAGCAGGTCGTCCTGTGGCCGAGCAGGACACAACTGACTCTTCAGCAGAGTCTGATTCTCTCACATGGAGAATGGGTTCATGCAGCTCTGCAGAGAAATGACATTTAACAAACACAACATGGAGGAAGGTGTTACACACACATGATGATTTTGTGACACAAGAGTCACCTGCTGCTGCTGATGTTCACTAAATGCTCAGTTAAACAGGGTCAAAGTGTAACTCAGTCAGGTCCTTACCATAGAGTTGGAGGCAGGTTCTACCAGTGAGAGCTCCATCAGGGTAGCAGTTAAACAGACAGAGATAGCAGCCTTCATCCTGCTCCATCAGCTTCCTGATAACTATGGAGCTGTTCTGCAGTTCACCATCTTTAATCTCCACTCTGTCTGTGAAGTTAGGATTCACATTTTGTCCAAAGAAGTTGTTGTAGGTGGCAAAATTAATCTCCCCTTCAGGTAAAACTTTCTGCCATGTGACCTGAAGAACGTCTTTAGCCTGTGTGAGCTGACAGGTTAAATGAGCCTCTTCTCCCACTGCTGCCACCACAGTCTGCTGTGTCTGTATCAGAGCTGTTAGACCTGTATGGAGGAAATGAAGACACAGTTCAATTCAACATGTGGAGTTCCTGCTGTTTGTGGGGTGATATGAAATTGTCGGGGTGTGATCTGTCACAGACTGTCAGTGTTCAACAGTGATTTATAGTTTGTTCAGAAACTACAGCTCAGTGATGAAATCTGACGTTACAGTAAATTACACCAATCAAAACGTACATGTACTAGCGCAATACAGCTTCTGTTTCTAACCTTCATGAATGATTCCCCTCACAAAGAGAAGAAGTACAGCCACTCCACGAGTCATGTTCTGGTGACATGTGCATTAAAAGGACCTGCTTCCTGTTCTTCTTCCTTTTTTATTGGCGGTTGGCAAACAACGAATTAATGCATTACCGCCACCAACTGATATGGAGTGTAAATCACAATGTCTACTCAGTTCTGTGTCCTCAAAGGGAATAATAATAACAAAAAACTGCTTTATTCTCTCAATCAAATTAGTTTCCCTAAGATACTAAAACAGGATTTGGTAGCATTTGTCTCCTGAACCATTTTGTAACATATCCTCTAAACTGAGCTGTATTTTTATCTTGCTTAGGTTCTGAATCAAAAGTCTTCTCTCTTCCTCATATTTCCAACATTGCTTTATGACATGTTCTATTTCTTTTTGCCCACAGAACTCGCAATTGATCTTGAATAGTGTATTGTTAAGTCCACTATGTCCAAATCTCAATCTTGAAATATTCTCCTCTCTTCTGTTCCTTCTCATCAACCTCCTATCCCCAACTTTTCTCTGAATTTTATAAAACCATCGACCTTTACTGTCTCCCTCCCATTGCTTTTGCCAGCATGCCTTTAATCTCTGCTTTACGATGCCCTTAGTTTCTCTGTTGCTGGAATTTACGCCTACCTCTATATTATCTTTTATAGCCTCCTTTGCGATTTTATCTGTTTATCCGTGTTAACAGGACACTGCTGTCAAAAACAAAAAGCTTACTCTCAAAAAAGTCGCATGTAATTCTCAGAAAAGTTTCATATCTTTGAAGACATTTGATATTTTTTGGTTCAGAACAGTCTTTCCTTTATGTTCAAGGTTACATGATTAAAAAAGGCAAAGCAATGTCCAACAATCAGATAAAGTGAAAAAGATTTAATTTAAGAAACACTTTTTAAAAAATACAGTATCTTTTACAAATTGTTTTTCATCAACTCCTCTAAAATAAAAAACATGAAAACACATAAAAAATTCAAGTGTTATAAAAAAAACACGGTAACAGATAAAAAACCACAAACACATCAACATCAAAACTACAGTGCACATTATTCTTTATCAAACACTGGAATCATCTTCATCAAACTGGGACAGACTTGTTGAACAGTTACAGTGAGATGTGAGTGTTGTTTGGAGATTTAAGTGTAAACTTTCCACTTTTTCATTGTACTGATATCTTGTCTTTTTATAAGAAAAAGAGTACGGTCTAGACCTGCTCTATATGTACAGTGCCTTGAGATAACTTCTGTTGTGTATTGTCTCTCAAGCTTTGATAGAGTTTTGTTGAGGTCTCACTGGCTGTGATACGAGTTGTTGTGTTTTTCTTAAGAGTTCAGTTCAGTCTTATTATTCAAGGTGACAACATGGGGCTGTTCTCAGGTGGTGTCCGTTTTCTGATCTCACTGTTCTCCTGTGAGACTGGAGGTGTTTGGGGCCTAAAAATAAAAACAAAATATTTACATTTCACTCAGTGTTTCATTACTCAGTCAATATTACATTAATTATTCTAAACAGGTTGTAAACAGATAGAAAACTCAACCATGTCAATATGGAAAAAAAAATGTGATTTTCTGCATGAATGAATAAAGAGTGTCTTACACATCAGTGATGCTGATTGTAGGTTGATTCGTCTCACTCATCTCAATGTTGCTGTGTGACAGACTGAAGGATTTAACAAACATTTATTAACTCTCAGAGACTCAGACACAGTATTACAACAACACACATGTTGGTTGAAACAAGTACCTGTTCTTCTGGTTCTGTTTACACCAGACAGTGATGGTGATGACTGCAGCAACACAGACCACTGCCACAATTATAGTCCCAACTTTGAGAGAAAGAAGAATCATTGACATGATTCACTCAACAACTATAAATCAACAACAGACTGAATGAGACCATGTGAACATGAACTTACTGTAGTTTCTGTGATCAGATCCAGATTTCTGATCAGAACCTGGACAAAGAAACCCAAACATCAGAATGATGAAGTAGTGATCAGTGTGTGAATGTGTATCTTTGGAAGTGTTTCTCACCATCAGCAGACGTCTGTTTGAGCTCAGGAATCATCAGAAACACCTCTTTCTGAACAGAGAGCACTCGCACTGCACATCCAACCTGTGCACTGTTGTCACGGGAACGTGCCAGCTCAGCTGTGGTGGTGACAGTGACTGTACCGTTGGTGTTGTTGACTCTGACAGTGTTGTGGTGTGAGAGGTGTAGTTGTGTGACAGTCAGTGTTACTGTTGGAGCAGGTCGTCCTGTGGCCGAGCAGGACACAACTGACTCTTCAGCAGAGTCTGATTCTCTCACATGGAGAATGGGTTCATGCAGCTCTGCAGAGAAATGACATTTAACAAACACAACATGGAGGAAGGTGTTACACACACATGATGATTTTGTGACACAAGAGTCACCTGCTGCTGCTGATGTTCACTAAATGCTCAGTTAAACAGGGTCAAAGTGTAACTCAGTCAGGTCCTTACCATAGAGTTGGAGGCAGGTTCTACCAGTGAGAGCTCCATCAGGGTAGCAGTTAAACAGACAGAGATAGCAGCCTTCATCCTGCTCCATCAGCTCCCTGATAACTATGGAGCTGTTCTGCAGTTCACCATCTTTAATCTCCACTCTGTCTGTGAAGTTAGGATTCACTTTTGGACCAAAGATTTTGTTGTAGGTGGCAAAATTAATCTCCCCGTCCTGTACAGTTTTCTGCCATGTGACCTGAACAACGTCTTTAGACTGTGTGAGCTGACAGGTTAAATGAGCCTCTTCTCCCACTGCTGCCACCACAGTCTGCTGTGTCTGTATCAGAGCTGTTAGACCTGCATGGAGGAAATGAAATAACAGTTACAGATGTGGGATTCCAGCTGTGTGAGAGATAATATGAAGATTTCAGCGTATGTTCTGTAACACACCATCTCTGCTCAGCACTGATCTCTTGTGCACAATGAACAACTTCAACTCAGTGACAAAGTCTGACCAATGAAAACATACATGTATGAACTCAGTGCAACTTCTGTTCTTACCTTTTAAAAAGACTCCCAACACAAAAAGAGGAACAGCTACTCCATGTGCCATGTCGGTTCAAACTGCCCGCCAAGTTAAAACTGCCAGTCTGAGTACGCTCTTTGTTTTCGTCTTCTTTCTCTTCCTCTTCCTCGTTCATGGCATCTTGAATGTTGCATCACTGCCACCTTCTGGCTCAGAGCTGTCCTCCACTCTGATTTTGACAGGTTTAATATTGAAGTCAATACCAAATATCTGGATCTTAAGTCCACTGAAACTAATGCTTTTAATGAGTTAACAAAACATCACACTTTATTATATAACTTTGTATTTTTGCCACTCATTTTCCAAATGAAAAAAGTATAATATATAATCAGATATCAAAAATTATCCAATGATATGAAGACAATGGAAAGTAGGTTAATACAAAAGATATAAAAAAGTCTATAGAACTGCAGGATGGGCCATTTTTGCTGCATGATGTGTCAGGTAGATAAGGTTACCTGCCCAAATTTCAAAGTAAATACTGTCACTGCGGACTGCGGGCAGGTATGGGCATGCAGGTAAGTTCAAGGTAAGCTGATCACTGTGGGTGTCAAATGAACATCTATTCACCGCCAATGTAACGTAGCAGTGGATCTTTAAATTTAAGAATATGGGATTTATTATAAAATAAGAACAAAGATTATTATTTGATAAGTAATGACTCATTCTTTTCTTTTCTTTCGTTCTTTGAAATTATATGCTGCATTTGTGTAAAAGCCAGTTTTAACAGCAGGTTTGATCCTGTTGAAGTGAGAGTTCTGCTGCTCAGTTACACAAGGAGCCTTAATTCTTACAGACAACACACTGTACACAAGTCAAATCACTTGAAACATCAATACACATTTTAATTAATACATGACAATAAATATATGGACAAATTAGAAAATAAATTATTAAAAGCATATTAACTCAATATATTAATACAATTTGTGGAGAAACTCCATGAACATAAAACACAACACCGGTTGACAAAACAGCGTTTGACAGAAATTAGTCTGAACATCGATGCAAAATCCACATAGAAACAACACTACAGTCACAACCACACAGTGAATATGTGTTTCAGGTATCTGTCAGGGTCCATAGAGTACAATGTGTGTGCATTTGTGCAATAAATAGCATCTGAATTACGGACGAACACTGAACATGTGCAAAATGGCAAGAAGAGTGCAATTAACAACACAACAATATGTCAAAAATAATATCTATTCTTTCATATATTATCTCTAGGTTAAACTTTATAGATACATACACACACACATATATATATATATATAGATATAGATAGATATATCCGAATTTTGGAACAAGATTATGTCAACTACACAGATCATGTAATCAAGTTAACAGTTCCTATTTGTTGAGAGACAAATGAACAGACTGAAATTTCTCTTACATTCCTTGGTGAGATCTAATTGTCTTTTGCTCTTGATTCTGATTCACACTTCTCCCTCTTTTCTCTTTTTCTCCACGAAGGACACTGGATGGCAGCAGAGCTCCAGTCTGTGACATTCATACCTCCCATGGGACATTTCTCTCTTTTCAGTTGCCCTCCATTAACAAAACATCAGCTTGTCATACTGGTGATCTAGTTGGATTTGCTCGGGGCAAATCTTTATTATTGCACTGGGTTGCAGTCACTATAACTCTGAATATGAATAAGACTGTAGTTTATTATGTGGACTCTTTGTAAACTACACATTTAGCTGCTTACCTAACGGTTACTGAGGTAACTCATGTGATTCCCCCTCTCCTAAACAGTGGTCATAGTTCCCACATTTATACATTCTGCAAAGTCTGAACAAGTGCTTTGCTTGAAGCTCAATTAAAAAAAAAAAAAAAAAAGTTAAAGTGCGGAGTTCTGAAATTAAAAGAAATATAAATTCAACAGGTTTTTAGCTTAATTCACAATCACATTTCTAAAGATTAGATGCAAGAAAATGCAGATTTTCATGCTTTTCATGCTTGTATGTCCACAGACACAGACACGATGTTTCATGATGGTTGTTCAAAGGACAAACCTTACACATGCTCATTTTCATTTCTTCTGCTGCCCTTTAACCTGCAGGGAGGAGAGAAAAACAGAGTTTATTATACTGTTGGCAGATCACCACTCACAGATAAGATACTGTGGCACTGGGTGAACATTCACCCAGTTATACAACAGTTATACAAATGTCTTAAATAGTTCAATTATCTCACCGTTTCCTCCTGATTATTGCAGCAGCAACAGTGAAGCAGGAAATAAATATTACTGCTGTGATTACAAGTGCAGTTCCTGACTGCGACAGTCCTTTCCCTAGAGGAAAACAGCACATGGTTAGGGTCAAGGTTAAGTACAGGAATAAGGTAAATGACATTTCATAAAAAGAGGAAGGTGGAAAGTTTTCACGGTAGCATTTTTACTTTTAAATGCTGAAATCTAACTTCCCCAATTTTTATCTGACCCTTCATCTGTCAGGAGACCTCCCCAGGGAGTTCATGATATTTGGCTTTTACTTGATCATGAAACCTAGTCAGAAAGAAAACTGAAACCATCTCACTTCAGTGAGTCACCGCACAGCTGACTCAGAGGAACAACAATCATCTGTTTACACTGGATTTGCGTAGTCAGACTGTTGAATGCGATAAACCAGTCAGCGCATTGGCTTCACTTCCCTGACTACTTATGTATCACTGTACTGAATCTCAAATTGATTCCCTGTTGTTTAGACTGTGAACATTACATGAGGTGGATCTGGGGGATTTTTTTTGAGTTCCTGGTTCAGTGAACAATGGGACACTCATGCTGTTGATCTGGGAAACAAATACCTAGGCAGCTAAGTGTGCAAACTGGCACACCAAAGTCAAATGTGCCCATTATTTTTCTAATTAGCACACACTGTGGAATATCCCATGGATGTATGACATCAAATCCAGTCAGTGAGCATTACAGGTAAAGATGCTCAATGCTGGGAATCTTCCTGGGCCTCAGTTCAAATAAACAAGTTTGGCAATGGGACTCCCCAGGTGGATGACTTTCTTAAGAACCAAAGACTGGTTGCTGATAATAGAATATACCTCACGACTCTGTTCCTTCATTCCACTGCAGTCACTTCCTGTCACTAAGAATAGTTTGCAACAATGTGGATTGTTAAGAATCCTCTAGGGAACTAATCATCCAGTACACTAGAATAAGACTGGCATCAGGATTCCCCAGACTGGCTTTATAGCTGATTGATACATACCCCTATCTGTTGGATCCTTTTCACCCAAAGAGAAAGGGATCGTCTCCCGCCTCTGTCCCCTCATGCCATTGTTCAGCAGACAATCCACATGTCCATCCCAGCCTGTAGGTATCTGCAGAGTGATGTTCTGGCTGCTGGTAAACGTCTGGTCACTGTTGGATACTGTACTAGTCTGTGTTTGGTCTAACCGGTTGGCGTCAGGTGGAATGTCCCATTCAATTGTTGGCGCGGGTTTTCCTGTAGCAGAGCAGCTAAATACAATTTCCCTGGCTCCTTCCTCACGTGGAACAGACCTTGTATCCACTGCTGATATTCCTTTATGGAGAATTGAAACTCATCATTTTGAGAACTGAGAGCTATTCCAACTATGATCATGTTACAGAATCAGTTGCATTTTAAAAAGTCACAATAAATGTCATAATTTTGGGTTTGAACCAGCAGGTCAGCCGCTGGTATTATTATACTGTGAGTTCTTAATATCTTGTGACTTTATATCCAGAATTCAAAGCCAATAAGTATAACTTTCTCTCAGAATTATTTTATTCTTTTCTTTTAATGTCCATCCATGTATGAAACTGCTGCAATTTACCTTGCACTGTGAGGCAGATCTGCCTCCTTTTGGACCCGTCTGGATACACATTAAATGAGCAGATGTAGCAGCTTTCATCTTGCCATGACACGTTCCTCAGAGTGATGGATGTCGAGCTGAGGGACGCTTCTGTGAAGATCACTTTTCCACGGTAAGGATCATTTACTTGCTGTCCAAACCGCTTGCTGTAGGTCGCTAAGTTCTCGATTGACTCGTCCTTGAAAAGCCTCTGCCACGTGACCTGGAGCACACCTGTTGGGAAGCCCACATGACACGCCTCGATCAGGTAAAAAAAAAAAAAAAAAAAAAACCCAGGAGCTGGTTGAAATAGATAGAGCTGTTTGATGTCTGACAACCAGCCGTTCAAAGATATTACTGAGCAATAAAGCAATTAACGTTTAAATAAAAATAAAAACTCTGTACCTGTAGGATTTGCCACTGCGCACCCGTAATGCGCATCCCCGCCGTAATCAGCTGTTTCATTTCCATACCCGCTTATTTGCGAAGCTGCGGCTGAAAATAAAGGCGGATGAAGGTCAGTAAGCAAACTTAAAATATGTATACATACAAATATACTGGTTACGTAATTTAGTAATGCATGACTTATAAATAAAAGATACGGAGCATATTTTGCATTTTTAATAAAATACTAATATCCCTCCAAGCCCTTACTACTTTACATTATGTTATGTAATAATATAGCTCATAAATTACATTTTGATTTAATATAGGCGAGATTATAATATCTGACTCCAAAAAGGCTGTGCTCCTTTCAATAATTCATTAAAATAATTAAGAACTACCACACTGAATATAGAGGGAGCTGTCCTCTCCTGTCAGTGCCACTCACCTTCAAACAGCACACAGATAAATATCAGTACGTGCAGCATTGTTCGTCCCCTGCTGTCTGTACAGAGCACACTTTCAGTTTTCCCTCTGAGCTGAGCTTTAAATAAGGACGCCTGAATAGTGAAACCAAGAGCATGACGTGGACTGGGTGAGGAGGAGGGGTTCTCCAAGCACTTTATTACGATCCATAGATGAGCATGTGAAATATGAAATCTGGGAATTAAGGAATGCTTTACAATGAATGTGTCATATTGGTTCTGTCCATCAGGAATACATAGAAAAGTCCTCTTCCTGTACATGTGGTTGAATTATATATTTACATGATACAATAAAATATATCTGTTATCATATGAATATTAGATATTCTTATGTAATATACACATGATAACAGGACTAATACGTTATTATTGAACTGAAATAACAAGACTACAGGAGATGATAGAGTACTCTAAATGCAGATGTACTGAAATGATGTTTCAGTGAAACTTTCCAGTCCAGTAAGTCCAGTAAACTGTACACTTACTGTATTTCTGCACTGCACTGACAACACCTCCAGTAATCTCAAGTGGTTAAAAAAATCCCAGAAGCAGAAGTAGCTACTGCCATGATCTTTGGTGTTAAGCCTCTGGTGTTTAGAGGTTTTGACACCACCAATACTGAGAGTGATAATATACATATTTTGGTGGTGTTAGCGTGATTGTAATCATGTGATATCTGTTGTATGTTGCCACCATGAACTGATTTCACAACTTGTAGTGGGAAAGTCCACCCTGATGGGAATACAGTAATTATGTATTTCTGCTTAACAAGATGAGAAATATTTAGTAGAAGAGTTTGACAAGGGCTTCTCAACACTAATGAATCACCTGCATTAGCATGGAGGCCAGTATATTGTACTGTACTATATTACACTGTATGGTATCCTCAGTTCTCATTTACAGGCTCATATCCCAGTCAGATCATAAAAGAGTTATTACCCTTCAAACCTGCAGTGTGGAACTTCTGTCTTCCCCTTTTGTCAGTGAGAGTAATTATCGTCCTCGCTGACGACTGCTTTCTGTTTTTAAGGCTTCATCCATCCAAATACATTTTACTTTAAAACACATCACTTTTGCTACGTTGACGCCTGGCATCCACACTACTCTGGAGTTTTTCGAACCCCTAAAAAACAAAGCCTTTGGAAACTGTGCTGGTCCTGTTTTAGTTTCAAGACTTTTGGAAATGATGATGCAGACTCCCACATCTGCTTCCTATTCTTTGACTGCTGAATGCAAATGCATGGATAACGAATTGCAAATGTTGCTGACCCTGGTGTCTTTGCTAGCAGTTGTTGTGCAGTTACTTTTTGCCATTGCTGTTTCTTGTAATATTTTCTGCAACACAAATATTAGTATGGACAGAGATTGTTTCTGATAAGGAGCCTAGATTGCTTTTGTTTTGAAACTTGTTTAAACTGAAAATGTTTTAATGTAGATGAAGCCTTAGACTGTAATTCTTCCATGGAACGCCAAGTTTCTTTTTTATCTGGAAAATCTGAAACTTTTCTTCAGCTCTCACGTTGATACTGGTGCAGCAGCATGGGAATGTGACAACAGGTTTAGAAATCAGGCCTCCAGTGAATTACAGAGAGACTTACTTGGAGCTGATAAGCTTAATCAGCATTGCATGAACTTGTTTGGCAAAGACTTAAATGCTGCTTAATATAAACCCTTATTTTCTTTCCAAAGATACTTCATTATGACATTCAGTTGGCGGTTAATTGGTGACTTTTTAGTTGTTTCTTTTCCTGGTAAACTTTGTTTCACTTCAGTTTAAAGAACAACTATACAGTCATGCTTAGTAATCCTCACAAGTCACTGCAAACCTCTGCCCTCACACCCCAAGTACAATGAACTCCTCACACGGAACACCCTGTGATTTTATCTGAAGGAAATGCACTAAGGGTACATAACTGTCTTGTGCAGTGACTGCACATTTTGTCACAAGGATACCCTTCCTGCAGGAAGGAGTGAGAGCAGGGTCATGTTCTGACAGAGGTCAGATCTGAACACAAATGTCATGGTGCATGGTTTGATGGCTGCAGTCCCTCATCATGCCTCTGTAGGTTCATCGTCCAAGAAACAATTCATATTCTTATATAGTTAAGTTTGTTATTTCTTGTTTACTTAACAGACTGGAGAGGAAGGTACTGTATATTTCCTCATGAGTTATCATGTGGTCATGTTCTTGGAAAGAACCTAACTGCTCTGAGGAAGAGTTACTAGATTATATGACAACATTCTTCAGTGATGAATGGACTCACATCGACATGGGATAATGGATTATATAAAACTACTAGCTGCTTTTACAGAAACTACTTAAATGGATTATTACAAACATAAAGACATTTTTTGTGTCTTGATTTAATGTGACTGAACTATCATCAGTCATCATTTTCATTTCAATATCACACTGACTCATGATATAAAACCCAGATAAATGTATGAGTCATTAAGGTGTGCTCCAGATGGACTGTATCAAGTTGTACATAATGTGAATGAATTCATTTTAATATGGCTATTTAAGATTATAGATATTGTGGTTCATGTGTTTCCTGATCATAAGGGACTCATGTGGGAAGTACCTGTTCTACATGGCACCTGACACCTGTAATAAGAGCATGCATCACTAAAACATAGTTAGTGGTTTGTGGTTAAGCAATATTACCAAGCCCTAATATTAAAGCTCCAACGCCATGATCTAGATCAGACCAGAAAGTACACAGTAGAGGCAGTAGAAGTATACAGTAGACTATTTTGGTCATAAAGGCCACTTCTCTAAATTTTAAACTCAACGCACCATTTATTGATAGTCACAGTCTGCCAGTAAATGTCAAAAAAACTTCAGTTTCCTTTCTTAGAAAGTTTAATTTGAATCTAGGTGAAAGAACTCGGGGTTCAAATGAGTTTCTGCTGCTGCTGCTTGAGCTTTTGTTTTACAAACAAAATCAATACGCAGGAAAATATGCCAATGGTTGGGTAAGCATTGTCCGTCTGATATGGCCCTTGGGAGCATAACCTGTGGTGTCAGGTGATATACCACAGATCAACTTGGCTGAAAAATAAACAGGGTTGGTTAGGTTGAGCCACAAAAACAACTCAGTCAGGTTTAGGGAAAACTACAGGGATGTATCACACGACCACTACAGGCTTAACGACAAAACATAATTATAGATCGTAATAAGCTGTTTGCTGTCATGATATGGTGCAGGGAATGGAGGGAAGGTCTGGGGTCTTCTGGTGGCTGAATGGAAAATGGCAGGTCTGAACCTTACCAGACAGGAGTTGTGATCGTGACCTACAGGGTCATGTTTAGTGTGGGAGGACAGTCTCTCGCTGTTCTTGCAACTTCATGCTTCAGTGCACTAGCTAACCAACTAATAACAACATACAGAGCTAACTAGCATGTTGCTACAGAGCACTGTGCAACCTACTGAGCAATGATCATCCTAAGCTGCCTCACCTGAGCAACAACTACTGAACAGAGTCTTCATACAGAGGACCTATGGTGCAATTCAGCCATATTGCTGGATTGCACATATATTACATTATCTGATTATTATTATCAATAGCATTTTAATCAATCAGGAAAATTCATTTTCTGATTAGTCTTTAATAATTTTCTAAATTTATAATAGGTTGACTGTGTAAAATATTTGTCCAGTACCTCAAAATTGTAAAGTATTGTCCTTGATCTTTCATCTGTGTGATGATGATGAGTAGTTTAAACAGCAAAAGAGGATGTTTTGAATCTCTATCTGCTGGTTTACACTTAGAAATGATTAGAAATGATCAGTCAGCTGGAAAGGGGAGTTTCAAACAAGGAAGTCTCTTTGCTGATTATTTAATTAATTAAGCTACAAGGAAATGTTCATTACACTTAATATCTTCAGGTTTGTCAACAGATAATATTTCATTTAGAGAAATTATATTGATAATTAAAAATGTAAATAGGGCTTAGTATCAGTACAACTGCATATCAAAATATACAAATACACAAGCACAGGTATGTTATTTTCTTTTTCTTTTTTTGATTCAGTTGTTTTCATAGTTCTCAGTTTGGATAGAAATCAGTTGATATTCCATCTTAAATGAGTTCTGTTTGCTTTGTTTCCTGTTTTGTTTGTCAGCTTTGCATTATCATTAACACCTGACAAAAACAAATGCTGACCTCAACAGTCAGGACAGCTGACTCACTTCCCTTAACATCTTCCTTTGTCATGCTGAGGGAATCAGTCCTCTTGACCTCTAATAACACCTACTGCAACAGGCCCAGATGAAAAGAAATGCAGGAAAAGTAAATCACCTTATATGCATACCTTGATCTTCTCAAAACAGAGTAGGGGGTTTCAGGTATTAGACACTGCTATTAGTACTTCCTCTGTAAATAAACAGGATAGTCAATATTAGCTGGGGAACACCAGACAGAGAAAAACAATAACAAAGAACTGAAAGTCTGTCAAGGTGTTCGTCTGATGAAAATGAAAGAACATCCTTCTCATACATTAAGGTGCAATAAAGGGAGAAAATTCACATAAATCAACTATATTGACTTATTAAGTCTTATTAAGTTAAAGTTTAAGTTACACTAGATTCAATTTGTTTCAATTTGATTTGATTTGATTTGATTTGATTTACCATGCACACTGAAGTATTAATTAAATCAAGTACCTACCTTTGATAGTAATATTAAAATAGTTTTCACCATCCACTGGTATTTACACTGAAAAAAAGATTTCATACATACGAACAGTAGGTGGCACTGTTGTACCCTGTCCCTCTTTGTTATGATCTTACAAACCACAACTGGGTTGATATTCAGTTTTACATCGACTCATATTAGAGTGGCATCTAGTTGTCGTCTGAGGGATTATACAAGAGTCACCACTGTGAATAAAAAGTGAGGGCTTTTAAATTTATTGAACTGCCCATATTACAATATTACAATTTACATAAAATCTAAAAATTATTACAAATTCAGAAGTGGCCAAAACACAAAAACAAAGCTGGGGTATTACTGTGAATAAAAATTTGGAATAAAAGCATCTCTTCTCTGTTACATTGATAATAATGATAAACCCTGCATTATAATATAATATGTATTATTTCTTATTGTTATTAAGTCTGCAACTTTTCAAGTTAAATACACTGATACTCCTACAGATGAATTAAGTACCTGGCACATATTTCACAAAGCAAAAGAGTGCCACCTTGTGGGCAAATATTCTAATTACACTTAAATTGTAACGCATGCATGTGGAGATGGGTACAGTGTGAAGTGAAACTTCCCAGAACCTGTGTCTGTGTCGCTCATAAACATGTTGGAGTTATTAGTATTAATGTTGGAGCCATGTATTTTAACAGTTGAGTAAAGTCCACTCTCTCTTCGTATGAAGGTGCTGTATGGTTCAACGTCTTGTGTCTCCTGCAGAGTAATGTATGTATTAAAATATGATTCAGTTTAAATGAACTACATACATGAAGGTGTGACATTTTCTGTCCATTACCTGGCCAGGACGACTGCTCAGTGGTTCTTGTTGTCTTCTGTTGTTTAAAATGACAAACAACAATGCATTAGTGGTCTTGATGTTATCATTGATATTCACCACACACTGTGGTGTCTATTTTTATATGCAAGACAGGAAATGAAAGACCAGGTCTTCCTTCACTGATACTTATGAAACTAAAAGTCAAGGTCTTGACATTTATGACTGCAGGGCATTTATAGTCACTCAAACTGAGATAAACATGTTGTACCAAGTGATATTGTTAAAATAATAAAATGGATGACCAACAAAAGTATTTTTAAATATTACTTGACTCACAAAATGAGTTATGTAAATTAACCTCAGGTAAATATTTGTTAACCACAATGATGTAACCATATTGTCAAAGAGCGTCTTATGCTAAAAGTACAACACCACACTGTAAAAACTGTTGGCAGTAAACGGCATGCATTTATCATACAGAAGTATTACCATCAAAATCTACTCAAATTACCAAAAGTTAAAGTACTCATTATGCAGAATGACTCATTTCAGAATCATACACAATATATTATACTATCAGATTATAACTATGGAAGCATTAGTGTTTAAATGTTGCACTGGTAGAAGTAGGACAAACCAGCGACTTTTATGTTTACAGTATTACTGTGTGATTTACTGTTTAATTATATTTTGAATTAATAATTTGAATCTACAAAGTAACAAATAACTGCAGTGGAGTGAACATTTCCCTTTGAACTGTAATGAAGTAGAAGTAGAAGTAACCTAAAATTGTACTAAAGTACAGAACATGAGGAAATGTACTCAGTTACTTTGCATGACTGGATGTTACTAACTAATGTCATGAAGCATTCCTAAAGATATGAATATTATAACAGTCTCTCACCCATGATGTATGCCTCTGTAGATAAATCCCAGGATAACTCCAGTTATAATGATAACTATAGCTACACCAATCAAAACACATGGGATCAGGCTTTCTGTGGAACCAGCGACAGCTTCCTCCTCTAAATCAGTGTACAGAAAAAAATCTGTCAAAAAACTGACAGTGATATTTACAATATTTATAAAGAGACCTAAAAATACAGGTATAATTCTACCATGTTAACAGTCCAATGCAATGTCAACACAGTGGGAAATAACCAAGAATGAAGATATATACTTAAATGTATTTACCTTCCACAGTGACGTTGAGATGGAGAATAAATGTTCCACCAGGATATGCACACTCACAGGTGTAGTTCCCACTGTCCTCTGCTGTTAAATTGGTCAGGTGGAGGAACACAGTCTGATTCTCTGTCATGAGTCTGAACCTGGAGTCACATTCATACTCAAAATCCTGTCCATGTTTATACAGCAGTTTACACTCTTCTCCTCTGCTCCTCTCTGTTCTGATCTTACACACTATAAGTGTGATGATATCTGTGTCGTTGCCTTGTTTTGTGTTGTTGGTGCAGACTGGAGTGACATCTGGTTTGCTCCCGAGTGTCTTCACAAGAGTCACTGCAAACAATAAGAAACACAGTCAGGAAGTTAACAGTATCACTTGTATTTATGTATTTAGTGAATATTAAAACACATAAGTTTAGTTTTCTACTTTGACAGACAGATTAATAGAGAACGACGACTTGCATTAATTTGACATTATGAAGATTAGTTTCTGTACAGTACCTCCGTCTCCAAAACACACAGTTAGTGGCAGAAGCAGAACAAAGAACAGAGTCCATCCACCCATACTGGTCAAGAGGCAGCTGCTGCTGGTAGTGTGCAGTATACTGTACTGAAGGAAGGAGCACAGACACACCTCTCTGCACGGTTCTCTGGCTAAACTTCAAACTCTCACTTCTCACAGAGGAACTCATCTAATCAGGAAGTGCTTCTACAGGACTGTTCTGCTTTCACATTAAGACTCTGAGGGTCAGACAGACAGCACGCGCATGAATATTGACTATAATAACTGTAGCTGTCTTGTTTGGTGAAGATAAATTGTCATGCTTAGAGGGAAAACTAACTTTGGTCAGAATACCAACATGCTGAAACTGCGATGTTTGCTTTTGTGGTCATGACATATATAGAGACCTGCAAATAGGAAGCAGCATAGCTGCTCGATGAAATGTCCTTCACCTCTTTCATAAAGAAACCAATGCGTCGTCTTCACACTGTTAGAACTTAACACAACTGTAAGTGACAAAAACACATATCACACAATGTAAGTGACTTCACAATGTTCAAATGAAGATTTCACAAGTGATAAGACGTTGTCAAAGCACTAATATGCAAAATATAATGTAATGTAATGTGAAATAATGACAAGAAGACCCAGATTCTTCTCCTCATATGGTTTTAAGGACATTACAGTGAGATTAAGAAAGGCCTCAACTTTGGCGATGACCACTTAATCAGGAAGGATCTGGAGACGACTGTGCAGGACTCAAAGCGAGGTATGTGTGTCAGCAAACTGAAATGCTCCCACAGGAACTGTTATATAGTATTTACATCCTTTATTATTTTTCTTGACTCGCTAACTGAGTCAAAACCAAACAGCTTTATACAGAGCATATGTGAATAAACAAGCCACCCTCAGTTTATAGAACTGGAGATGTTGAGGCTGAATAAACGTCTACTCTCTCTCACAGATGACACATGAAGTAAAGATCAACCATCGTTAATCAGAAAACATCCTGCATCAACAATAATGTACAAAAACCTTTTATATATGAATGAAATTGGATACCTCTAAGAACAGAAGGACTTTAGTCAACTATGATCAGTAACTGTCTCAATAAGTTGAGAACATCCACATATTACACTGTTATGTATCTTCATTGGTTTAAAGGTTTTCATAACTTGGATCAGTCTCTCTTTCATTTATTTCCAAGTGGACAGTTATTTCATTACTTGCTGAATTTGTCCTGGTGTCATGTTGATGGTGAACTGAGGAGATAGTTTGGTAGAGATCACCTGCCCGACCCTGAAGGCTGGTGTAGGGGTCATCTGGGTCAACTTGGTCCTGTGTAAAAATTAAAACCTTACATATCACATCTAACATTGTCTGACTGCTGGTTTCCACATGTAAGAAACAGATGTCTCCATGTCATTTTCACACTTTACATGAGATGAAATGATCACTGAATGATAACAGAAAGCTCAGTTAATCTTTTCTCCTAATCATTATGTGTGAAGACTGGAAATAAAACAGTATATTTATGTGCAGTATGTTTGGTTACAAATGTTAAAGCTTCTCTCTGAGTTTAAAGATACAGAATAAAAGAATACATGACTCACCACAGAACCTGGAGTTTCATATACAGTTAATCCAGACGTGGTCGACCTTGAACAGCATCTTTAAACGTGATGGGAAACACCAAAGACATGCACATACAAATATGTAAAAATGTTTTTTTCTTCACATATTAAGGGATGAATAATGTAAGACTGCAGAGAAGGTCATTATCCAAACTGAAAAAAAAACGAAAAAAAGAAAGAAAAATATTAACTATTTCAACTCTAATAGTCTCTCACCCATAACATTTTGTCTTGTGGATAAATACCAGAATGACTCCAGTGATAATGATGACTGTTGTTACACTAGTTGTTATTGCAGTCACTTTCCAGATTTCTGTCAAACTGCTGGGCTCTTCATCCTCTAAAGGATTGAGAGGAAAAAGAAAATGGTTGTCAGAAAAGGCACACTGACATCGACACTATCCCAGCTAACTAACTAAAGGCATTCAGCTATGAATATAGTATGTAATAAAAAAACGACACCCATGTGGACTTTCACTACCTGAGTAAAATTAAAACATTACTACTCTGCACTTTTTATTCTGTAATTTCATACAGTAAGTGCATCCATCACACTGCCATTGAAATTTATCATAGTCTTAAAGCTTGAATGACAAAAGCATTAAAATAAATCACCTACCTTCCACAGTGACGTTGAGATGGAGAATAAGTGTTCCACCAGGATATGCACACTGACAGTTGTAGTTCCCACTGTCCTCTGCTGTTAAATTGGTCAGGTGGAGGAACACAGTCTGATTCTCTGTCATGAGTCGGAACCTGGAGTCACATTCATACTCAAAGTCCTGTCCATGTTGATACAGAAGACGACACTCTTCTCCTCTGCTCCTCTCTGTTCTGATCCTACACACTAAAAGTGTGATGATATCTGTGTCGTTGCCTTGTTTTGTGTTGTTGGTGCAGACTGGAGTGACATCTGGTTTGCTCCCGAGTGTCTTCACAAGAGTCACTGCAACATTATTTATGCATTTAGTGAATATTAAATCACATAAGTTTAGTTTTCTACTTTGACAGACAGATTAATAGAGAACGAAGACTTGCATTAATTTGACATTATGAAGATTAGTTTCTGTACAGTACCTCTGTCTCCAAAACACACAGTTAGTGGCAGAAGCAGAACAAAGAACAGAGTCCATCCACCCATACTGGTCAAGAGGCAGCTGCTGCTGGTAGTGTGCAGTATACTGTACTGAAGGAAGGAGCACAGACACACCTCTCTGCACGGTTCTCTTCAAACTTCAAACTCTCAGCTTTCACAGATGTCTGAGCTGATTCTTCTATTAAGGAAGTGTCTCTACAGGACTGTTCTGCTTTCACACAAGAGTCTCTAAAGGTCAAACAGTGAATTAACTCACTTGTCAAAGTAACAAAATAGTCATGTTTGGGGGGGGGGACTTAACATTGGCCAGTAAGACTAATCTTAAAAAACGTACCTATGTTATATGTGCAAATAAAAAGATATCCGGTCATCAAACATCAGGTCTACAGTCACATGTTCAGGCTACATTTGGAGCTGGATCCACTAAGAACCTGCATTAAGTATTGCCTGTGCTCAGTGACTTCACTTTGAGTTTAACCTGTATTCAGAACTACATGCACTGGTCTAACAGTTGTTTTGTCAGTGAGAGTTGTACATCATGCAACAAGCTAAAACTGAGATAGTTGCATTTGTGGTCATAATATATTTAGAAGCCTAAGCTTAAAGTACAAATAGGAAGCTGTGTGGCAGCTCATTGTAATGTGTGTCCCTTCATCTCTTTCATCATGTGTTGTCTTCATATAGTTTTAAGGACATTACAGTGAGATTCAGAAAGGCCTCAACTTTGGCGATGACAGCTCTTAATCAGGAAGGATCTGGAGACGACTGTACATAACTCAAAACAAATGTGAGTCAAAAAACTGAAATGATCCCACGAGAGGAGTTATATTTATGTATTTTTCTTTCTTTACTTGTCAAACATGGCAGCAGTTTTATACAGAGCATATATGAACAAACTAGCCACTCTCAGCTGAGGCTGAATGGTCTTAGTTATTGGAAAACACCTATCCTGTCTGATACATGACACACTAAATAATGAGCTGGCAGCTTGAAGAATCAATAGTCATTAGCAAGTGCAAACACAAGTCACAGTTCCAGTAAATACTTACAAATCAAAATATCCACATGAAGCATAAGACAGATTTATATTAACCTGACTTTGGGTTTAAATGTTTTCATGTGTTTTCAATCAATCAGCCTCTTTTCCATCTATTTCCTGGTTATCTAAGTGGACAGTTACTTTATTACTTGCTATTATTAATTGGCCCTGAATTGGTCCCACGTTGATGGTGAACTGAGGAGTACCAAACTACAGTTTGGCAGAGATCACCTGCTGGATGCTGAAGGCTGGTGTAGGGGTAAATTGGGTCATTTTGGCCCTATAAAAACAAAAAAACAAAATCTCAGTGCATCATGTTTGTGGTGTCTGACTTAAAGGATCAGTGTGTAGGATTTAGGGCGACCTGGCAGAGATTTAATATTATATTCATTAATATTAATATTATTTATCAAGTTTATGATCAGCTGAAACTAAGAAACATGTATTCCTTGTTTGGGAGAGGTGAGGGTGGTGTTGTTCAGTTGGGTGCAATCTAAAACTTCACCACTAGATGTCAACTATCACTCCTGAGTCACTGCAGTTACTGAAACCAGCTTTTCAAACTTTGGTTCAAAGTATCGTCTCTCATTGAGATCCATTCACACAGCAATACTCAAAACCTTTCCATAATTTGCCAGGATTATTCTCTACTATTTGTTTATACAGTGGCAAACTCCTGCACACAGTGGAAATCAGAAGGAATAAATATTAAACAGGCTAAAAAATGCATTTTAAAACACAGTCTGAAACTATGTGAGACATCAGAAACAGCTGTCTTAATGTGTGTGCTCGTTATATGCAAATACCTTAAATGTAAATATATATCCATGTCCTGTTCGTGTGTCATTACAAAAACAATAAAAAAGCTTGAAGGTAGAGAACAAAATAATACACTACTCACCACAGAGCCTGGAGTTTCATACACAGCTATGCTAGATGTGGTTGACCTTGAACAGCCTCTTTAAACATGAAGAGAGATCAGAGTTAGTGAAACACCAAAGACACACACAGGCATTCACACACAAAAATCAAGATATGACTCAAAGCTTATCTTCATCTTCTAGAAAAAATGTTAAGAATAATAATAATAAATTATAAACAATAAAATAAAGAATAATAATAACTGTTATATTTACATTTCTCTTCTAGTCTTTTCTTCCATGTTTAGGAATAAAATGTGAATATACTACAGTATATCATAATAAAATATATTATTATTAATTATTCTCTATCAGCAGTGTTAGCTTCTTACCCGTGGAGATGTTTTCTGTAGATGAATCCCAGAATAACTCCAGTTAGAATGATGAATATAATTACACCAAGCACAACATAGCAGAAAGGCATTTCTGTAGAACTGCTGCTGTTTTCATCCACTTTCCCTTAAACATTATAAAGAAAAAAATGTCAGAAAAGCAGCACTGATGTTTATTCTATTTTTGTAGAGGAATACTAAGATACTTCTTTCCACAGTATCGTATAATATAGTATCATTGACTTATGATATTGTTAGAATTAATTATATTATAATATAATACAAGTCCTGCCATTTGTCAGTTTACTTAATACCTGACAGGTTTGATTTCTATGACAATTACAGACAAACTGATGTTGAAATTCATAATAATGTTACCACACAGTGGAAAATATCTAGAGAAATACACCAAGAATGAGACACAAATGTTATGAAATAAATTCATCATTTACCTTCCACAGTGATGTTGAGTTGGACAGTTTCTGTTCCACCAAGATGTGCACACTCACAAGTGTAGGTCCCACTGTCCACTGATGTTAAATTGGTCAGGTGGAGGAACACAGTCTGATTCTCTGTCATGAGTCGGAACCTGGAGTCACATTCATACTCAAAGTCCTGTCCATGTTTATACAGCAGACGACACTCTTCTCCCCAGTTTCTCTCTGTTCTGATCCAACACGCTATCATTATGACGACATGTTGTGTATCATTGGTGCATATTGGAGTGACATCTGGTTCTTTCCCAATGGTTTTCACAAGGTGCTGCTGAGTCTCTGCAATTAGTCCTTTAAAACCAAAGGAAGAAAGATTAACAGCAAATAAAAAATCAATATAGCATGAAGTAGTCAATAAGTTAGCACTTTGAATTCATGCATACATAAAATATATGATGAACAATCATTTTAATTTCACTGAATGAAGTAAATTACTGACCAGATTATGTTGTTTGTTTTAAACCAGTGACAGATTAACAGAGAAGAACATCTTATATAAGTGATACGTAAAAAGTAGTTCTGTACACTACCTTGGCAGTCAATATAAAAAATGAGCAGCAGAAGCAGAGCAGAGCAGAGTTTCATTTGGTCCATAACGACAGAGAAGAGCTGAATGAGAACTTTAGAGTACTGCTGTCAGTATTATGCTGTGAACGCGAACACACCCCTTTTGCTACCAAAACCTCAAACTACCTAAAATAACCTATAAGTCTACGAGCTGATGATGGAGCATCTCAACAGGAAGAGCACAACTTTTCATTCAAAATTAAGACTTTAAATGGGCTTTAAAATCTTTAACACTGGCTTCACTTCACGTTAATACTAGGCAATGAACAACACAACTCACAGAGCTGATGAGCACTGAACTAACCAGTTGTTGTCTCAGCAGGTGTTTGTTCCAGTAGTGGTTGTGGGTGTCAGTCTGACGTGGGGGTTTTGCATCCTGCAGAACGCTTCAGTCTAAATATGATAAGAGGCAACAGAGAAATAATTAAACAATGAACCACTAAACATCACCTTATGATCACTACAGTTCAAGGACAAATGATGTGTTTCTAAATTTTTGCTGACCATCTAAATTACTTGAGCCACTGAATTATTTCAGATGATTTTTATTTGTTTTAATGTGTCAAGATTCAAAGATTTCTTTTTAAATATTCATTTTTCTCAATATAATTGTGCCACATAAGTGATATAACCTAGATGATGTGCTAGAGTTGTTGCACAATAATAATAATAATAATAATAATAATAATAATAATAATAATAATAATAATTTCAACAGAGCCCACTTAGCAACCTTATTTTATTCTTTATTGATGAATGTGTTATCTTAATAATGATGAAAAGCAAGCAAATATTAAAAGGCCTTAATACATACAGAATACATTTACAGATTCAAAAAGATATAAGGTTAATTTTAGAATTAGTGCAGCAGCTCTTCTACACCTTCGCTGCATCTCTTCAAAGCCATCTGCATGCTGGAGACCACTGAAGTGCGAGGGAGGCAAGAAGGCATCTGCAACGTCATGGAGGCAGCAGAGAAAGCCTCAAGGTATATGTGGGTAAGGACAGGATGTTTGTGCAGGGAGCTGAGATAGATGTCGGGTCAATCTGACACCTGATTAACTACAACTTCTGCCTGAGACACAGCGTCTGATGTTAAAAATACCTAAAACACCAAACTACATCTGCGTACATCACTAATTATACAGCATGCTGAAGATCACTGGAGAGATACTGCACATTATTTTAATTCACAGAGTGGTTTAGAGTGAAATCCTCAATGTGTCTCATGAAAATACACAAGATATTTGTTTTAAACATATATTAAAATATTTAATTATTTCAGCTTTGAAGGTAAAAACTGAAAACTTATTATATAATCTATCATCATATGTTTAGACAGTATGTTCCCAGAGCTTTTAAAACAAAATTCACAAAGAAAATTTAATGTTTTAAAAGGACATAAAATGAGAGAGTGAAATAATTGGCAAAGTAACATAGTTAGCTCACAGACAGCAGGCCCTGTTTCACTTGGTATTTAATATTCAACATGCATAGTAAATATTGTTATGTGAAAACTCTACAGAGGCATCCCTAAATTTGTGTCATCTCTGGCAAACACATTTGAATTATTAGCATTAGTTTTAACATTGTGTATTCTGGCAACTGAATAAAGCCCGTTCTCCCTCTGAATGAAGGTGCTGTACGGCTCTATGTCTTCTGGTTCCTGCAGAGGAATGCATGAATTTAAAAAAATTGTTTTTGAAGTGAAATAACTGGCAGATAAAAGTACAGTAGGTTTAATATTTCAGTGTTACATACCATGTCTGGATCACTGGTTATGGGTTCTGATTGTTGTCTGTTCAGTAAACAACAAAACATCTCATTACAAACTGTTAATTTACTCTGTATGATAAAGTACTTCACAATAAAATATAGTTATTATAAAAATATTATATATTCATAGACACTCAAATATATAGAAAAAACATTTTTATCTACATATCTTTATATTTATCTACCTCTACTAAAAACTGAAGACAAGATAAATGAAATAAATAAAAATTATACAGGACAGAAACAGCCTCAGGTGCTATTGATTTATTCTCTATCAGCAGTGTTAGCTTCTTACCCGTGGAGATGTTTTCTGTAGATGAATCCCAGAATAACTCCAGTTAGAATGATGAATATAATTACACCAAGCACAACATAGGAGAAAGGTATTTCTGTAGAACTGCTGCTGTTTTCATCCACTTTCCCTTAAACATTATAAAGAAAAAAATGTCAGAAAAGCAGCACTGATGTTTATTCTATTTGTAAAGAAACATTAAGATACTACTCTGTGGCGTATTATGTTGTTAGAACTCAGCATAATATAAATACAACTGCTGTCATTTCTCAGTTCACTGGCTTTGTTAACTTAATTATTGGAGACTTTTACTTATGCAGTGAAATAAAAGCAGGTTTGATTTTTTCAACAAGTACAAACTATTATATTAGTTATGTTAGATATTCACAGTAATGTTACCACACAGTGGAAAATAACCAGTAAGTATGAGACACAAATGTTATGAAATAAATTCATCATTTACCTTCCACAGTGACGTTGAGATGGAGAATAAATGTTCCACCAAGATGTGCACACTCACAGGTGTAGTTCCCACTGTCCTCTGCTGTTAAACTGGTCAGGTGGAGGAACACAGTCTGATTCTCTGTCATGAGTCGGAACCTGGAGTCACATCCATACTCAAAGTCCTGTCCATGTTTATACAGCAGACGACACTCTTCTCCCCAGTTTCTCTCTGTTCTGATCCAACACACTATCATTATGACGACATGTTGTGTATCATTGGTGCATATTGGAGTGACATCTGGTTCTTTCCCAATGGTTTTCACAAGGTGCTGCTGAGTCTCTAGAATTAATCCTTTAAAACCAGTGAAAGAGAGATTAACAGTAATGTAACAACAACATCTCATTTTAGTTATATATAAACAGCAGTATCTGTACTGTACCTTGGCAGTCCATGTAAAAAATTAGTGGCAGAAGCAGAACACAGCAGAGTCTCCATCTCCCCATTCTGGTCAGGACATTTATGCAACAGTGCAACTGTTGCTGGCAGTGTACAGTATGGTTTACTGTAGGAGTGAGGACAGACACACCTCTCTGCACCATTCTACAGCAACCTAAACCTCAAATTCTCAGCTCTTGCTGAGGCTTGAGCTAGTGTGAGGTTCTCTAAAGAGGAAGTGCAATACATTACTGCCTGTGCTCTCATGTCAACACAGAACGAATGAGAAAGTACATAAAAATATTCTGAAAAATACATGCATTTTTAATTTTAACTTAATTTTAAGGACTTTGTGAAAACCTGCACTGACTTGTTTTGTGAAATTGAAGAGGGAAAAAAACATCAAACACATGTAATATATTGTACTCAGTATGATTGTCAGCTAAATACTAACTTACATACATAACTCACACCTTATGAATGTACAGTATGACCACAGAGTTGGTAGGATGAGGTTGAAAAATAATGACATGTAACACTGTCTCTACTAAACTTGGGTTTAAGCACCTTAAACAACATACTGCACCTCTGTCTGATGCGAGGCGTCCAGTCTGCTTGATCAGCTATTCCCAGTCATAATTACAGCTCCAATGTTTTGACATGGACACTATTTATAGATTAGGATCTCACGATCACAATAATTCTAGTATTACATGAACACAGCATCGCTCGGACGATTTCAAGAGAGTCCATTCAGACACGTTCCACCCTGCTCAACACCTTATGCTGGCCAGTTTCCTTTGAAGAATGTAGAGGAAATATGTATAGTATTGCTGACAGCATAAAACCAATGTTAACAATGATACAGCTTCCTGTGTAGGAGGCTACAACACATCATCTTATGTATGTACAAGAAATAAAGATGCAATGCTTGATGTTTACACCTTGTGTACTGGGAAATGCCCCACTCTCTGTGGTACGTCACACTCTGCTCATCAGGTCTACAGTCACAAGTAGTAGATCATGTAACATGCCTCACTGACGTCCCCCCATGTTTAAACTAAGGTTTTACACTTATTGAATGCATTAGATTCCATACGTTCAAAGGAAGACGCAATCAAAACAATTTTACATTTTACCTTATGGTAATTCTTTATCAACAGAGCAAATCTTACAAGCGTTTTAGAGGTTAAATGTTCAATCAATGGATGTGTATTTTATGCATTTTTGGCAGTATTGTACAAAACATGATCAGAACTAACCATCTGGTAATTTAAACTACAGTGGTATCGTTGCTATGCTATCCAGCTTAGTTTTAGATAGTTTCATAGACTCTGTAGATTGGGTCTAAATTTGTCTCTTTTCCATCCTGGTTATTAAAGCAGGCAATCGTTGCATAAGTGTTGGTTGGGTCAGCGTCAGTATCACAGTAAAGGTAACCTGAGGAGACAGTTTGGTAGACATCACTGGCTGGCCGCTGAAGGCTTACGTAGGGATCATCTCGGTCCTACAAAACAAATCAACATTTTACATCACACTTTAAATATAGTTACGTGCAGTTTAAAACAGGAGCTGACATGATGTGACCTCGGTCATTTCAAACATTGAGAAGAAGTAGAAAACAGAACCATGTAATGTTTACCAAAGGCCAAGCAGTTTCAGATCTGGTTAATTCAGACGCTCCTGGTCTCCTGGTGTTTTCTCTGTTAACACATGAATGTCAGAGTTAGTACGGGCACTTTAACACTATTCTCTTTACTGTTTTAAAAGAAGCCAGAAACGTGACATTCTTCATATCATATTAGTAATTTCAAAATGTGCCTCTAATTTAAACACAACAGCCTTTTAGTAAAAGTTTTCACCTGTGATGATTTCCTCTCAGCATGTGTTCACAGAGTATCCCAGCTATGATGATGAACATCGCAAAGACAGCAATGACGAGTGTAGCAATGAGCTTCAGGCCAGAAAAAGTGCTCTCCTTCTCATCTGCTAAACATTGTCACACAGAAAGTCAGGACGATCCGTACTCAGCCCTTGTGAGAAACTGACTTTTACTCCATTCGAAATTCCACAAGATCTTGCAGAGATATCATCAGAAAAGATTACACAGGTGTATTGTTAGCAAATAAACGTACCTTCCACAGTAATATTAAGATGGATAACATGTGTTCCTCTTTCATAGGAACACTCGCAGGTGTAGTTCCCACTGTCCATTGGGGTTAAACTCATTAGGTAGATAAATATAGTGCAATTCTTTCTTAGCAATGTGAACCTTGTGTCGCATTCGTGGTCAAATTGCTTGTGATCTGTGTACTGCAGGAAACACCCATCCCCACCATGTGTCTCTGTGCTGATCCCACATTTTACTAATAAAATGTCACCCAAGTTTGCACTGGTGCACACTGGAGTGATGTCTGGCCCTCTCCCAATGGTTTTTACAACAGTCACTGCAATCAAAAGGAAGCAGACTTTCAGTGGATCACATTTTACATTCAAACCACATTAAAATAACAGTATTCTGCTTCGTATTTCTATTAAAAAACAACTACTAGAATAAATCTGACAAGATGTAAAGTAGGTTTTACACAGTACCTCTGTTGTCAACACACACACACTGTGGCAGAAGCAGAACAAACCACTGTTTCCATCCACCCATACTGGCCAAGAGATCTGAACAAAAGCGTAGCGGCTGCTAGCAGAGCACAGAATACTAAGCCAGCTCTCTGAAATGATCTTTAATTGTCTATATGAAAACCTCAAACTCTCTTTGTTAAGGTGTAGTTAGTATAAGCTGATGTGAAGTGTTCTAAAACAGAAGTGACCCTGACTGCTTCTACTTTCATGTTAGTATGCAACAATAGCCTCTCTGGGAAGTCTGATGGTTGAAACAGTGCAGAGGCGTATGAATGCAATCCGTAAACACTATCATGTATCATCATGGGGATAACATCCGACACTGGTCCATACAGCTGTTATGTTCAACAGAGAGTCAGAGCTTAAAGTCTCGAGTATTTTCAAAGTAAATCACCTAGTTTAATTCACAAAACATGTTCAGACAATATGTATGTTTGGGGCATTTAACAATATTAGTAGTTCAAATTAGTATACTGTATATTGGTGGTAACACCCAAACTCATAATTCTGTGTAGTGTTGAGTTCACTGCACAAGTAATTCTTGATATTTGAGACTCCTGCAATGATTTAACCAAGTAAATCATTAATTAATAAAAGCTTAAGAAGAAATACACTGGATTTTTTGAGGTGAATGTCCCAAATTATGGGAACTGCTGATCAGAGCAGCCAGAGATATACAATATCTGGGGCACCATATGCTCTGGGGTATTTCCTTGTCTTATAAATGAAAGGGATAAAGTGTCAGTATACCACTCTAACAGAAACAGAGTGGTGCAATCTCAACATACAGGGAAACATCCATTAACATCCACACTGCTTCTTTAAACACAAAAAACTGTGGCCAACTTCCACTGTCCCAGATTCTACAGTTGTGCATTTATCTTGACTGTTGTTTTAGATGTTTTCATAGATGTGACAGTTTTGTTCAGCGTCTCTTCCATTTATTTCCTGTTCCAAACGTGTAGTCGCTGTATTGTCTCTGACTGAATTTGTGCTGGCGTTACATTGATGTTGCACTCGGGACATGGTCTGGTAGAGATCACTTGCTGGCTGCTGGAGGTCTGTGTAGGGCTCATCTGGGACAGCTCTGTGCTATAAAAGAACATATTTTTTTTTAAAATAAGGTACTCTTCATAAAGGTTTATAAATCAATAAATAATTTACAGTGACTTCACTAGTATCTCTACTAGGTCTACAGTATGAGGCCTATAAAAGAAGCTATAAAGTCTGCCTTTAGTGGCACCTAAAATCTTTAAGTCTGATTGAATTACATTGAAGAAAGGTTGACACACTGTGACTCAAGCAAGGAAAAGTCATACTGAAACCTGAGCCTTTCACGTCACTATATTCCCTCTGACTCAGTTCCCATAACGTCTCCTGCCCCAAAAATCTCTTGTGCCTCTTTTCCTTAGCTCATGCAGCCAGTGGCTCCTTGACTACGTAATACATGCACAAAAGATCAAGAGCATAATTACTTTAACAATAAAATGTTTCAGGATGTCAGAGACATCCACCTTCCTGCAGTTTTAACACTAGATACCACGCGTGAAATATTTTTCACACTATTCTCTGTCGAATGGAGTTGACTTAAAATGGTGTGACAATCAAAACAACAAAGCACCTCAACAGTAAAGAGTGGTGGGACTAGGCTTAAGCAGAACTGAAATTAGCCCTTACACTGAGCAAGTATGAGTTTCAATTGGACATATTCTAGCAGATTTCTGACATTCTGTTCTGTTAGACTGATGGCCACAGTTTATTGTCCTGCTTTGGATAAGAACAGCAGCCAAATGCCTAAAATGTTAATGTATATGAAACTGCACAAAATAAATCATCAAGCTACTTAGCAAGTCAAAAGGTATAACAACAGAATACTGTACTAGGGGTTATTGATAAGTTTATGGCCTAATTGGGAAACGAGTTCCACAGCTCTCACTACATGCACAAACAGTTTAACTCTTTGAGTGATTATCAAGAAAGTTTAAAGTTGATAAGTTTTGTTGTATTTCTGTTCCAGGAAACTGAAACTGCAAGTCAGCACTGTCTGAGAAAATGGACAAAAACAGCCTTCGTGCAGTCATCCTCTCCCTCAATCCCAAAGGCTTATCACCCGAGGAAGACCATGAGGACATGGTGGCAACACAAGGGGACGTGCCCCTTTTTACAGCATGGTGAGGAGGTGGGGCAGAGCTCAGTATCTCCCAGGAACGGGTCCGTGCAGTTATCTACAACAAACTCCAGATGACCAAGGTGTCAGGTGATGAGAGGTGGATACGGTACAACCTGTCAAGAGGCAGTCTTGCCATTTTGGAAAGATTTCTCCAGGAATACGTAACCATGGATTAGACTTAGATGCATCACTTTCAATCAGAGACAAAAAGAACAGTGGAATTTATTTTCTTAGACAGAGCTGACTTGCAATTTCCAATTACCTGAAACAGAGATACTACTAAAGTTATTAACCTCATACTTTCTGCATAACCACCCAGAGTTTTGAACTGCATATGCATGTGTAACTCATCTCCTTCTACCTTACATTGCCCGTACATTGCTCACCAAAGAGCAGGGGGTTACAGACAATCCACACGGTCCTGATCTTGTATGGTCTCTGAAAGTGAGAAAGAATATCAGTGAAACACCAAATACAAAAAACTACTCTGAGAAGTAGCTACGACTGAAAATTAAGGCTCGTCCTTGTTTGCAAATTCTTAAGCTTAGTTCTATTAATTATAAAACACAGTACTTATTTTAGTTCTAAGAATGGACCACATGTTTGTCCAAAAGCAGAATTACATTGTTCAGTGCTTTACAACAAACCTTCTATGACGGCTGTGAAACTGAGTATCCTAAATTACGGTGCTCTACTCAACAGAAACACCAACTACCTATGTTAAAAGTAAGATGTAAGAATTTTCACCTGCAATGATTTTTCCTATGGATAAGTCCAAGGCAAACTCCAGCTACAATGATAAACGCAGTAACACTACCAATCACAGTGGTATAACAGAGCTTTGCCACAGGAGAAAGGCTGGCCTCCTCATCTCCTAAAAGACAGAAAAAAATAAAATTAAAAACATAGTAATGCCGGCATCTGTAACCATTTTTATCTGAAGCACTTCATTTTGAATCAGAAAATATTTTTCACATCAACTTTTACCAATAAAGTTTGTCTGTACAGTTCTTATTATTCCCTATTATATCTCATCTGACATTTACAAAGTCTCCATTTCACATCTGTACACATTGTTAGGCTATGAATATGGCATGCATTACTAAAGTTTACACTTAAATGGACTTGACATGTTACTGCCAGTGCTAATGTTATCATGAGCACTAGTACTGATGCTATCATGTGTCCTGATTTGCAAACACACTGATTAACTTAGTGAGACATGTCTGAAGTACAAGCATCACACTGCCACTGATCTGAACAGTGTAGGAGACGAATGCCAAAGAACTCTGAAAAGCCAAACCAAGAAAACAAGAAAACAAATCAAACATTTACCTTCCACAGTGATGATGAGATGAAGAGCGTCTGTCCCATGAAAATGCGAACACTCACAGGTGTAGGTCCCACTGTCCACTGATGTTAAATTGGTCAGGTGGAGGAACACAGTCTGATTCTCTGTCCTAAGTCTGAACCTGGAGTCACATCCATACTCAAAGCCGTGTCCATGTTGATACAGCAGACGACACTCTTCTCCCCTGCTCCTCTCTGTTCTGATCTTACACACTATAAGTGTGATGATATGCAGCGTAGCAGTGGTGCATACTCGCTGAATGTCTAGTTCTCCCGCAGTGGTTTTCACAACAGTCTCTGCAATCGTGGGAAATGTTATAATATCACAGAGTTACTTAGTTTAATTCATTATATGACCAACCTTATGTCCATTTTTTAATGCATCAGAAAAGGTTACTTCCAGAAAACTATGAAAAAGTTGTTATTCCACCAGACAGCAAAACTGACTGACTTGCGTGATCTGTATTTGATGAAATGCTACAATACCTTCAGTGTCAAAACACAAAGACAGAGGAAGAAGCAGAAGAAACCACAGTTTCCTCTCATCCATAGTGTCAGAAAGGTCCGAACAGTGCTGCTGTCAGAGATCAGTAAACAATAAAAGAGGCTAAATGTTGATGGTAAGGTGTCCTGAAAAGGAAGTGCAAAGCAATGAAATGACTGCTTCTATTTCCTGTTAGGACTCTGTGACGCTGATTTTTCTGAATTGGTCAATTCCAACTAAAGCACTATTTTGGAGAGTGACAGTTTTTTTTCCATGCATCTTTCTCTCAAGTGTGACTCATTGTGGTGATCAAAATAGTCTCACCACTAATTATATCACCGCTGTATCAACTGTTCCAACACCAATTTCCACCACTGACCATCCAGTGTAAAGAAGCAATATTCCAAATAATAATACACTCATGTCCACATATTTTTGGCTGAAGGCTTTTTTATGATTTGGGCTATATGACCTTTAGTTCAGATTATCATCTTAATGCTACAGCATACAATATACAGGTATGTTAGAGTATTAGCATCACTACAGTGTTTAAAGTGATACTTCATCACTATGACATACCCTGACAACTTTAAATGCAAGGTTGTTAAAAGGCACTGGTAATAAAAATAAAAATGTAAAGTAAGTGGGGTTTGCAGAGGTGATTTTAGAGGCCACAGGATTTGGGGTCACATTTTAAAGGGAGAGAGGACATCTTTTTTGCCTTTCTCAGCCAAAGCTGAATTCCTCAGCTTGACTGGAAACAGACAGGACTTGATCAGAAAAGGTCTGACAAAAACTGAAACTACAACACAGATGCAGGCGCACAGATGCATCTGAATACATGCAGGTATATGGGTTGTGGAAACAGACAGAACAGGCCCATATCCCATAAACCCATCATCAAAGACACTGGTCAACACTCACTTTTGTTGTTGCTGTCTGTGCAGCAGCTCTCAGTGAGGGAGACAAGAGTGAAAAGAGTGGTCATGGCTGTGAGTTTCAAAGTTGTGGTTTAAATGCTACAATACATTTAAGTCAATGAAGAATGAAACTAGGCCAAGTGTTCTTACCCCACAGTCACAAGGCAAGCATGAAACAATGTGTGTGAAGCAGTGTAATCCATTAGCGACAGTACTTGTCATAGTTTTATCTCTGTGGTCAGCTTCTATTAATAAACATGGCTGTTCACACTTAGATTTATTTGACTGAAAATGTACTTTAAATGAATAATAATATAAATGGTCATCTAGTGAAAAGCATTGCGAAGGATTCCTTCAGTCCACGAAAACTGAGAAAAAATTAGGTGAAAAAGCACATTTAGCTGCAGACTGCATTGCTCTGTTTGTCAGTCCCTCACAGAAACTTTTTAAAATACTGTTTCAAATCAGATTTTAACCTGGATGAAGCAGAATCCCTTAAAATGCTGCGTCTCAGACAAATTTGAGATGAGAGATGACGACAATCCCTCCTGAATCAAATTTCAGTCAATTTTACCCGATGTTACGATCAACTGCTTTCACAAGAAACTGAAGGAAAGACAGTAGATAACAGGAACCACAGCTCCAGTAACAGCTGTTATTTTTATTTTTGGTCTGAGTGTTGTGGCTTTTACTCTGTGCTGTTCTCTCATTCTTGCCGCTTGTAACGCTGGTGAGAATGCCGTCAGAAAGTGGGTTACACTGCAGCCCAGTGAACTGAAAACAAACCGGCAAACCAAAGATAATGCAGTGTGACAAACCTAATTAGTCTTTACTCCACATTATTGTGAGGGGCACACACTGTGGATGTAAGACTCATAGAAAGAATAAAAGCATCATCTGTGAGGCCTACCAGCAGAGGGAGTAGTAGACACATAGTTTACCTGTACAACATCTACACAGACACCAGTACCCAGGTCATTTCATTGAGATTAAACATCTCTTTGTGTATCAACACATGCATCACAAATAATTAACCTAACCTCTCATTAGGTTTGTGTAGTTTCCCACACTTATAGCATTTTGTATGAACACTGTGACATTTAATTGATTATTTACAGTTGTTAGACAGCAAAAACATGAAGATATAGATAAGATTTAACATATGTGCACTGCACTTTATTGTATAAATCCTAAGTATGAGATGCAAACTGAATTCATCTCAGAGTGTTGCAAAGGACTGACAAGTGATAAAAGCATCAAAAATAGGAGATGTGTGTTTGTGTGTTCACATACTGTTCTGCTCATAGGAAAGGGGAGACACTCTGGATCAGTGAAGGTCTGGATGTCACCTCCGCTGACAAACTTCAGCTTGCTGTCGTCCTCACCATCTTCCAAACTGCTGCAGAGCACAAATCAGATGATGAGCTGCAATAGTTATGAATATACTGTGTCCACAACTGCACCACAAAAATGACATGATGTTACTGATTATGTTTTATCATTATGACTACATACAAATATATGGTGGTGGCTTTAATACAATTATTCCATCATTTTAGTTTTATTCAAAATATGTGAATAAACATCAGCAGTAACTTAACCTGGCTGACAGTAAAATGGACAGACATATTTCTATAACATCAATGTTGTAGTATATTTGAAATATTATAAAATACATTACAGAATATATCATGCATTATCAGCATTAACAAGTAATATCTACATGGAAAGAACTGTCTCAGAAAGACTTATACAGCAATCTGGGGTGGTACTCAAGGAAGCAATTAATGATATACATATGGATATGTATGTCCAGTAATACAGAAAAGTAACACATGAATTCAAACAACTGGGGGGGTGGGGGGTTCATTTTGAAAAGGCACATCTGTCTTTTTGCATTTCCTCTGAAAGCTTTGAAGCCTCAAGCCAAAGCATGACCCAGATATACAGTCAAACGTGTCTTCACCACACTCAAACACTCCCACCGCCCAACTATTCCGTTTTACACCCCCTTCCTAAAATATCACAATGTCCTTACTCACATTATGTCACAGTTTGTGTTTTGACTATTACAGATATTTTCTTGCAAATCAAACTGCTGGGACTCTGAAAATGAAATTACCATGTTAAATCTCAACTCCACTCTTAATAAACCCTTGGTATATTCCATATGTTGCTGACTTACTCCCATGACTATAAAGGAGAATATTTTTTCTGCCTGTGTTAGAAAAGACAAGCAAAGAGGAGGATAAAATTATACTGTACTTTTATGGTTTGCCTGTGATTTTGTGATTTTGTATCTCACTCCTGGGGGCGTGGTGACACACACCAGCACAAGTCAACTAATGCTCACTGAGCTTGACAGAGAACACTTGTCCATGTCGTAAAACATTATAAACTCTGACCACAACAGAAGGCTTTATGATTCATGTCTCAAATGAAAATACCAAACTGAATTATATTAATATAACAGTTTTTAACGCTTCCCAAATCAGTCAGACAAACATATTCAACTGCAGCCAGAAGGACTATTATTAATTAATCTGCAGCAATTTAACCCCAAAGTAGACAGAAAAACCAAACTCAGTGATAGCCTTAAATAGCTACTTTTTATTTATCTATTTATCTTGCATGTAGCTAACAATAAACTAACGCTAGCTTATTGTTGAAATAACAGCTAGTTTCAATGCGTTAGTTTAACGTTCTTTGTTTTGTTTTTTGTTTGTTTATGTGTTGAATGTTTTGGCTAGCTGGAGTAAAATGGTTTTCCAGTAAGTTGCTAATGCTAACATAACATTATGTTAAATTTACCTTTAATGTGGAACCTCTCCCGTGGTTCTTCGATTTTCCACTTTGTGGGAATAGCGCGACCACATTTGGTTGTAAAAACAAATAAACTAGAAAAAACAAATGAAAAACTTTACCTTTAAATAAGGTATCAGGTATCGCTGCTGTATTAAAAGTGTGTCGCCATCCATCACCAAAGGATTTGACAGCAAATGGCTCCGGAAATTAGCCATACATTTTCAAAATAAAATCACTAGGGATTGTATCTGAGAGAGAAGGTGAAAAATATATATTCTTTATACAAAATAAAAAATAATAATATTGTAACTGTAAAATCTCACAGGAGTGCACCACAAACATCACTTTATAGGAGCACTGTTTGGTATTTTAATTTTAAATATGCATCTAAGCACAGTCTCCACTGGGTGGCGCCACAGAGCCAGCAGTTATTTTTCTGTGGCTCAAAGGCTGCTGGGAAGTTTTCTCTCAGGAAGCAGATAAAAATCCGACATCACAGAGGTAAATGTTCCCTGTTAGGAGGCATTCAGCTTTAAAATACACTTTACATGTTCAAACTGTGTGTTTATCTGCGCGGTGTCGGTCATTTTGTCGCTGGGTGAAAAGTATGACATCCATTTCTGTTTTCAAGATGTCAACATGCGCCCTCCTTGTTCTTAACCCACCTACAGTTGTGTTTAAAGGACTAGTGTGTATTCACAGATGTCTGTAGTGTTTAAGCACCCTGAATTACCTGGTTATTAATTCTAGTGTGTCTGTATTTATCTGCATTTGTCCACAACCTGCAGGTTTACGGATGGTTTAACGTTAGCAAAGTTAGCAGTGAGATCCACAGAGGTGCAGGGACCCTCTAAATATGGTAAGTGAATTATGGTGAATGGCTATGACTTATGATATCAAAGCTGCACAGGACATGGTTTTATAGTTGCATAAAGAATAATAACGTGGGACTGCAACATGTAAAAGCAAGAGAAACCCAGTTCTTGAGACCTGCTGGGACATTTTGCTCACATGTAATTCTGGTCCTGCAGCCATTGATAGGTTTGAGAGTGAAATACTAATATTTCTTTCTTAACAGCAGCATGTGAGCTCTTATGTGCAGTTTAGAGACAGCATGTTCAATGATTTTTAATCTTTTTAAGTCCCACCACTTTGCAAAAGTGCTTAGATTTTTAATGAAAAACAGTAAAAAAAAATGTGAGACTGTGAATAATAGCAGTGAATAATATGAGCCCAAGCATAATAACTGATCCCTCTCATTGGCAGGAGGACATAAGCACTGTGATGTCCTGGTTTTCCAGCCCCGTGTACAGCCGCTACTGGCAGCACTACCAGCAGGCTATGGCCTGGCACCAGAAACACAGGCGTGCCTACCGAAAGGCCTTGGAGGCCGCCTACGGCCCGGGCTACTGCCAGGAGCAGTATCCCGGCGGCCGCCAGCGCTACGCAGACTGGCACGCCGGAGAGAGCGACAGCGAGGATGGGGATGAGGAGAGCAGCTCGGACAGCGAGATTGAGTGTGACGTGAGCAACATGGAGATCAGTGAGGAGCTACGGCAGTACTTCGCCCAGACTGAGAAACACAGAGAGGAGCTGAGTAAGAGAGGAGGGGGTGTAGGTGTTGAGATGGACTTATAAAGTGCTACAAAAAGTTCAAGATGGTGACATAATTGGTGACATAAAAAGTGTTTCCAAACTTCTCCCATCTCCATCACTTAATCAGTAATCATTTGCTTTTTGCTCAGATATAATAGTTTTAGTTCAAAGAAATAGTGACGGGACTGTCTGCTGTGTGACTAAAAATAATCTGTTTTCCTGTCCCTGCAGAGAAGCAGCAGCAGATGGAGGCCGAGCAGCACGACAGCTACGTGCCGGCTGACCAGGATTTTCACGGCGTCTCCTGGCGGAGCACGGCGGCCCCTCCCTCTGAGCGTCCCGGCGAAAGACGTGGGGCAGAGATGAAGAAGCTGTACGGCCAGGACGCAGCCAAGATCCTGGCCATGGAGGCTGCGATGCAGCTCACATTCGACAGGAACTGTGACCTCAAGCAGCCCAAGTACTGGCCCGTTATCCCGCTGAAACTGTAACGGTCGCAGGTAGAGCTGTAAACTGATTGGGAGGAGATCCCTGCCCTGATCTCTCAGTGAGACAGCAGCTTTGTCGTGTAATGGATTGCGGCTGACGAGGCTGCTGATGTAGAACTAATGGTTTGGGTTAGCTCAGGGTTAGAAGTTATTTTCGGCACTAAAAAGTTGCAGAAATTAGCTGAGCTTCTGCTTAGCCAGACGCGAATGTCACTGACCTGTCAGCTGCTACTCCAAATGAACACTTATGGTTGTGATAATACATATAATTCTGGATTTTAAGTTGTTTTTAATTTATTTCAGAAAAACACAAGCACATTGTACTGCCCTACATTCTTAGAGGCATTTTAGGACAAAAACCTCAAAATAATAAATAATGCCAGCTGAGGGTCAGAAGTACAGTAAAACCACCGCTGTAGGTGATGTAAATATATTCAAACAACATGTGCCTGCGTGTTTCCTCCTAATCTGTTTGTGTTTACCCTGTAGCTTGGTGATGTTTCATGCTGCAGTAGCTCCTCTTATGCCTGTCAACACAGTTTAACCACAAAACCAGTTCTCAACCCTCTCCTCTGTTCATATTCACAAGCGTTCCTGCATGGCTGCCGCTGATATTCCACTTTTCGACAAACACGAAGAGTGATTTGTTGTCGTTACTTCTCAGGCAGGCCGCCCTGACTCTGACATTTTGTCGGGTTCAAAGCCAGTCATGTGGTTTTTCAGGGATGTTGACTATTCTGTTTTATCTTGCGCTCGCACCACCCTGCACCTCTGTTGATTTTAAACCGAAGGGTGTTTTAATATGAATTCTGTTTATAATAAAGTGTTATATGTCTGGATAAAACCTCCTTTGTCAGTGGTGGTTTCTTAGTTATTTCTGTGTAATGGGCTCACGATTACATAACTGCTGTTCAGCTTCTGGGCGGAACATTTCTACATCCAGAAACTAAAACATTGTATTTTAATTAAATTAAACATTTATACGCTTTTTAAATATATCTCCTTCAGCAGTTTATTTGCCTGCAGTGCACTGTGCAAAAATATTTCTCAGTGCAGAGGAAGTAAAGCTAATCTCGTCTACTGTTTCTTTGTTGTGTGTGAGGATGAACAAACAGATGTGAGTGCAGCATCTTTACTTGTGCACACACTGTAGTGAACAGTGTGAGACTCTCGTGGCATTTTCATTGTAGGTCACTGCCTCTCTGACTCTGTCATATAGGGTTTTTGTACGTGCATGTATTTTTATTTGGATGAAAAATAGGCCAAACTGAGGCTTGTGCTCACAAATCTAAAGGGTTTATCTGTTATGCAAGACAGAACAGTAAGATTTACAATCTGCATCCTTAAAACCAGCATTACACACCCATCACATGTTTGTGATGATGCATTATCCTCCATCTTACTTTGTGCACATTAACATTCTGTGTCATGTCATTTTTGGATTTGGAAGTTTCAGTTTAACCGATGCCTTTGGCAAATTCTACCAGCATTCAAAATTCTACCTACATAAAATTATAAGTTCCATCAGGGCAATATGCTAAAAAATGTCAAAATAAAAGCACTCATTTTGCAGAAAAGTGACCTCTGTGAGACATATACAATTGTTAATACTGATGTGACAGTGTACAAGTAGCATTTCACTGTTGTAGCTGGTTTAGCTACAAGTTTATCATCTTTAGATACATCAGATAGGCTTAGTTACTGTCCATGTAAGGATTTACAGCTGTGCTTTAGTTTAATGTAGGATAACAGCAGGTGTTCATCAGAGAGATTGAATGATATGAAGTGTGTGTATTCAGTGTGAGTGTGTCTTGTGTACTGGTATGCCAGTGCATATATAAAAGGAATCTAATGACAATAAGAATAATTAAAAAACTATTGAAAGAAAGAAATGTGATAGAAATATCACGAAAAAATGAGACGTTTAAGTATATAAATAACAGAGAATAATAACAGTGAAGTGTTGTTGCACTGAGACGCTTTAATATCGCGTGAAGAGGCGATAAGGACACTTGGAGTGTGTTCGGATTAATGAAGTGTGATCCATTTCTAGCCCCGGCCGTGACGTCACTCCTCCACCCCCTCCCCTCCACCCCTGTTTCCAAAACGGGACGTCCAGTTGTTTGCACGCTGACCCCCTTCAGACAACCTGTGGACCTCATCTGGGAGTTTTGAACCACTTTTTATTTTCTGTCTCAGGGCCAGTTTCCACAGCAGCGGGGGCAGAATGGGTAGGTGAACAAGTCTCTGCGGTTTGTTTCAACGCTGTAGTGCAAAAAGGAAGCGGGACACTTAGAGAGAGTCGTGTCTGCTTTTATTTCGATGCTGTGTTTTCTGGTCGTGTGCGCTCTGTGTGATGCGGAGCGGCTGTCGGTGTGTTTGACTCCAATCTGCGCGTCTGCTAATCAGTTTAAAGGCTCAAACGAACACTGTAAAACCTCCTGAGGCTGTTAACTTGCACCGCTTCACCCTGAATTCCCCTACATTAGTTTTGCAATAAGGGGTGGGGGGGTGTTAAAAACATTATCATGGGTCAGATGCGCGTGCACGATTATCTGCAGTTGCATGTGTGTGTGGAGTATCTGTATCTCTACATTATGACTGATGCCTACAGCAGAAAAAGCTGTTGTTGTGTGAATGGAGAAGAAAATGCATATACATGTGTGCAGAGTGTGTGTGATTTCTTTGTGTGTGTGTGTGTGTGTGTTACGTGTCACTTGACAGGGTTTAAAGGTTTTAAAGATAAAGACAAGAGCAAGAAAGTGATGAAGAGCTCCCAATTTCCAAAATATGCCATCAGTGCACACTTTCTCCAGAGCTTTCCTCAAGTATTTTTAAATATTTGACTTGAATATTAGCAGAAACAAAGTTGTTTCAGTGCTCAGTTATTTGGGGTTTCTTCACATTGCAAGGTAAAAATGTGAGCTTCCCCCCCGGCCGTGCTCACCTCATCCCTCCCCACGTCAACCCCTCATGTGAGAGTTGATGTTGATTGGATTAAAGAGGGAGTGATCCGCTCCCTCACTGTGGATTACAAAGGCTGGACAAGCTCGAAACACGGAAGACAACTGCTGTTGTGCAGAAGCAGCTGCATGTTGCAGGAGGTGCAGGGAGGGTTTTCATGAGGTTTGTTCAGTCAGGTAATCTCACTGAGGTCTCAGTTGTCTTTGCAAGGGAGGCTGATATCTCTAAAAAGGTCAAAGGGCCAATGACACGGTAAAAACATCCTTCAGACTGGCGCAGGAAATGACATAAAAACCCAAGGTTATATTCAGACGTGTGTGTATACTACACATATTAATTCTCAGGTCAACACAGATGTGTGTTGACATTGATAATACCAGTTGTTCAAGCATGAAAAGTCTAAATGTAGACGTGTGAGAAGTGATGATTGGTTTCCAATTTGTTCTGGAAGCTGTGACCAGACCAGGATGTCTTAGCAGAAATCTCTGCCTTTGTTTTACTTGACGCTGACCTGAGACCAGTAGCATTCATTTTGATCTCATTAGGCTGCCGATGCAGAGCTGCCAACTTTTTCAAGAATTTCCATCTCTGTCCGTGAACTTTTCTCCCCTGCCCTCCTCCTCTACATCTCTCTCTCTTTCTTTGTCTCTCCCTCTCTCTCCCATTCACAACATCTGTTTCCAATAAGGCAGCAGGACTGTTTATCGCCTTCAGGCCGGTGAGAAGTTGAGAACAGACAGGATGTAGCCAAGTGACATGATTTACTGCGATGGGGAACTGGAGCCATTTTTCTGCAGGGAGCCATCATAAACTTCTCTTCTTCCAGCTCCACTGTTTTGCCTGTTTTATCTCCCCCCTCCGCCCAAACTGCTACTTTTGTCTCATCATCGTCAGCATCATCATCCCATCTTTTATCTGCATCTGCTTCTCTCATCATCTCCCCACTCATTGTCCTCATCATTATTCTTCCCAGCCCCCCCCCTCCACGCGCCCTCCTTCATGAATTCGCTCTTTGTGCTCTTTTTTTTTTTTTTTTTTGCTGCAGTTCATCTACGCTCAGCTTGTATGTGGAAATTCATATCCTCTCACATCCTCTCCTGTGGATTTGCTCGGCACTGATCTGCAGAATGGATATTGAATGTTGCAGCCGTCAAGCAGACACACTTCAAAGGAGGCAGATTTTAAAGGATTGTTTTATTCTGAAGGAATAAATGATCATTCAGCTAGGGAAAAAAGGAGAAAGTGGAACGATCCACTGACCTGATTACAATAACAGTATACCAACACTTAAGCTGCGGCAGTACTGTCATAATAATAGTCTGGGGATAGCTGAATGGAAAACCATAATTGCTAGGTTTTTAAATCTGTAAGTTTGCAAGTTTTTGAAAGCTGGCATTTTACGACAGGAGCTGCTGATGCTCAAATTTTGCCCAAACAGTACTTTGTTAAAGCTTATATTGAACCTTAAATGCTGTGTCATCTATAAACACATGAAAGTTATGCAATTTCGATCATCAAAAGCCTCAAAAAACTCCAAACTCAGAGCTGTAATCCACAGTTTCCAGCATTAACAAGTGTTGATTCTTCAGTGTTAATTATTAGGAGTTGACAAGTGTTGATATGGGAGCTGTTTGTTCATTCACACAGCTGACATGACTCTGGGGCCTTTCAAAACTATCTAAAAGTGTTTAATTAACTCTGAAGGTTGCAGACCTACAGAAACACTGGCATAACTGTTGGTCTTTACACCCATAGAGTCAAATTAAGACTGACAATTGGCAAATTTGGAATCAGACGCCTTGAGTGTATTAGGATTTTGTCCAAATGCCAAGAAAGAAGCAGTGCCAGGAAATAAGATACAGATATGGATAAGTGGAGAGGCTCAGTAAAACCCTTGGGGGCTTAAATGTGTGATGGGTTTGTTAACGGGCTGGCAGACACAAACATCTTCTCAGACAGAAGATGTTAAATAAAAGTAGATGGAGCAACACAGCTAGCAAGCTAAGATAGCTCCCTTCATTTTCTTCTCTCTGTGTTCCTTTTAAGGTCAGCACTGTCAACAAGGCTTGCCATTGATCATAGGCAAAAATGTACTAGTTAAACTTCACCAAATGTTTAACCAGTCACAAAATATTTGCTTCATCCCTGCAGTCAAATCCACTGATCACAGAGATACTATTCAAACTATTAGATTTCACTGCAAAACTGAGCTGTTGCAAACATTGATATTTCACAGTAGACAATGCAGCTAGGAAGTGAGGAGTAGTGGCAGATATATGTACTAAGGGGTTGATGAGGAGATTGGGAGCAGGTGTGCAAGTGGGTGTGGTACTCAGGTGATGTGTTCAGGTGATGATGTAACAGTGAGGACAAATGCAGGACAGGGAGGGAGTAGCTCAGTCTGGAATGGCATGAAAATTAATGGGCAGCAGATAAATAAAGTTAATCTTTGCAGGGAACTATGAACTGACTGTTGCCAGACAGATAAGAGCAGGTGACTGATTCGTCAGTTTGTTCCTGCTGCCTAGAGTGCTGTGCAGCCTTGGCTTTCACAGATAAAGAATTTGTCCAGCGTTAATCATCCCTTTTAGTGATTTAGAGAATGTCATCCTTGCTTTAGAGATTCACTGCAACAGGCGTAATTCTTTGTTCCTGCCCGAGTCAGTTTTTCTCTCATCCCCAACGTCTCCAGCGTCTTCCTGTCGGTCTCAGAATTGATTTTGTGGTTTTACTGATCTCTTTTAGGGAACCAAACTATATCACAGAAATGTACAACCTGAGGTCTGGGCAGTTTCCTCTTAGCAAAATCATTATTTGGCTTCACTACTCTAAGAAATAACCCTCTATTATTTGTTTTTGTTTCATAATACTAGCTATCTTTCTATATGTGTTATTGATTTTATGTTTTTGACTCTTTGTATGGTGTTTTTTTTTAATGTTTTGAAAGATGTTCTTTAGAGTTAGCACCACATATTTGAGTGGGGCCATTGATCTGGCCCTGACTAAAGCCTGGAGAAGAGACAAAACATACACCTTTTGCAGTATTTCAAACACACATCCATGCTTTCTATACACCCACCTCCCCAACTCATATTTGCTTCCATATTTAGGCTACAACCCACTTGTCTTTTCCCTTGTCCTGCATGTGAGCATGTTGAGCTCAGCCCAAGGGCTACTTCTGATGTGTCGGAATCAGTCGCCATCGAGAGGACCTGTTGCCATGGCGACGCTGCGATGCACAAAGCCTTCCGAGGCGGGCGTCACCTCAAATCCCGGCACATGCGGACAGTCGTACATGTGATCACACAAGCCTACACAGGCAGAAAATAGACGGTGGATAAATATATACACTACATAGACATGACCCTCAAACAGCAGGCGATCGTCGCTTTCCCTCACCTCCTCCTGACGCTACACCACCTCTGCAGTGATGATGATGATGATGATGATGATGAGCCCTCCCTGCTTTGCATTTCCTCCACACAGTGACTCATGCTGTGCTTGTACCCTGTAGATGGAAGCAGCTCTTATCCCACATTGCTGCTGGCATGTTGCTGCAGTTCAGTACAGTAGGTCACAGGTGCAGCAGCTCCTGAGTCACATGACAACCGCAGGGGTCACATGATGCAGCCAGGCAGCTTTGGAGTGGGGTGGGGGGTGTATATGTGTGTGTGGCGTTGGGGTCGGGTGTGTGCGCGCGGTCGTTGGGATGACGATGACAACGTAACATTGTGTGGAGCAGACTGTGGACCAAATCTGGGCCAGTGGGATTAGCAGCTCGTCGGATAAATTGTGGAGGGGGGGGCAGGGGGATGGGTGTGTAGGCGTGTGTGTGTGTGTGTGTGTGTGTATGGAGGTGTGTGTAGGTTAAGCCATCCGTACAGACAGGAGTCAAGTATTGTAAATAAGGCAAGATCTCACTTTGATTTGATCTGTATATAGTTCCTGTGGAGGGTGGGCGTTCAGTCAGGCGTTAGGATTTGTTTTGTGTGTGTGTGTGTGTGTGTGTGTGGGTGTGGGTGGGTGAGTGTGAGAGAGAGAGAGCTATATATAAAGGCCAAAACAGAACCTTTGCTGCCTTGTTGTGCTAAATGTTTGCTAAAATAATTACACATTAAAGGGAAACTTTGCAATCACATGCAAATTCAGTGCAGGTGTTTCAGGCAGTACAGATGATGATGAAGCATTTGTTTGCATGTATTTGCCTCACAGTTTCCCATGCGCCTGCTTTCAGTTTCAATTGTCAGCTGGAGAAAGACATGGGGAGAGACAGAAAGAAGCAAAGAAAGCAAAAAACTCTTGGCTAATAGACAAATCCTGTTCTGAATTTGTGTGGAATATTCCTTTAAAACTCCAAACCACAATCAGGCTGAACTGGCAGACATGTTTGCCGTTATGCTGATATCTTTACACTGAGTGTGTTTGTGTGTGTGTGTGTGTGTTCGAGATGGATTAACCTTTGCCAGCATCCGATGGTTCCGCTCTGGGATGAGAGGGAAGCGTCTCCTTGACGACCGACGGCTGAGGGCGGGGTGGGAAGAGAGTAGGGAGGTGGTGGGGGCGAAACTGGGTCATCATCACCACCACCACAGATTAAGGGCCCGGATCTGAACACATATATGCAAACACACACACACACACATTTGTACGAACACACTGCCTCTGCAGAGAAATTAGAGAAACTTCTCAGGTGAGAGACAAGACAATACAAAGTGCGAAACTTCAATCTTGCTCTCTGCCAAAGGTTTCCCTTTTAGACGAAGCCAGAAGCCCATTAAAATGGCAAGGATTAGAGTTAAGCGACAGCGGGAGGCTCATAAAGCCATCGCTGAGACACTCTGCTTGTTAGTGTGTGTGCGCAAGTGTGTGTACCAGAGTCTTTGTATGTTTATGTTTGCTTAAGTGATGGCCTGTTTCCAGCATTACTGATAAACACACTTCTATTTGACTAATGGAAGCAGATAAATCAATATCCAAACAGGCAGAAAAGCATTCAGGAGTGAAAGAGGCAAATTGGGTGAAGCTGTGATCAGACAGACTAAACTGTTGCATGCAGGAGAAAGTTTGACTTATTTCATGTCTCCAGTAAGAAAAATGTACAAAATAGACACTTGGCCACATTGTGCTTGTAGTTGCACGTCTAAAAGATCCTTTGTGGAGATTTTTTTTCATGCTGCACTTATAATGTGGATGATGGATAAGAGGCTGCTGACTTCTGTTGCTGAGCTACTGGATGTATAAGATTGACATGGTGTGTAATGCAGCTAAAGCTCAGCTGCAACGCTCTTTGACTTCCCAGAATACTTGTGTGTAGTTGGAAAAGAATTCACACATTCACAATCCACTGTTTGCTTGTGCAGATACTTCATACAAGGGGGGTTGTTGCCTTTTTTGCCCTGTAATACTGAAAATATATGAGCAAAAGCATAATTTAAAAATGTGTTTATCTGTTCTAATACAAGCACCAAATGTTAGCATGCCAGGCTAACTAGCTGCAGTGGCATTATTTCCAAAAGCAACTCCAGCTGAGCTTGTTAGATAATATTATATTAGCCAAACATGTCATAAAAGTGGAGCATACTCACACAGTTTTAGCCTCAGCAATAGCCAGCTACAGTTAGCTAAAGCTACAGTCATGAAAAGACTGTTTTTGGTTACATCTGTCTAAAATTAAGGACCCCTTGTTTCAAATAAATTTCAAATTGTTGCCATATTATCATTGTAATATGTGCATTTGCCGTGCTCTAATGGAAAGCTTGACAGGTGTAGCGAAAGTAATGAAGTGGGTTAATAACTGGGAAAAAAACAGCAGAAAACATTACGCCTGATTGCAACCTCAGTTCCCATGATTCTGAAGCAGAGTCGTCTCATTCTCGACGACCTAGAACCTCGTATTAGACAGAGACAGACACAAATAGCTTTGAGCGGCACAGTTGTGATTTCCCAAGGCGTGGGACAACAGATACTGTAGGTCACGCTGAGGTCAACCTCTGGGATCAGAGCTCAAAGCCTGATAGTCGGTGTCAGTGCAAGACAAAAGAGATACATAATGGTCTTGAGCAGCGTGTCAGGGAGGCGTTTAAAAAGGTCAATCCCTGCAGTGAGGCTGAGCATCACAGGAGACAAAGGAGCAGGCTGAGGAAACAATAACCAGTATCTAAATAACATTAGTGCTGTTTAATACTGTATTTAATTCTTGTACTTTGTGAGCTTTTAGAGAATTGATGCATCTTTGTTCATTCATGGAAGCCGACTGGGGTTTGTTATAAGCACGATGTCCAAACCAAATGTTGTATCTGGACAGCACTCATTAAAACTTGGCATCCATTGATGCATTTTGCTGCTGGGATCCTTAATCTTCTAGCAGCTCTGTGAGACTTGAGATAAATGCTAACATCAGAATGCTAACATGCTTTTTGTACACTAACAATACTGACAGCTGATGTTAAACAGTTCAACGTTTGTGAAGGTGCACTAAACAGAAGGTGCAGCTGAGGCTGATGGGAATGTCATCAGTTGTGCAGGCTTTTGGTCATAAACAAAAAGATGGGACAAGTGTTCCCTGTGGAGGACAAAAATGTCTTTTCCAAATTGGCAAAAACATGGCAATCCATCCAACAGTTGTCGGGACATTTCAGTAAAAACGTCAATCGTCAAATGGTGGTGCTAGAGGAAAAGTTGTAACCCGACCAGCCATCCCTGGAGCCATGCTGTGAGCATGGTTAAAAATAATTTTGCTTCGCCTAATAGTGGCATTAATTTTTAACACTTAACATCCTTACTGCTGCGCCAGCACTCTGAATTCAATAAACCTCAGGAAGACTTAAAGCGTCTTGTTTCACCTCCCTTCACAGGAGACAACTTGTTTACTTATTTACAGCCCACTTTAACTGTCCACAAGATGATTCTCCCTCTTATGTTTTCAGGCAGCAGCACAGGAAGCTTCAAACACACTGGCTGCATGTCAACAGCTATAGCCTTCAGCAGGGCTGGTCGTGGGCGTAGTAATCATTTCACTGATGCTACATTGATAAGATTTCTCTCAGCCTGTCCCCTCTTCATGGCTATCTTATTAATTTGGTTTTGTTTTCTGGGCTCTTGGCGGATTCAAGCTGTTACGAGGCCACGTGAGAAGTTTTCTAGGAACTGATAGCATCGCTAAAAAGATCTGAATCAGTGCAGCCTAATATTGGCGGTGTTACATGTCGCCATGGCAACAGCAGAGCCTGTATCACGCTGAGATCAGACTGCTCTGATGCTGAGGATGTGAGGGCCTCAGCCTGTTTTTTATTACCTTTTTAACTTAAGTTTGAAATCGTTTTAAAGCCAATTAGGACTTCTCTTTGCAGAGGTGTCCACAGACTGTTGTGTCCTCCTTTACTTCTCCTGCCTCCTCTTCTTCTTCTCTCATCTTAACTCCACGTCTGATGATATGAAGGAGCTGCGATGTACTTATTACTCTGGGATGACCCCATTTCTCCTCTCTGTCTCGCTGTAATGAAGGAAGACAGGCATTCAACAGGCCCTCGACTCTCCCTTTAATGGCCGTAGAGGCAGATAAGAAAGTTTTCGGAGCTGAGCCGGAGCGCAGTCCTCCTGAAGCCCAGTAATTGGTTAAAACTGACCGTGATGATTCAGCAAAATCGTCCAGCGCACGGGTCAACAATGTGACAGAAAGTTTGATTTTAAAACATTTACTCACGTCACTGACATTTACGCACATGAACGCACAAAGAAAAGCAATGTTTAAGGTTCAAACTGCAGGCTATGGACATGGGTTTATCTCTATTGTTTCTCATTTTTGAATAATACACTCGACACAGGGGTAGTCATATGGCTGAAGGGGATTATATGTGAATCCACAAACCTGGCTCCCACCCCCAAACACACACACACACACACACACACAAACAGGGACATGGATATCAGTGGTAAATAAGACAAGTCAAGCAGGTAAAATTGGGTGTGTAGATATATAAAAGTGCTGTGACAGTTGAGGTGTGGCTTTTATCCTGAACTCCATCCAAAACCTGAGTGTTTCGTGCTGTGGTAACACTGCACATCATTTCCCAGAGATCATTTGTTTGTCAAACAGTCTGGCGAACAAGTGTGATATTTTTGCACTGGCGAGATTATTGGCATATTCTGAGCACCACACGTGACGTGAAGTGAAATAAATTTTGGGAAAAAAATCTTACGCATCTTTCTCAGTAGGGACTTTCTGACGCCTCTGGAACGCTGCATTAGTTAGAGGTTAGGGCCAGAGTCCAAGCACTGTGTGTGTGTGTGTGTGTGTGTGTGTGTGTTATGTGTGTGGTGAAGAGTGCCAGGGAGCACTGTATCTCATCTTCTGGACAAGTCCTTAATCTGTATGACCCAGCAAGGGATTATGGGCATTCTGGGAGAAAAATGGGGCTTGAAATTCACCCTTCAAGCCTAATAGCTGACAGTTCAGAGTGTTTGTGTGTATTCATGTGTGTGCTCTGTTGTGAAAACAAAGAGATGTTATTAAGTGTATTTACCAAAAATGGCCATTTTACAGCTCTAGATCCTGATATAGACATATAAAGTTAAAAAGATAACTTCCTGTTTCTGTTCCTGTTCCTTGTTCCATATTTAATATTTCATATTGGCTTTATCTATAGTATTTATTTATGATATATTGGGAAATAGGGGAAGGTTTTTCCTTTAATGTGATGCTGATTTATAAAATTAGGTCCTACATGGTAGAATAATATCATGTACATTTATATAATATCACCTCTGCAGCTGAACAGATAGACCATTACACTGATGAGTGGTATAAACATTTGCTAAAAACATCATCATGTAACAGCAACAGGCTCTGCAGATAATTCATTCTGCTGGGCTCTGAGTCTGAGTGGTTAAGCGGTTTTCATGTACAGAAAACAAAACCCATCAATCGCTTGACTGGAACTGAAACATGGTTGAATGGTGTATATTACCCATGATCCCTGGCTTCTGGAGCAGGAAGTGCTGCTGCTGTAACACACACAGACCATCTCTGTTTATAATTCTTGACATTTTCTGAGTTTCCTGGCTGGATGTCAGAGATGAACGCTGGTTTTTAATGACTTCTAAGTCTTTGTAACTCATCTACAGTTCGGCATTACTCTTGTACTTGCAGGGTCTGATTCCAGCAGTTTGAGCTGCTGACTGTCACTCAAGTCAGTGAACCATCCTAATGATCCTGAAGCTGTTGCATATTGTTGCTTGATGCCCTTTTTGAAGTTTAATTCTCTCACTGGTACGGTGGATGGATTGATAAAGTACCAGTACAACTCATACTAAGTTTTGTTTTGAGTATTTGTGTTCAGATAATTCATATGATATTGGTATTTATCATTAAAAGCTGTCCTATGTCATTAACAGAGAAGTGTACAAAGAAACACTTACTGTTCTGTGGTGCCATTGATACGCTTCTAACTGGTTCATGTGCAAAGTCCTGTTCCCTTTTCATTCTGTTTTATAACGTGCCAGCCTCACAGATTCATTTTCTACACAGGACACGAGACAGGCTTTGTGTCGGCTTAAAAACTTGGCTATTCATTGATGCAGTGGATCAGGTTTCCTCTTGGCTCAATATCAGAGAGACATTCAAATGTCAAAAAGTCAGGGTGATGGGTGACCCTCTTTGATTCACCAGCATATGGTGCAGAGTGGGTGTTAATTTCAGCCTTCGGGGTAAATGGATCCACTAAATGTCATATACATGTATGTCATGTTAGCTGTTCTGCTGTCTGATGCTTTGTTGGATGAAAACATCAGGGGCTGGTGGGGTCACCTCTGTCTGCAGAGTGTGTGTGTGTGTGTGTGTGTGTGTGTGTGTGTGTATGTCTGGGGGGGGGGGGGATTTCTGACACGTTGTGCAGGCTGAGCTTTGTCTGAAACAGGGCCACGTGGGCCTGAATTAAAACCTTATTTAAGAGGATTCAGGACAGATGGCGTCCCATTGTTTGAGGATGTGTTTATTATTAGAAAATGGGGGTGAATGATGGAAACCGTACACCCCACCCCACCTCACCCCACCCCTTCTCCTCCCTGCTCCTCTCTGGATAAACACACCACAGCCACCTTTAACCATTTCTCAGGGGTTCGGGGGTCTCACCTTGGTTGATTTCTCATTGGACTGTGGGTCCTGGCCTTGGCCAATCAGCATCCTCAGAGGCAAACAAAGGGTCCTTTCTTTAATAAAGCCTGACACATGGCTGTTTGGCAGATAAGAGGCCGTGATTGGTCAAATGTGATCCAATCAAAACTCTAATCAGTTTAAGAAAAAGGAGTGTAACAACAAATACTGGCATACCCATCATGCAACACACGACCTAGTGTTTGTGTGATAGTCCAGTGGGACTAACATCTCGACAGCGATGGTCCTGAGTGTTGGATCTTGTTACAACATGCTCACTGGCTTGTTGTGGCTTAAACATCATCATACAGCACATTTGTCTGCTGTTAATTTTCCAGAGCTTTGATTGGCTGCTTAAAATAACTGAAAGTGTTAAATTAACTATAAGGGCTGTTGATGTTTTTCACCCTCAAATGGGAATTAAGCACAGAGCAGTTTGATGCAGAAGCAAACCAAAAACACACAATCAGATCTTCTCACCCACATTCTCACTTTTACCTCACACTTCCACTCTCTTATAGCACACTAGATCTTCTTCTCTTTCTCTTTTTTTCCCTCTCTTCCTCTCCCTGACTCTCTCAACTCACCAGATGGAGAGGGGGCGGTGAGTGTGTGCGGTTGTATATGTGTGTGTGTATTCATGCATGCATGGTTACCCATGAGTTTGCATATTTACATCTCCTGCACATTTTGTCCTTATATCCTCTCTCTCTGCTTCACTGAGGCAAGGAATAAAAAAAACGCAGACATAGGAAATCTGTGATGACATAAAATGGCAGGATTATGAGAGAATAAGAGACATTTAGAGAAGTATATGACACCACCAGCACAGTTAAGGGTGGTTTTAGGGGCCAAAAAGCGTTATCTGGCATCATTTTAGGGGCGGCTGATCTGCATGTGTGAAATAAATCCAATCTGACAAGGCCTTTACATCTTGAAACTGGATTGTTAATATACAGAGAGAGACAGTGCTAAGCTTTAATAGGGAGAAAGAGAGAGAGAGGGCGAGAGGGAGGGTGTGAGCAAGAGAGAGAGAGAGAGAGAGGGAGGGAGAGAGAGAGCATCAAGTCACCACGATAGGCTCCACCATCCTCATACTGTAAGGTACAAGTGCCACAAGGAGACTATATTCCTCTAAAATAATGGATGGGACAAAGCCAGCCATGGAGTCCAACGCAGAGGAGACTCAGGACGAGGGACAAGAGAGCAAAGGTACGCTCCATCAGCCGCTGACATTTGCGCGTTCTGTGTGTGTTTTTCCCTCTTTGGAGACATTTGCGTCTGCGCCAGGCTGAGCGGTTTAACCTAGTTGCAATGGCTTCTCGGTTGTGCGCGACACAATAGCGGTGTTTTTTTTCCTCTTCCTTTCCTCTGGTCTCTCACCTAGGCTATTTTCAAGGCGATTTTGAGGGGGAACAATGAGCATAGATGATTCCCGATTATTATCCCCCCCTCCCAAAAAAAAAATAAATAAATAAAAATAAAAATCCGAGCGCAGTGTGACAGTTTGCTGCGTTATTTCGCGCCTTCAGTGGGGACTGGGAGGCTGATGTAGGGGAATAAGAGGGTGGGTGGGTTGATGGGTTGTGGAAGGTGCACGGTCTGGGTTTTATGGAGCATATTAATGCCAATTTGCTTTTGCATTGCTGCACCATCATGAGCTTATTCCCCGCCTAATGAGCGGCTGATAAGGAGTGTGCGCTCCGTGCACGGACGCTTTGTTTTTTCCCCCATCCCCGTCAGGTGTGCGTGAGGGAGCCGCTCGCGATCCCCTCCCGCCGCAGCCGCTTCGATCGTTATCGGCGATCACCTCCCATGGAGGCTCAGCGTCTGATCTGTCGGGGTGGGGGGCGATTAATCGACAACATATGAAGCCCGTGTTTGTGTTATGACCGCAGGGATCGGGTTCGTTTGAGAGGTAAAGGGAGCGGATGAGCGGTGCGCCTGACGCAGAGGGATGTCTGTGTCCATCACTTACAACCCCGCCGCTCAGACATGTTTATGGAGCCTCTGTAGGATGATGCACACGTACGATCACAGCCTCATGAAAGATGGTTTTGCACCAAACACCCTACTTATAGACACACACACCGAGAGTCAGGTGTCTTTGCAGTGTGCATGCAAGATAATTGTACGTGTGCACCAAACCCCAGCCTTAAAACCGTCGATTTAGTCCAAACTGTTGCTGTTTCTCGGCTCATCCTGAATCTGTGTGTTGTGTGTAGGCGTGTCTTTGTGCGTCGAAGCTACTCGACGCCCATACATAGTGTGGGAATATGTGTATGTGTGTGTGGATGTAACAGATTTTTGTTTCCAGTGTGTGGCTCACGGTAGTAAAAAATCACCATCCTTCAGTTTTGGAGACGAGCAGCGGTGTGGGTGAAGAGGCAGGTTGTTTATCATGTCCATCTGCTCATACAGTTTACACACAGCTCCAGTTTGGTGTATAGATCATGGGTGTGCATTATGGCTGCAAAGAATCGAAAATGGAAGAAAATAATCATGATGATGAGGAGGAAGGAGGGGGTCACACTTTGGCAGGATGCCTTTTTGCCCTCTTGGCTGTCAGAGTGCAGGATAGTGAAAACAGAGTGAATAGATTTGGTGGTGGGAGGATTTACACACTCACCTCACCTCAGAGCAACATCTAGTGTTTCCCCTGCCTTTTTCCCTCCTGTGCCGCAGTTTCCCTCCAGTTTCATGTGTGCCAGTGAGTTAAAACAAAAGGGGCGTGTTTGAAAAGACGCATTTTAGAAGTGATTTTTTGCTGTAGCATGTAGAAATAGAATGATATGTCACTACTTTGAGAGCAAATGTTCACATTTTCACTTTTATTGTCACAAAATGCTACTATTTTTGTAGCAAACAATCAGATTTCTATCTTTAGTGCCACAAAATGGCATTAATTTTAGAAGGAAATGCTCAGCCAGTGAGTTCTGGTCATGTTGTTGCAGCTACTGAGAGGCTGCCATGACTTAAATCTCTTCATGTTTTATCCTTTAGTCAGATTTTGTGAGTCCAAAATCTCAGCACTGACACACTTCTTCAGCATCACTCGTAGTTCCTGCAGCAGGAGTTGGACCCCGCCACTGAGATGTTGCTGGGTCACAGTCTCTCCTATGACGTAAGGTGCAGGAGAGTGGGGTGTCCCTCAACAGTGATGTTTTAAAAAAGACATTACATCATCTCCCTCCTGAGGCACGCTGCTACGCGCAGGCCAGCGTCCAATGAGAGCCCACACCATGCAACTTCAGCTAGAGGACAGTTGAGCAGGAGGGCGGCCATATTTATAGTTAGCAATTAACCCTCTGCGCCCCCTAACCGCCTTTAAATGTGGAAGCAATGAAAAGATCGCAGCGCGCTCACCCAGCTCGACCTCTGCAGCCTCAACTGTTGTGCTCCAGGTGTGATGTTGCGCAACTGAATTCGCCTACACCAACATCCCGAAATAGAGCGGAGGATTGGAGGATGGCCTGTTTGTCAGTGTAATCATTTGTGTGTGTGTCTTTGACATCTGGAATGTGACCATAAGCTTATAGCATCCATCAAGAAGCTGAAGATTTACAGTGGAGGGGGGGAGCAAGAGGGCAATGGCTGTCCTGTAAGGAGCTTGTGTTGGTGTGTGCCAGCGCTGCCTCTTCAGCTTCACTGCAACATGTTCCTGATTCAGAGAACAGATGTAGGAAGTTTTCAGTCAAAACAGTGTGGTGCTACTTAAGTATCCAAGTACTTCTTCCAGCACTGGTGGTTTTGTATGAAATACTTAAAGTTCAACAAGTCTTTTGTCCTGAGCATTTAAAGGTTGAAGACTAGGGTACGGTCAGGATATACTAACTATAAGGTTAAAGCTAGCAGCCAGTTAATTTAGTTTAGTCTAGCTAACATATTTTATTTGTTAAAAAACACAGTAAATAGCACAACCTATTGGTCTAAAATGTATAATAGAAAAATAAGAACTGAGCCACTTTTAGCTCCACAACCATGATTTTAGACCATGTGACTTAACCATTCACCAGCGTCAGATACTACATTCACCGTTTTGCTGTAAATTCCACACTGATTAGCTGTGACTACATTAGCCACCTTAATTATCGTAAACAGAGTCCATGTTCTTGATTGCGCCTGTTGTGTCTCTCTGCAGCGTCTCTGCATGACATTGAGCTGAGAGTAATTACAAACTGGAAAATGAACACAGAACACAGGCGCGGTTTATAATCCGGAGGAACGGTTGGTGGTGGTGGGTATGGATTGATCTTTTTGCTTGATTGCTTCCTATAATCTCTAATCTGTATGTCTGTAGAGGTACGCTGTGCTCAGGACTCGGATAACGAGACATCAACTATGCTCTCTGAGGTACAATTAAATCTGATTTCATTAGTATGAGACAGTTTGATTAGAGAAAGCAATCCTCCCATGTGACAGTTTTATTTTTGCCTTTAATGTGGCTCCCTAAAGCGGCTTTGAGTGTTTCAAAGAGGCCCTGAGTACATTTCAACTTACTCTTATTGCATCTGTCTGTCCGCCCCTTTGTTTTAAACGATTGGTTTGTTCACACACACCTTCCTTCCCTTTCCCTGAATGTGTGTGCGCGCGTGCCCACTCTTACATAACGCAACGCTGGCTCGTCGTCCTTGGTTATAATGTTCAGATCAGAACCGTAAGAGATTACATCACCGTCTGGAGGGGTGCAGGTTTTGTTGAATTTTCTGCATGGAAGGGCAGAGCTGCTGCAGCCTCTGAAGCACAAAGAGAGCTCCACTTAATCAGTCTTTCAGATTTTTTCCCCCAGTAAAATCTGTGATGTTTGACCTCAGTAAAGGATTTTGTGGGAGAGTTAATAGAACATGTTTTCAGATGAAAAACAGGCAGATTGAAAGGGAGCAGGACTGCAAATCTTTGAATCAATACATCAACATTTTAGAAATACACTCTAACACTGTTCCTCTCATCCCCATCTTCACTTAGTCAGAGTAATTTTATAACGTCTGACTGACCTAGAGCTGAGACTGTTGGTCGAGTAATGGATTAGTGTGGGATCACAATGGATAAAAAAGAAACTTTTTGGATACTTGTCCTTCATGAGGTGTTTGAAAATTCTTCAAAATTCAAATGGACCTTTGAATTGCTCGCAGCTTATGTCCACTTGAATGGATATCCTGTCTCCAAGGGGTTGCAAGGAGATTTATTGGTTCGTTTTAAGGGGTCAAAAAGACACCAAAAAGGTTGGGGTTTACTGTGTTATTCAATTAACTGACTGACAGGTTTGAGCATTCATTAATTATGCCCCAGGCTTCTCAAATGTTTCTTTTCTGTGACATTAAATTGAACATTTTTGGGTTTTGGATTGTTCTCGGACAAGCAGCCCTAAATTTGCCTGACCAAAACCTCTAATGAGTGACAATAATGTTACAAGAGGAGGAAATGTACCACAGTGGCTCTGAGGCAAAAAAAAAAAAAAAAAAAAAAAACTCCAGCGATTCAGTCCAGCTGAGTCCATGTTGCAGCCTTGAATCTAAAGGCCAACCCCTGTTTGATGATCATCAGTCGGGCGAGGCGACAGGAGAAGAGCTGGACTGGTCTCCCTGCTGGTGCTGACATTTGGTTTGTGTTTCAGATAAATATTGGACAGGTTCCTCTCACTGCCTTCATGCCCTTACTGTAAATCAAGCATTGCTTGTTTGATGTTGTATTAAAACACTATGGATCATTGCTGCTGTTGAAAAGTAATAAATAGTCAGACTTCCCGGTTGAACTGAGTTCCTCATTTGACCTCTATGGGCTTTTTCCCCCTCAGTATATAACACAGTGAAGTATTTTAACTTGCTTTAATGATGAAATATGTACAGTAACTGTTAGAAGGTGGTGACTTTTGTTCATTTTTTTAATGAACTTGTTGCCGCACTGTTTTTCTGCCTTGTAATCTACTTGGCAGGCCAAAGCACAGCACTGCACAAATCCTAAGAAGCTTCTTGTCCACTCTGTGAGGAGGGAGAGTTAGCAGAAAGCCACTCATTATTAAGCTGGTGTGTGTCTGTTGTACAACTTTTGGGCAGAAATTCATCACTTATCCGTCACACATTCATCCTCTGTTGTATTGCTAACGGCAAAATTGTGCAATATCCAAATACTTTCCACTGTTTCCTTTATGCCATTACAAAAAACACAAGAGCTTGTCAAATCCAAAGGAAGTGATTTGACTCATAATAAAAGCAGATGTATTGAAGCACAGGATTTTTTGTGACTTTTCAGCCCATGTGGCTAATTCTGAACCATGCCAACATAATTTGCTGTGTATTTGACAAGTTGACATCTTGTTTAGCTGATCATTATCTGTGGTTGCTGACACCTGCTGGCTCAGCCAAACACAAATGCAAACCTTGGAAATTGTATGTCAATTCAGGACCATTCCTTGGTATTTTGTCTATTTTACCAGCAGTAGGACAGCTGACTCTAATGGTAGCGTATTTGGACATTTTCAGCCATCACTGTGCTGCTGCTTTTTTCTCTCATACACGCCCACACACACTCTAATGCATAGACTTGCTTTTATTAGAACCAGTCTCCTACTTGACTGTGTTACACATAACCACCTCTCATTTAGGCTCTCCACTTTCCTCAATTTGCTGCAATTTTTCAATGACAGTATCACAGGAAAAAAGGCTCCCACACACTGAATTGTTGCTCCCAAAAGCACAGCCACCACATCACATTTTCATCAGGTAACCAAGCCCAAGAGGCTCCATATATAGACTTCACCTAATGCAACACAGGTGTGAGGACCAGGTGGAGCTCTAACATCAATTAGATCAATCAGGTTCCCAGTGACAAAAATGTCAAATGGGCACGAAACAAACGGAAGCAGTTACAGAACTGCAAAAGAATATGTAAGCACAGAGAGAAAGTCCTGACTTGATGTCTTTTGATTGTTTTTATTATAATTGTGAATCACAGGCTTCAACAGAACGCCATCTTTCTCTGGCTGTTATTGTCACATCTTTAGTCCAAAACAAACAGAATGTCAGAGGGAACATATTTATAGTCTGGTTTAACAGGATGACACTTCAACTGAAACTTGATGAGGTTTGCTGTGCTTTCAGTTTGAGTTTGCATGTGAAAGACGCAAACCACCAAAAACTAGTGACAAGTACTCATCTTTAAACTTTGATTGTCCTCACATGCTCTGAAAACTTGTTTTGCCCTCACAAATCTGCCCCTTCAGATCTCAGACTGTGCAGATTGATTGATATGTTGTTAATAAACTGCCACAATCCTCTTTTTGTTTTCCTCTCTCCTCACCCTCCTCTCTGTCTTCTGCTTATCTCTCTTTCCCACACACACACACACACACACTTTGCACACACCCTTCGCCTATTCTCCTCTCGCCCCGGAGGTGTGTGAGGTTGTGGGAGCATGTGAAAGCCGTCACACAGGGAGAGGCTCATGTGTTCCTCATTTGAAGCCATTTGCCCAGAGCATGCTGTCAGCCTCCATCTGGATATATGTGTGTGTTTGTGTTTGTGTGTGTGTGTGTGTGTGTGCGCTTGTGTTTGTTTACGTGTCAATGACCAGGAGTGGTTGAGGGGAATGTCTGTGTCGGTGCTTTGCTTGCACTAAAGGAAAAGCTCTATTTTTATGTGCATGTGTGGGCGAGACCGTGTGGTACGCTGCTATGTTCATATTCAGCCCTCTCAGTCCCCACACTGTGGTCACATTTATATTTAAATGAGCCCTCTCAGCAGTATTTAGTATAAATGCATTTTGTTACCATTTATTGTCTGCAGCTGCTTTTTCATTGCATGTTAGAAAATGTAGGTAGAGTGTTTTTTTTGTGTGTGTTGTCTGTTTCAAAAAATGCCATGCTTGCCTTTATGAAATTGCTTTTGCTTACAAAGACGTAGAGCTAAAAGAATTATATGGTTAACAGAAAATTAATCTACCACTGTTCTCATAATGAGTTTAAGTGCTGTGGCGAAGAGGCAAACTATCAAAACTGACCTAGAATTTAAAAGACTGATTGATGACTGATTTTAGTTCTAAACACCGCCATCTTTGGCTCGTGCTCGCCGTTAGCTGCTCACATAACTGAATTTTAAACTCTAGAATTTGATGTTTCTTGCAGAAATGTATCTTAGGAGTCACAAGTCACTTCTCCCCTAACAATGTTCTGTACACAAGCTTTTTTTTTTTAATCAAAGGACCAGATATTTTTGTAGTGCAGCTGAGAAAAAGACAGAATTTTTAAGTTAGTAAACAGGCCGTGTTTTTAAAGTCAGCTTACATAAGCTAATGTTAGCAAATGTCCACATTAAAGTGTGTAAACTTGTACACTACTACACAACTTTCTGCTAACAATCCCAGAATCTATTTTCCCACAGATGAAACAATTTGAAAATGAATTTAGAAATAAATCATGCAGCCCAAGACAAAAGCACAAGCTGCCACAAAACAATGATCTGAGTCCATCATCCACAGCACTGCATCTATGTCTGAACCCCAGTCTGCAGTGGGTATATGAATAGCAGCAAGTGGCAGGTTGGCGCAGCATGTCGTGTTCCTGAGTGATGCCAACCTCCTCTGGCCTTCCTCCATCACCCACTGATGCCCAATCTGCTCCTCTCATCCACAGCCCATAAGGAACCTGATGCCGATTAGCGCTCGTCATCATTAGACACGGCTGACATCGATAAATGACTGCGCCTGAACAATGTGTGGGTCAGTCTGGGTCTCGGTTTCAGGCCTGGGTCTGCTTTGGACCTAGTTTAAAACTGATGGTTTAAGATCATTTGTGATGATATAAGCTTTGTTTTTTGGGACTGTACCGAATACTTAAAAACTGAATTTCTGATTGTGGCATTGGTCTTCTTCATCACTTAATTAACAGCACATTATTCAATTCCTACATTTTTTATTTCTTGGTCTTTATTTGCTTAATATCTGATGATAATAGCCTTCGCAGAAACTACTTCTTGTTTCAGTAAATGAGACTCTCTGCAGTAACTCATATTTGAGAGTTCATGCTCAGTCGAGCCCTTGTGCCAACCGCACACACAGCGTTCACTGAGCCCCCGAGGCTGCTGGAAAGTGAATCTTCATAATCACATCAGGGGGAGGGGGGTTGGAGCGGAGGCGATGGGGCCAGGGGAGGGCCACCGACTTCTTTGACATCTCAGGGAAAGTGACATCAGCCAAGTTGGTTGCGTAACTGCTGAGCCATTCAGTTCAATGGCACGGCACTTCTGGCCACAGGGGCCATTTTACATTTTGGTGGAACAAGACTCAAACTAATAGCACTCACTCTGCTCCGCTGAGCAGCTCAGGACAGGTGATCCTGCTTCTGTACAGGGGAATATTTGAGACATGAGGGTGCAGTTTACAGAGTTTTCAAAGTCTTTCACATTATACAATAAACTCCTTTAACGATATGCTGTTAATTGCGCTTGCCTCGTTATACAAAATAGCCCTAAAGGAAACAGCTCTCTTACATCATATTGTGTGATAATACTACAATTTTGGAGATTGCCTGAAGATAAATGAGAATGTCTAAACTTTCTTATCATCTTAAGCACGCCACTTCTTATATGGAAGCCATACCATCTCACAATTTTGACTTCCCATCTCATCATTTTCACTTAGTCAAAATTTTATAATAAAATCTTATAATTTTTGAAAAAGCTTTCTTCAACTACTACTCATAATTTTGACTGTTGTTATTACTTTAACTATGTTTTTAGAATTTTGACTTCAACTTAGTAAGCATTTCTATTTTTATCATTCTCATTTTGTTTACTGGCGTGCAGAGGTTGGAGGTGTCAGCACTTAACATGGTGACTCTGATGCAAACAAGCTGATTGTAATTTGCACCAGATGAACAGTTTGTGTGTGTTTCTCTGCATCTGTGTGGCTTTTGTATAAGGCCAGCATCCACTCTCATGTGTGTCCCATCTGTGTATTAGTTTGTGTGTAACGTTTTTTTTCTTGTATGCGTGGGTGTGTTTGTTGTGTGTCTTGGGAGCTGAGTCCCTCACCCAGCTGTCAGAGTTTAGCCCAGATTGGCCGCAGAAAGAGAGAACCAACATCCTGCAGATCATCGGGATAAAAGTATTGATCACCCAGCAGAGTGCCGATAACGGGATTTTAGAGCCGTACAGTCCATCACGCTCAATTACGCCCGGCCAGATGCTGACCCTTTGGCCTTCATAATGCTGCATAGCCAGCCAAGGGCTTCTCACAAACAGAAGATTAGGGTCAGTTATGTACCGTGGGAAAAAAAAGAAAAGAGAGTTCTAGTTGGGAATGGTGATGGCTGCTGGCATCATCCTCTTACCTGGCCTACAGCATATTGTGTCCTCTTGATCAACGCCACAAACAAGCTGATTACTCAAAACATTTGCCTTGATAATGGGTTTGTCAGATAAAAGGACAGGAGTCAAAGGGTCAAGAAGATTTTTTGGACAGGAAATTAAACATAATGCAGACTCTCTATAAGCATCATCTTTGCATAGACAACTTTTATCTTACATAGGTTTTACTGTCTGTAAAAATAACATAGTACAGCTAAGTCAACTGGTGAGAAAATGGGAACATGGCAACAAAAATGGGCCAAGAAACACCAGTGTTTCAGTCAGAGCTGAAACAATTAGTTGATTAATCAAGTAATGACCCACACCCAGCGCTGTGCCTGAATGCATCACAGGTAGACACTAATGGAAGGAAAAAAGCAGACATCACACTTCTAATGCACATTTTTCTCTCATTTCTGACATTTTACATGAAAAGCAATTAACTGAGAAAGTAATCGACAGATGAGCTGCTTCAACAAGTTTGTGTAATGAAGGATTGTTATATTTTGAGTCTGTTAACTTTTGGTCTAGAATATCTGACTAAACTGTTGGCTTGTTTGCAACCAGTCTGATCCTTTAACTGCTTGTGCGTCCTCCCTGTCGTACATTCTTCTAGTAATGTTGCTGTGATTTAAGCAGTTGTCTTACATTTCATTTGCTGACAGTGGAAACAACAGACTAAAGATCCAAGTTGTAATAAAGCAGAATTATCCTTAAATGACACACAGCCTTGCTTTTAGCTTCATGACAGTGCGGTTTCGATGTTCCCTCTTGGTTTTTAAAAGGATTTCATCAAAGCTCAGAGGAGCATTTTATCCTTCAGCTCGAGTGGATAGACGGAAATCTCCCCAGCTGAAGTTATGAGGTTATGCATTTGTGTGTGTGTTTGTGTGTATGTGTGTGTTGTTGTGGCTGAAGTCTGCTACCATCAAACAGATGGGGCTTCTTTTTCATCTCAACCAGAGGAGACGCAGCCATCCATCCCCCTCCCTTCTCTTTCTCCTTTACTTTCCCACACCTTTCCTCTCTCTCTCTTTCTCTCTCTCTCTCTCTGAGGTCCTCCTCAGCTCTTGTGGGAATCTACCCATAATGCACTGTGAGGAAATTGCCCCATAATGAATACAGCACTTCTAAATTGGAGTACAGCCGCAGGCAGGGACCAGACCGGCCGCTGAAATATTCACAAAGCTTTATTAACGCTGTTATTCCTGGCAGATGCACTGTGCGTACTAACAGTTGGCGATAATCATGCTGTGCCACTGAGTTGTACAGTTTATAGCAAATCATTAACTATCAGGACAGTCGGTGTAATCTCTCTCTCCTCTGCTCTCAATTTATATTTAAATCTGCTTTATAGGCATGGCAGCAAGGAAATCAATTCCACCAGAGAAAAACAGCACATAAATTCAGGCAATATTATCTGGAGATGTCAGGTGTATGCTGCTACCGACATTTATTTAGAGTGTCCAGTTTATATTTATTTAATGCTTCCTGCGTCCACGCTCTGACACTGTGACAATGAAGTTTGTAAGGCGACATGTTCTGGAGGGATTATTTTGTGGCAAACACTCCTCACTTCAAGTTGTGGATGTCAGGTGATTGACAGGAAGCAGAGCATGATCACAAAAGATGTCAGCAATCGGTGACAAGTTCTGTCTCCCAGCCACGTCTACTATCCAATCAAAGAGCCTGAAACCTTCTCTGGGCCAATAAAAAAGACTTGAAATATGAAACAGGCAAAAAAAAAAAAAAAAAAAAAAAAAAAAAAAAACCCAGACAAAATCAAATGAAGGTTTTGTGTGGATTATCTGCCGCTGTGGAAGAAGTGTTTTATATGACACTAACTGCTGCTTTGAAAAAGAGAAAGCTTTTGTTCAGCTCTCTTTTGGCAGTTGTGCAATGTTGCATAATATCACTGGAACGTCATAATCACTTTGGAAACGTATTAAGTAGAGTAGAAAGATTTAAACCTAAAAAAAGTAATTGTGTCTTGGTGATTATAACCTGAACTTAAAGCTGTTATAATCAATGTTTTTATATAACAGCAGTTGAAATGACATACATGCTAGCTAGATTTACTGTAGCAAAAAGATGATAACCTCCACATTCTTATCACTTTATGAATGGTGAGATGCACGTATAGATGTACCAACAGTAGAGGTATCTGTGGGTGCTGGAGCCCTGGCAGGCAGCAAATCTTTACTTTTCCAGCGGTTTCAAAAATGATGATACAAAGACCAAGCCAAAAAACGTTGCTATCAATGCTCTGTGTCACTTTCTGTGGTAACATGAATTCTTAACGTTGAAGTAGAAGCGATCTACCTGGAGGAATGTGCTGAAAATAAAGCAACCATGAGACAAAACCCTCTCTCTCCTGCATCTGTCTCCTTTTCATGTCAAATAATACAATTTCTGTTTGACCCACTTCCGAAAACCTGAGCAGGGGGGTATGGACGGAGGTACTTTACATCTCCCTCCTTCCATTTTTCTTGTCAGTGCTTCACTTGCTTTAACATTCAGCTTTGCTTTTGATATTTTTGGCTCAAATTTTGGACTGCCGGCGCCATTTAGCGCCAATCTTTGGGTTTGTACATCAGTTTATGTGTGTGTGAGAAGAGTAAAGCGGCAGCAAACGACTACGCTGCTGTTGAACTGGGTCGTGGGTAACACGTTGCTATGGCAACTGCTATTTGCCGGCCCTGGGGCCAAGAGCTGCTTTTCGCTTACACTTTCTCTCTCTGCCGTTCTCTCGTTCTTTTCTCTGCTCTTCCTCGCTCGCTCTGCTTTCTTTACCTTCTCCTCTCTTTCTTCCTCTTCCCTTTGTTCCTCTGCTCGCTCCCTATCGATCTCCCGCTCCGTCTTCCTCTCCATTCACCTCTGCTTTCCTTTTTCTCTCTCACTGGCTACTCCTCGTTCATGCCACCTTCCCTTCTTAGTTTTTCCTCATCTCCCACTCTCATTGCTCCCTTTTGTTTTTGCATATGAAAAAAAAGAAACAGGGCAGGCGTCAATTATGATTCTTTAGCTTAACTGTCACCCACAGCTGCAAACTGAAATCCTAACTTTTGTTTTGTCCAGCAGGCCGCAGCAGCTCTTTTGGACAGACAGGTTTTAACAGCAGGGGATGTTAATTCTTAATTGCAGCTCTGGTCTGTCAAACTATTTGCACCTTCACAGACTGTCTGTAAAACGTTCCCACAGAAACCGATGCATCGTCCTTGGTCTGAGATGGCTGAGATGATATATGATGCAGCATTGTAACAGGAGCGTAACATATTGTCTCGGCGATTAACTCCAGCTGGCTCACTGTAAGTACAGCGTGGGCATGCAGTCATATTTCAAAGCAAGAGCGGAGAAGAAGACAAGCAGGGGCAAAGGCAGAGACAGAGGTAGCGAGATGCAGCGAGGTATAAAATGAGAGCGATGGGTCAGCCTCGGTGTGTCACCTAAATTCTGCCCTAATGAATAGTCCATTGATTTCCATTAGGGCTGGCTGGAGCTGACCACTCCGGCCTGTCTGTTTCCCATTAGCACACTTTAAAACTCAGTCTGACAAACAGTCATAGCCACAGGCGGACCGGATGAGGCGCTCCGCTCAGGGTTTAAAAGGAACCTATGAATTCATCCATGAAGCTGCATGGGGCCAGGGAAAAGAGTTAAGAGTTAACAACAGAAACAACATGAGCCTTAAATACCAGTCATGCAGTCTGGGAATGTGTCTTAAATTCAAGCTTCTTTCTTAAAACAAATGAGCAAAGTAAGTCAAAAGGCTCCTTTCCCCACCTGGAAAAGAGGTCTAGGCAAACTCCTTGAATATCAAGATAACGTCACCTGGAAATTCCTGATTTGTATTTGAAAAAGCAGAATTATCCCATCTCACTGGCAGGTTCTCTTCTCTAAATAAGACAAGACAGGAAGACTAACCTTCTAAATTACCTGTTGAGACTGACCTTTTACCGCAGGATGGAGTGTCAGTGCAGAGCGGCTTTTAAACAGCCTCCTGGTCGTCATTGTATCGACCAGTGAGTCCATTGCGCCCCCCACCACCCCTCCTCCCACCTCCTGAGGCCTGGCCTGTTTCTCGAGCCATCCAGCCTTATCAGCTCCACCTCTCCATCAGCCCGCTTCCTTCATTAACATTAATAGGATTTGGATCTATTATGCAACGAGGCTCTGCTGCATTACGCAACGCAGAGTCTTCATCAGCGGCAACACACTTTTGGAGGGGAGCAGTTGCTTCTTAGATTTATGGCTCTGGTTTTTTTATTCACTCAGACATGGACTGTAGGGGTTTGTAATATGTGCCGGAAACATGAACTCCTACTGAGGTCACAAACCACAGACACCAGCTTCAACACTTAAAGGGGGCGCCACAAGTGACTGACAGCTCTTATGAGAGTGAAACTTAACAGGATAAAGTAGCATCAGGACTGATATAAATCTGGTTAGCACTGTGGTAAAGCAGGACCCCATGCTGATGTATGTCTGTACCAAACTTCATGCCAATCCATCCAATACTTTCACTCCAAAATAATAAGGCTAATAAACACATTCAACATTTACTCCACAAACACAGGAGTGTATAATCTGTCAACTGAATCTAAAACATGAAAATTTAGGTTCAGTAAATTCGCATTTTCCCCCGAGCAGTCGTTCTATTGATGGTTCCTCTTCCCCTCAGGGGGGAGCAGGGGCTGAAATCAATCTGCTCTTTTAAACTCATCAATACCAACTGTCCACAGGCTTGTAACACTACCTGGCCTGAACGGTCGATTCAGAAACCACTGGGAGTACACTAACTGGGTTTTATATTAACATAAAATGACTTTCTTATTGTCTTTTGGTGGGGATGTTCTAAAGCCTTGAGTAGCGTCTGTGTGTTTGAGCGTGTGTGTGTGTGGTTTAATTGCTTTCTGTGGAAGGATATCACCTCATGTCATCAGCCGTCAGAGTCTATTGATTGAGTTTGATGTTGATGAAAGCTGTCAGAGGGCCTTAGCTCCTGCTTGTGTGAATCTGATGTTCTCACAGGATCACCTGTCATATACAGTATATATCATAAAGAGCCGTCGCTGGCACTAAGTGTGTGTTATTCTCTAATGCTTGGTATCACTTCAGAAGCAGAGGCTGTCAGGACAGATCAGTTCACGTCTGTCTAGGTGCACGCACAGGTTTTAAAGATATGTAAGGCGGTCAGCTGTGTATTCAAAGCTTTACAAATAGATATGTTCAGATTCAACAAACTTCTGAACATGAAATAATGATGCTTCAGAGTTGCCAATTGGAGCGGGTTGTCATGGAAACAGCAAAGTGGCACACACAAGACAGTTCATTTTGTCTTTTTTTTTTTTTTTTCCCGGAGTAACTTCCTGCTTTGCTAGAGGAGCTATTTTTAACAGGCATTATATAAGATGCAACTCTTGTGCTCGATACAATGTGTTATTTTCCCTCCTTTTCATCCCTCTCTAGCCGCTCGACTGTGACGGGAGCAGGATGCAGCGCATTTCCAGTACCTGCATATCCCGAGCCCATAACTCACACTGGAAGCTTCTCACACTGACGCCGTTAATGGAACATAAATTTACCAATTCATCATCATCACTGCGTAGATACTGTTCAAGCATAGTGGATAATCTTTGATAGTTCATCATCATTTTGGAGCTGTGAAAAATGAGAAAAGTGCTGGAGAAAGATGAAAAATCTGGGCCAGGTGCATGCAAATTTTATTCTTTTTCAGTCCCCCTTAAAAATCTTCCCTATGTCAAATGTGTCTGTTTTTAATCGCACCGAAACCATGAATAAATGAAGCATCACCTCAGTCTAATTCTCACTTTCACCTCCTTAAACAACACCATCTAACAGCAAAAACATCTTCAGTATCTTAGAGTGCCACCTAAATGTCATTTCTCTGGTGCCCTAGAAAATGGCTAGAGTCATTTATTTTGAAATGTTTTATTTAGGATTAAATCATAAGTTATTAATGCAATCTGGTCATATGAAAGATAAAAAAAAACTTTGGAAATTTGCCTTTAAAGACAAAAGCGAGATAGAGCAGGTTTTGAGCAGGGTAGGATGTGAGCATGTAGCGCAGCTCACATGTAATATTCAGCACTCCCAGCTGAGCTCAAAGTGAACACACACTAACTGTGAAAGATGCTATGATTAGCCGCTCGATATGCCTGACAGGGAGCAGTGTTGTTCTTCTCTTGTAGACTCAGAAAGACAAGCATGACGCTCTTCCAGCACACGTTTGACTCAGCCCCAACAGTATGATCGTGAATCTCGCAGGTTTCTGCACACAAGTAATAGTCAAACTGCAGTGGACAAAAGACTGTCGAGTGTTGCACCGAGTGTCATCACCAGAGCTGTTCGAGCCACTTCGTGAGGAGTCACGCTGCAGCAGTTTGCTCTGTTCACTCTGGCTCCTTACAGCAAACATTTTGTTTGCAGTCAGGCCTTTAGTCATTTATTCGCTTTCAAATCTGACCTGGATTGTTTGTTCTTGTATCCCACTTAAAGCTTTTTTAGCTGTAGGCGCAATTTTCTAGCAGCTTAACGCAATAAAGAAGTATCTCCCTTTGTGAATTAATCCTCCTCTTTCTGTCTCCCCCTGCAGGATGCTTCGAATGCTGCATCAAGTGTCTGGGCGGGGTGCCCTACGCCTCCCTGGTGGCCACCATCCTCTGCTTCTCAGGCGTGGCTCTGTTCTGTGGCTGCGGCCATGTGGCGCTGACCGGCACCCTGACCATGCTGGAGAACCATTTCTCCAGGGTCACCACCGACCATGCCACCCTCACCATGGTGTAAGTCCTCACTGTGGATCAAACACCAGCTACCAAGCATCCACATGAGCACTGCAAGTCATTCTGTTCACATGCTCCACAATAAGTTTCAACACTCTCAGGACAGTTCATGAAATAGTCCCAAAATATTAGATTAAATTTTGTGACCATTCACGAGCTGCCATGAGAGTTGGTTGAAGTTTTTAGAAAGACTAAAGACATTATTTCCGGATTCCAGTGCTTTATCATGTGCAAACTTTTGGAAAAGATGAATCATTGCTGACTTCCGGGTTCTGGCACCGTTATTGGTTTACTGCTATGTTTTCTATTTAAACACTACTGTGACTAGAATATACTGGTGCGACCCCTGCAGTTATTAAATCTGTTGAAAAGAGCCACCCACATTATCTGCTATGATTCAGAAAACCCTAAAACTAGGAAATGTCTCCAGGCTAAAGACAGCGAGCATTTAGAAATGGTTGTAGATGAGTTGGGAATATTAAGTGATGGAAGGAGGCATCTTTTTTCATGAGTTACAAAGGCTTTAATTAAAGTAAGTTTACTAATATGTAACCTAAACCATAAAGGTTGTCTAATGTTGACTTTGCTTAGCTGAAGATGTAGGTGTGGAAATTTCTCTAAGAATAATGGTGACACACCTTTTAAGTTCTCTCTTTCCTGTTTGCATTTACTTAGGATCCAAATCTTCCAGTACATCATCTACGGCATTGCCTCCTTCTTTTTTGTCTACGCCATCATCCTGCTCGCTGAGGGATTCTACACCACCAGCGCCATCAAGAAGGAGCTGCAGAGCGACTTCAAGACCACCGTCTGCGGACGCTGCATCACCGCCTTCGTATGTCAACACGCAAACAGCTGCTGCAAATCATCACACCCACTGACCCAGTTCACTCCAAATTAAAGCCTGCAAATGAGATTTAATTACTCTGATGTGTATTTTATAATGTTCCTGCTTAAAACAGTGTTTACAGGCTTAGAAAAATGAACACAACACAGTCAGTCGTTAAGCTTTACAAGCCTGGACAAGGGTCATCTTGAAAGTGTTGCACACCTCTACATGTTAATGGACGCACACACATACGGACAGATGTACGCAAACACTTGTGCGCACACGCAAATACTCAGAATCCCACTCGAGCCTTGAGGGTAACTCTGGCACAGTTTGTCCTTTCTAGCCTGATTACTCTAATTGCTGCAGATGTCCAGTAACATTAGCTTAAACATGGACTGTGGATGTGTGCGTGGTGGTCTTAAGAGGAATAATATTAACCTACTTTTTTAATGCAACTCAAACTTTGGGGACAAAGTAATACAGACAAAATCTAAATCTCCCCTTTCCTTTCACCTCCGTCCTCTTCTTCAGTTCATGTTCCTGACCTACATCCTCGCCCTGGCCTTCCTCGCCATTTTTGGCTTCACGGCGATCCCCGTTTTCCTCTTTTTCAACATGTGGAATACCTGCGCTGCCATGAGGTCTCCTGACGCTAACATCACCTCGCCTGACTCCATCTGTGTGGACGTCAGGCAGTATGGTAAGTTACTGTCAGATGTCTCAAGTGAGACACAATCACAAAGACATTTTAGAAATGGTGGACGTTTTTGAGGAGAGGTTTTTAAATGGAGCATAAATGAGCCATAACACGGTCTCTCAGCTCTTTCTCAAAACCAGCCTGTCTACATTGTAGCTGCAGCTCTGTTTCACACAAGGTCTAATCAAGGCTGACACATTTTCATTAGTTTTAATGGGATCAGGTGTGCAGGAGCAGAACTTGTAGGACAGGTGGGGTCTGGATAAAAATGAACCATGCTACTTTTGTGGCAACATCATCCTAAATGTAGATTGTCTATTATTTGCTCCTGTTTTTTCTGTATCTTTGAAACTACTGTAATTTCCGGACTATTGAGCGCACCTGAATATAAGCCGCACCCACTAAATTTAGTGGCTTATAGTCCGGAAATTACGGTAGTCAGGTAGAAACTTTGTGCCTGAAAGGGTGCTGATACATGTTGTTATGTCCTTTAAACTGGACTGAATAAAGCTGAAATACCTCCATTAGCGCTGCTCCTATAAAGGTGCTGTATGTAAGTTTTGCTATCGCTACATAGCCAGCGTTAGCATAAACAGCAGTTTACTCACCAGTCTAGAAGAAATGTTGTGAGTTCAGCATCAAACTTCATCTTTTACTTGCCAGGAACCGTCTCCACCTGTGGAAAGCAACCGCAATGTGTCATTAAAGCTTCGAGTCTGCCCTCAGTCCAACATGAGAGGATGAGGAAGTAGCTTCACTCTTCAGATACATTACCAAACATCTAAATAGTTGCAAGAGGTGTATCATAACATGACAACACGACAGGGTTGTGCTGTTTTTAAAATACTGCACAAACATGGTTGTTGGACTTAATAGTGAAGTCTGTTTGTTCAAAAAAACTCAGTAAAACATTCTGTATAATGAAATAACAAACTCCTTCCCAGTGCAACATGTTGCATATCCCTGGCGCATTTTGATTTGCAGCTGAAGCAGACAGGATCAGCTCACACGCTGTGTTACACTTCTTCAAAGTTTAAGAGAAATTCCCCTGATCAAGGAAAGTGAGCTCAAACATACCGGCTAGCCTCAGCAGTAAAAGCTTTTCAAGTTTGCACATAAAAGGACGCCCCGGTGCTTCTCACACATGTAGCCCAGATTTACCTGCAGGATAGCAAATTATAAAAAGAAGCCAACATTTTACAAACTACAGTATGACTCAAAAGGCTTTAATCTGCTCTTTCTCCCTACAGGCAACATCACATATTCATCTCCAGCTACTTTAAATGTCATTTTCTATAGAGGAAGAGGTCAAAAAATACATTTAGATTATTGAGAGCCTGATTGGATCTCTATGAAAATCCACCTTCCTGCAGTATTACAGCACAGTAACACTCCCTTGTGATTGCATATCTGCTTATCTGGTTGATGGCCTAATGTACAGTATGTGACCCACATTTGAAAGACAGCTGGCTCGCTTACAAATTCAGATGAGGATCACATATGCTTCATTGGCAGTCAAACTGTACTGCTCTGTATGAAATATTAACCCCAATTACTGGCAGTCATCAAATTATTGTCAGCAGGAAGCTGATTGATCAAGGACATGATTTTTTAATCATGCTTTTGTTTTTTGGAAGGAGTTCTGTGTCGGAGGCAAATTTCTAATGATGTCAAGAATTATTTTAGTGAGAAGAATTAATAAAAATGTCAGAAAAGATGCTTAAACTGGAAGAGACAGTGAGTTATAAGGGCTAAAAGAAAATTCAAAAGTCTACATTTCATGGTCTGTAAAAATGTTTTTACAGTAGAGAAGAGATTCAAAATAATGACCCATATTTTTCCCGTAGGAGAGGCTCAAAGGCTCGGACAGCAGCCGCCCTGTTTCCTTTAATCTTTATCCAGGCCTAATTCATAATGCCTTCAATCATGGTCTCAGTCTCGGGGGAGGAAAAAGCTTCTTCTCTCAGATGAGAAAGCCGTGACGTTATCATCTCTCTGATCCTGCAGGTGTTATTCCCTGGAACGCCACACCGGGAAAAGCTTGTGGAGCCACACTGGGAGACATCTGCAACACAAGCGAGGTGAGGGGACACTGACCTGACCTCCTTGCTTTCATTTCTTTCTTTTTTTTATCTCTCCTTTCCTTCCCTCGCTAATTTCTCTCTTCACCCACAGTTCTATCTGTCCTACCACCTCTACATTGTCGCTTTGGCCGGCGCCGGAGCCACCGTCATCGCATTGGTAAGCCTCTCATGATCCCGCCGATAATGTGCTTGCTCAAAATATGCACGTTGCCATGGCGTGCTTATCTGTTGCCATAGCAACCCCGCCTCTCACGTTTGTCAGTATGTCATGCTATGGGTTGAAATCTTACCCTGCAGCCTGGCTCTGTGTGTGAGCGGGTTGCTTAACAGAGGGTCAGTGTTTTACTCTGCTGTGGAGGCGGACTTTTTCCTTTAGTGTTCAAATAAATGGAGATATAAAAAAAGACACCTCTCCAGATGTTGCATTGGCTCACCTGAAAGTTGGATGTTTTACAGCTAAGTTATGTAGGAGGTAGAACGAGGTGGAGAATAAATAGTATCAACAAGGCAAGAAAGAAGCTCCTGAGCGCCAGGACTATCCATGCAGTGATCAAATTTGATCATATATTCGCAATCGATTTTCTCAGATTCTTAACATGCACATCGACGACTGCTGTGAAGTCACCTGTTGTATTTTGTCTATAATTATTACCTGATTGCAGTCTGCTTCTTTGAAACCGTGTCCAATGTTTTGCAACAGCCTTTGAGAGACTGTGTATTTTGTACCATTAAACATTTATTAAGCCTATTTTGTAATTATCCTCTCCATTCAAAAACTATTTAGCTGCATTTGAACAGTGCTGAACTCATCCTTAACAAAGACTGCCAGCTGATTTCACTGACAACTACCAATTAGTATCACCTGCAGTCTCCAGCTACAATGAAAACCTCCTGACTCTGTGTCCCAGCTCCATACTGCATTGTCCTGTAATCAAAGCAGGTTTTGAATTTATAGTCTGTGATCAAAGAATGAGCCCAGAGATAATTACTGCAGTTTTTTACAGCTCTATGGAGAATCATAGCTTCTGACATGTCACCGTTCTCACAGTGTTGTTTTTAGCCAAAAAAGCTCTAGGAAACCCCCTGTGCATCTGCCCAGCAACAAGTGGCAGACAGACAAAATTAGCTACAAACTTCATTCAGCAGTTAAAGAGTCAGATATTTCCCTAAAGAGTTGGTAGAGACCAAAAACAGAGCTAAAAGAGAACGAATATTCAACTTTGTGGAGGCTACATATGAAAAACATCCTTGAAATTAGTATGTATGGAATAGGACACAGTTGACTATTGTGCACGTAGTTTCGTGTTCCTAAATTAGATGATCTCTCTCTCTCTCTGTCTCTTCAGATTCACTACCTGATGATTTTGGCGGCTAACTGGGCCTATCTGAAGAGCGCCGTCTCCACACATGAGTACCAGGACATCAAGACCAAGGACGACCAGGATCTGGAGGCTGAGGCGCGCTCCAAGGAGGGCCAGAACTCGTCCTCCTACTCATAAGGACAAGAGATCCTCCTCCGCTGCCACCCATCTATCCTCTCCACACCTCAACCCCCATCCCACAACACCCAGTGCCCACCCCTCCCTCCGGTAAAACAAACCACCTCGGTCATGTTTGATAGTCCCCCAGCCTCCTGATTCTCCATCCTCTCCCCCTCCGCAGTGTTTATTAAGAGTTGTGGGAGTGTACCCACACCAGAGGGGAAGAGAATAGAGGATCAGGAGAAGCGGCTGGCCCAGACGGAGGCAGATGTTTCAGGAGAGCTCGCCCGCCGGGGTCGAGCTCAGGTACAGTACATCAGTTCAGAAGCATCTCCTCCCACGTGCTTTTGGGCGGCGGCTCGTGAACGTGGCCCGGCTGTGATGGCCTCGCGCCCTGAGCCAGCACAGCCTCTCGACACACAGCTCCTAACAGCCTAAAAAAAACATTGTTCACTGTCAGCTTCAGCCACAGGGAAGCCAGGCAGCGACCAACTTCCTCCGTTTTTTGGTGTTTTATATGCATATATATATGAATATGAATATATTGTGCGAATGTGTATGAATGTTGTTGTTTTTTTAATACTCTCTGAAAAGTATGCCAGATACTATTATGATCTTTTCTCTTCTTTATGTTTTTGCGCTCATAGGTTTTTTCTCCTTTACTTTTCTTCTCCATCTTTAACTTTTTATTGCTAATGCTCAATACTTTGTTGCACTATTTAAGAAATAAAAAATAAGGAGAGTGAAAATCCCATAACAACACAAAGCACCCCACCCCCCCTCTGTCATAGAAATACCTAAAATTCATGTGGTATCTCAAGGATTATTGTGCATTTACATGATTAAAGTTGATTTATCCACCAAGGTATTAAGAGTTTATTTAAAACCAGAGGTGTAGCAAACTTTTTTTAAAGGAATAGTTTTGGAAAATGTTCTTATTTTCTTACCAACAGTTAGATGAGAAGATTGATACCTCTTCTCTCATGTGTATGATGAATATGAAACTATAAACAGGAACTTGATTTGCTTAGTATAAAGAAAAAGGAAAACATTTAGTCTGGCTCAGTCTTAAGGCAACAAAGTCTACACACCAGCACCTCTAAAGCTTACAAACGTTACGTCTTGTTTGTTTATTTTGCACAAAACTCAAAAAATTCTGCTAACTTCACAGAAAACCACAACTTGTAGTTTTCACACTTTGGTCTTTGTGCAAAATAAACAAGATAAATTCCATTAGTTAAGCTTGGTAGGCTGATTTTGTTTCTTTTAGACAGAGCCAGGCCAGCTCTTTCCCCATTTCCAGCATTTTAAGATAAGCTAAACTAACCAGCTAGTGACATTAGCTTGATATTTAAGTGTTCGAACATACTTAGAGACTACTATCAATCTTCTCATCTAAGTCTTGGCAAGAAAGCAAATATAGTTCCCAAAATGTCAGACTATTCCTTTTAAGACCTTTATGGTTTTTGCTACACTCAACACCAGCGGCAGCAGAAATCAAAGATAAATCTGTCCAGGTCTTTTAACATGAAGAAGACACACACCTCAGGTATCAAACCAAATCTGATTTTAACCAGTTGTGTTCTTTTCCAGAGCTTCACCTCTAAATACTCAACCCCTTACCGGATTGGTACGCTGTCCTGTGTGAAGTATACAGTAAAAACCTGTTCTATCATTCTCTAAAATTCCTCCTTTCGCGAATGAAGTTCACCTGTAAATAGCCAAATCACCCCAAAAGATCTCGATTTACACCTCTCCCGAAACGGGGAGAACACAATCAGTGTTTTGCCATGCTCTTCTATTATTTTTTTTCCACAAATATATGTAAATGTACCCTTTGAGATATGTGTTTAGCACTCAAATACTAGTTCTGCATTTGATATAATAATTGTAATGTAACATCTTAAATGATATGTCGTGAGAGGGATACAGTGCAGTCATGATATGATATGATGGATTGAGGTGCTTGTGACGTATACATTTTAAAATGTGAAAAAAAAGGAAATTGATTTTTAATGTTTGATCAGTTTTAGGCAGCTGGGTTCTTCTTGTGATTCAGTAATAATGATTTAATGGAACTTGTTTGTGCTTATTTTTTGACGGCCAGCCAAATGAGTGACTCATCAACACGTGAGTTGAAGAAAAAGTCACTTTTTTTCTTTTTGCTTTTCCTTTTATTTCCAACGTCATGCCTCTCATAACGAGCCACAGAGACTGTTTTGGATGTTTACACTCTGAATAAAACAAGTCAGGAATTTTCATACATTAATTTTATAATCAAATATTGTTTAATAATCATAAACTATATTCTATATTGATCATCACTGGTTAGTTTTCCCTCAAAAAACACTGAAGAAATTTTTGAACTTTGATGAGATGAAGCATGTCAGTATTGTCCATGTGTGCAGCTGTCTATTCTGTATAAAAAAGGACTATATTGCCATGTGTGTTATGTTTGATAAATATACGTGCTTTGCCGCCAGGTCGATGTAAAGGCAAACTTCAATTTCCTATAAGACGATGCGTGTCAGGGTGTTGTTGTTTCCTCGTTATTTGCATGAAGGAGACATGACTGTGTCTTTGCAGTTTTTCAGGTGATGTGTAGTCAATTGTACTGACAACTATGGTAGGCGGTGTTTGCCCCCCACCCTCCTCCTCCTCTTCCTAGTCCTCCTCCAAACCCCCGTCCCTTTTCCACCTACTCTTTTCTAAAGAAAACTCCATTGTACTTTGATGGCATTGTAGTCCCTGTAGGTGTTTCATTATGGTTTTATTTTTTAAGTTGGAAATAGTTCTATGACTCCTATATAGTGATGATTTTTGTAACCTTCTCTAGTAAAACCGATATTTTTTATTATCGTGACACCGTTGTCTCCCGCCTCTTTCTTGAGTTTGGGTCTCTGAAGTGATTCGTATTTATGATTATTTATTCAAATAATCATCAATTTTTCTTATATAAAACATCACAAAACAGGGAAAAATACCCATCAAATGGTCCAAAACTCAAAGGAAAATCAGCAGTTCCTCACATTTGGAAGCTGAAACTGTTACATTTTTGGTATTTCAAATGTATAAATCAGTCCATGTAACCCACAAAAGTCATTCCACTAATTCTACTACAAGATAAAAGTAATTAACAATTTTTAATTGTAACTTTCGTAAAGAAAATCCTGGGTAAAGCCCACATTTTTCTACAGTTGTCAGCAGTTGTCGGTGACTCTAGCAACAAGTGATGCCAGTTGAATTAATTAGCCCCTGACTACTGCCTCAGCAAAATGAATCACCTCTCACTTCCATGAAAAAGCAGGTGTTTTCTCAAAAACTCACTACAAGTTTCTATGAAAGTTTGACATCACATCAAGATGTGGTTTTAATCATGACGGTTGTGAAAATACTCACATCTGCTGACTGGACTCCTCTGGGGAAGTTTGGAGACCAAACACACACACACACACACACACACACACACACACACACACACACACACACAGGTGTTTCTACTTACACTGCCTGATCAGCCTGCATCAGCTTACTAATGTTACTGTGAAGCCTCAAACTGGGCGTTCATCTCTGATGTTTAATACAAGGGTACAGCCTAGTGGACAAAGAGGGTACTGCATGTCAAATCAAGAATGAGAAGAACACACAGCAGACAGATTTTTCTTCAGTTTCATTTTTTCAGACCATACACGCCACAGTATAACAGCATTTTCAGGTTCAGCAGTGTGCTCTACTTTTCATAGTGAGAGGGAGGGGTAGTGATCAATAAATATAGCATCTATTGTACACAAGACATCATCATGGCAGCTCTGATTTTATAAAAAACAACATAAGATCTTGTGTTTCTTTATCTTTATCTTAAAAATGGATTTAAAAATGGATTAATAATGGCATTTAGCCCAATAAAATCTCAACTATTTAAACCAGACAGACAGTGGTTCTTTTCTGTGATTTAACTGACCACATACATTTTTAGTTACAGATGTAAAATTACCATTTGTGCAGATGTAGTTGTTCTGTATTGGCAGTGTGTGTATTAAAAGACCTGAAAATCATGGGAGCATTCGCTGACTCTGATCTTGCGCTTCAAATTCTGTGGTTGTGGGTTACTCGGCTGTTTCAGGACAATATTTTAGCTGTAAACATTAATGGACTTTGCTCCTGTACTTCTGCTTCTAGAGGCAGAGAATAATCTCAGGACTTCTCTCTTTTTGTGGGTTATGACTTCTAGCCACAGGTCCATCAGTGACATCAAAACTGTCTTTGACATTAGCATTTCTAGATACTTATTGTGGTGATAATACTACATTTACAGAGCTGTTACCACTTAAAGGGTGACGTAGTTTAAGTTCTGTCACAGAAAACCCCTTCAATACACTAACCTTCAACCTTAAAACAACTCTCTTTCAGGTATCAGGGAGGTTCAGGGAGTGTTAATTGTGGTTTGTCACTTACTGAAAATAAATCTATAAACTCTGCAAACACATATCAGAAATGTTATTTTATTTAATGTTCTTTGTTCTTCATAATTTAAAAATTATGTCTCCGAACAGGACAAAATGTCAGCTGGTCCAGGAGAGTTTTTGGTCCCTTGATGGTGTAAAAATGTTGAATAAAGTTACAAAATACTGTCAGTTTTGGTCTGAAATATGTCGAGATTGGCTTAAAACTGCTGATCCTGGTCAAGTCTAGCCAAGGGTGTCACATATTGTACAGAAGCTGCTGAGCAAACACTAGTTCCTCTTTTTGTGGAAATGACAAACCATAGTCAGACTCTTACAGTATGTGACAACTGGAGAAGCATTGTGAACTCCTGCTGGGTCATTCCTACCGGTCGCTCCACTCAGCAGCAGGTGGGATCAGACTGAGTCTTTCTCTGTAAGTCCACTGTGTTGGTGTGGATGAGCTGATCAGCTCTGTCATCCAAAGCCAGGATTCGGCGTACCGCCTCCTCAAAGGCCGATGCCACATTTGTAGCATCCTTGGCGCTCGTCTCAAAGTACGGGTGTCCGCCGTTCTCGCGGCACCACTGCCTCACGTCCTCCCCTGACACCTGACGTTCAGGAACATCCAGTTTGTTCCCCAGAACCACAAAGGGGAAGTTGTCTGGGTCCTTTACGTCAGCGTAGTAAGTGAACTCCTTCTTCCAGTTGGACAGGTTGAGGAAGCTCTGCCCGTCGTCCACGCTGAAGGTGAGCAGGCAGCAGTCGGAGCCGCGGTAGAAAGGTGTGCGCAGGCTGCGGAAACGCTCCTGACCCGCCGTGTCCCAGATCTGCAGGGTGACGTGGTGCCCATCCACCTCCAGCTCCTTGTTGAGGAACTCCACGCCAATAGTGTGGAAGAGGTGGGAGTCAAACTTGTTGGTGACGTAGCGGTTCATGAGCGACGATTTGCCGACGCCGCCATCGCCCAGGAGAATCACCTTGAGGAGAGCTGACTTGGACATCGTGGTTGCAGTGAGCAGGTCTGCACGAAGAGTTTGTAGACACCAACAACGGAGGAAGGAATATGACCTTGGGGGGAGAAAAACAACACCAATAATGAACTTTAAAGCTCAGAAAACATTTAATCTATCTGACAAAACTTTATGTTCTATGAGTGTAGTGTCTTAAATATGACAGCCAGACTGAGGAGGATTTAAAAAGTCTTTACTGTGGTGCCATCCGGTGGAGATAATAAGAATAAAGCCAGTAGAACAGCATCAGAGTTATTTGAAAGATGCAGCGATTAGTTGATGAATTGATCAGTTGATCAACAGAAAATTAATCGGCCAAACCAGTTCCCCAGCTTCAGCTGTGAGAAATTATAATAAGCATTTTCACTATTTTGTATAAATAAATAAACTTTGGGCATTGGCTGTTTCCAAGTATCAATCTGTTACCAGAGTTTAATTAAGATATTTGCCTCACTGTGTGGAAGAGACTGGAATCAGTTGTTTATGTTTGAGGTTTAAAAACTTCTCTACTAACTTTGTAAAACAAAATGTAACAAATAAATACATATATACATTAACTGAATTGTTATTCATTATTAAAATCATAAATAATAATATTGGTATTAGATCAGGCTAGTTGTCAATCATTAGTTAGTTAGCAGCCCTGATGCTAAATAATAACGATTCAGGTTCAATAAGCAGCTTTGACAGTGCATCTGAACTTGAATGTGTTGAATATTAAAGTACAGTTTCAATATATCTAATATCTTTTACAGTATGAGTGTGTGTGCTTTGATGAGTTATTTGGAAACAGCTACTCAATCGAAGCAGAAGTTTTGCTTTGCTTGCACACAGTTTTGAATCAATGTGAGTTTTTATCAGACAATACGAAAATACTGTCTGCCTACAGACACTATTGCAAAATAACTACTTGGCCTTTGTTAACATGTGGGGTCATTTTGTTCACTGCTTTTCAACCTTTGACCTCACAGATAAATTGTTGAGATAAGAACAAACTGCATCTTAGTCAGCTTTAACTTTGTCGCACACTTTCTGACTGTTTACATGTTTCCTCACACTGACAGTGAGGAGAACTGATTAAAGTCAGTCGACTAGCTAATCCTATTAAACAGCCACTGCCCCCTCATTACACTATGCAACTAATGAACTTCCTACACTGTGTGTAATATGTTATGCATGAAATGATCTGTGTGGTACATCACATGGACGCAGATCACAGGACCAGTGAGTCGTCCAAAAGTGATGAAACTCAACAACAACAACAACAGAGGAAAGATTTTTCAAACTATTTCTCACCATTAAATCTGCAGACAGTTCATTTCGTCAACAATCTGTAGAAGAGAGACAGAGAGAAAGTATTTAACTTCACAGATCACAAAGTGGCCAAAAGAGTTCACCCACTCACAGGCTCAGCTGCTAAAAAGTGACTAATGAGGATTTAAGTGTGAATTTAATCCTGCACCACACACTTTGCATACGAGTGGAGGCTCACGACAATCACTCCACCTACACCCCAGAACAAATCTCTCTGATGTGAGTGGGAAATCTTAGAGAGCAGGTTTAAAAAGCAGCGAGGAGGAGCTTTGTTACATGAGCAGGATCATCTGTCACAGTTAAGATAGTGAGATGGAGCACAGGTCCTGTCACCATATCAGTGATGGTGTGTTTAAGTAGCTGTAAATACCAAACTCTAGTATTCACTTTTCATGATAACACAACAACCATAACGAACATATCTAGCATGTAAAGTCTACAGGTGCTCAAAGGGATTCATCTAATTAAACTATTTATGGTTTTAGTTATTTTAAAACAGAAAATACCAAATCTTTGCTGGTTCCAGCTTCTTAAATGTGAAGATTTGATACTTTTTCTTTGTCATATCTGATAGTAAACTAAATCTATCTTTAGTTTTCAAATGTTGTTTGGTCAAAACAAGCAATTATGTCAAAACTCCGGGGAAATAATAATAATCAGGCTCAGGGTATATAAAATATTTCCAGTCCTGCAGAATCATTTGTACGGTTTCATGAATTTTGCAATTCAATGGACAATAATTTTAAAAAATGACTTAAGTTAAACTGATTACTGCACAAAAGTAGCAATAAACAAGTACCTATGACTGAAAGTTAAAGATACAGCTCCATATTTGAATCCAAAACTGATGACTTCCCTCTGTACGTTACAGGACAGGAGTATATGAACAGTCTGCAGCCAGTTAGGACAAAACCAAATGTGCAGCAGAAAAGTTAAACTACTCTGACTTGAATTAAGTGAAGACTTAAATGCTGCTGTGGACTTGGGGGCATATACGCTGCTCAGTCACATGAACAGGCAGCAATACACATTCTCATCCCGAGGACCAAAATTTGGGTAAATGATGTCTTTGTCCTGGGACCTTTAAACACAGACTGCAGTACATGAACATCTGCAAAATAAAGAGAAATAACAAAGCAGTGCAGTACAGAGGCAGGGATGACTGGACTGGACTGGACTGGACACACACACAGTCACACACTCAGGAGTCATGTGCTTCATTCAGCAGAAGGCGACCTTTTAAAGAGGAGGCTGCTCTCTGGAGTATTTCCAATGAAGACAGGAATACTTCCTCTAAACAGCTTACACATGATTTGATTCAAACCTACACATATATAACATGTAGTAGTTGTGTTTTCTCATGTCAGTGGGAGGGATAATAACTTATATCAACAGGGTAATAAGTTGCTGGTTCAAATGAGTGTGAGCCAATAACAGATTCCTTATCAATAAACCAGATTTATAACACATGGGAGCAACAGATGAGATAGTTATAAAACTGTAAACATACACGTGAAGACATAGACTTTAACTATAATTACTGTGAATTATTTGCAGCAGAAATCCATATAAATTTCTGTGATCCATTTTCGGACACGCAGTCAAACCAAACCAAGACAGGGTGCGGTTAATGTTTTGGCCTGTTATTCCTCTTTCCAACCACCTTTTTCCACTTTTGTTGCACATGTTAAGTTGTGGGAGAGAGACTGACATGACAGCAGAAGTTACAGCATTACAGAAAACAGAAATAGTTCACTGGCGAATGGGAGTTACTCGAGGATTAGCCTCACCGGTTTCAGTTAGCATAAATTAATATCAAAACAGGTATTTATGACTCAAAAACTAGCCTACACTTTCATTTACGTGCTCCAACACTGAATCCTGCCTGCTGGTATTTAGTCAGCGTCAATATTTTTGAGGAAAAATTGCAAAGAAGCGAAGCAGCGAAGGGTTTGTCCGATAATGGACGTATAGCCATAAAGTGTTACTGTCCGATAATGGGTGCGCTAACAGCGGCTCACTCACCTCTTTACAAGCCGATTAAAACAACAGAAAGTGAGAGGTTTTCCTGCTCAAATTGAAGAGTAGCCATCTCAATAAGCGTACCTCACAGTGTGGTGGTCGCAGCCCGGTTGAATCCGCTTCGCTCATCCCGGCAGGGCGCTGCTGTCAGCCGGTGACATGGCGCTCCAGTGTCCCCCGCTGCTCTCTGGCCCCGGAGCCGCTGGTGACGCTCATATGACCCGGGACCGTCACGCCTCCTCGCATCATGCGCTTTCCTGGATGCGGTTCACTGCATCCACATCTTCTTGTACGTTTCATCAGTTTTCTTGGAAAAAAGAGTCTCTTTGTCTGTCCGACTGTGCACACGTGAGACCAAGGATGCTTTTTGAAAACATTACTATTTCTAAACGGGGAACATATTTGGATTTAAAACAGATTAGGAAAGTCACTGGATTAAAACTGTGGCTCCCAACTTGAATCTCCAAGGGTTAATATGAGGAGTTACAGGATGTTTTAAGTAAGAAGAATAGTAGACATATTACTGTTATGCAATGTTAGGATGATTTTCTCTTTTTTACTGGGACATACAAGATATTTTCACCACTTCACTACCAAGGCCATAACTTGTGACACAAAAATACTTATTTGTTTGTGTGTTCACAAGCCAAAAAGGCTGTGAACCACCAGGATAAATTACCTGACAACCTGCTGCAACTACAAACTAATAGCCATCTGTTTATTGCAATGTCGCATGTGCATCATTAGTGGTTTTGCACATGTGCAAAGATCATTCAGATATATGCATCTCTGTAGGTTAAAGTGGGTTAAAATGCATGAAAAGAAATGTATTCTTAAACAAATGACCTGATTAACTATATCTCCACTGTGACAGAAAGGGTGAAATCCTTCACCTGACACAACAGCCAAAAGATAGAGAGCATCTGAAAGGAGACACAACACAGAGCTGAGATACCAAACAGACACATTCCTGCTGTATCTGACTGACAAGATGCTGCAAGGTGGTCCATATCTGAACCATGTGTGGGGGCATTCTCGTTAGAGAGGATTTTATCTTATACATGCCTGATTTGTCCTTTTAAAAGCAGGATGTTAGAAGAGGACGGAAAAGTTGTGAAATACACGCAAGTCTCACTTTCAGTTCATAAAATGAAAACAGAAGTCACTATTCTTCCTATAGTGTGACAGTCAAACCAGCTAGGAATAAAGGTGAGTGATTTAAACAGGTTCCTGTAAAGGCCCCTCGACGTGACGTCACAATGACGTGTAAATGGGTCATTGTGCCACGTCGACTGACTTTAGAGAGTACACCATGGGATATCCACCCTTGAGGCTGCTCAGGGAGGGCGGCAGATTACTAACTCACATGCTCACCGTTTTCTTAGGTCACATGTCTCATCCACTGGATCCAGTTTGCTCCACATGAATGGGATATTGTAGGAGGCCAAGAGCATGTTTTAAGGAATTTACCGAGCATTCATAGTCAGAATGACTTAGAATAATTGCAACACAATACACTTTTTTTCCACAGAGATCAATAAATGATACATTAGTGAGGGGAAAGATTCATCTTAGTGGCTTTACATTATTCTTAACCAGTAAATGTAAGAAAGAGAAGCCAGGAAAAGCAGTTAAATGAGCTACTGTAAGGAAAGATAAAATGACAGGCAATTAGAGAGAGCAGAGGATACAGGAAATGATTCAGCTGGAAGAAGATGACGAGGGTTACTTCTTGAAAAGCTGTGGTTTCATTCTGCAGCTGCAATAGGCAGTGACTCGGCCTCTCTGCCTCCCAGTTGAAAGACAGTGACCATTTTGGGCATTAAAATTCCACATTCTGCCACGCAAAGTAACAGAGAAATCCTAAACATTTCTTGTTTAAACCACAAGTGTATGCTCCATCCTGCAGGAATGCTCTGTCCTTTGTTTCCACCCTGCATTCCTCTCACCATTCCTCATGTTTCACTGTTGAACAAAATACTTGAAGCATTTAAATAAGCACTCTCTTTTCAGTTTGGCATAAAAAAAATACATGTCAGCAGATTTAGGTTAAGATTCTTCATCTTTTCAAGAGACAAGGAAAAAAGAGCAGCTGCTAAACCTTGACCACAACATTTGCAGCTCTTTTCAAATTGTTTGCAAAAGCTTATAAAAGTTTCTCAACCTGTATAGAAATCATTCGGCTGTGGTGAAAACAGGAAAACCATCAAAATGAGGGCAGTTTGCCAAAGTGATTCACAGCAGAAGAGCTAAAACAACTGGTCAATCAATTGATTGGTCAATCACTAGCAGTTTATGAAGCCAAAATACCAAGAATTCTTTGGTTTCAGTTCTGCAAAAGTGCATATTTGCTGTTTTTTTAAGCCGACTCTGATAAAAACTATGATAGTAAACTGAATATTTGGGGGGTTGGACAGTTGGTTAAACAAAACAAGTGATACAAACTTGGACACAGGACACCATTTTCTGTCACTTTATGGACCAAACAGTGGATTAATAATAATAATACTTGGATTTAGAGACAGACCCAGCCACTGTGGTACCACTGCTGCCCACACCTGCTGCAGGTCACAAAAGTCATTGCATCCTCATCAGGGCTTCCTCGCCTCACCCATGCAGGCAAGAAAAGGGCACCCCTGGACACCTGCGTCACCCTGCAGTCTGATCCTCCACACTTTTTGCAGCGAATTTTATGTGTCGGGGTCCCTTCTATCCCTTGAGGAAGCTGCCTCTCACTCACACCCTGGGAGGAGTACTCCGCCCTGAGCTGCCGGAGCTCTGTGCCGGCCATTTCCTCCGCTGACATTTGGGCGAAGGCTTGAGGAGACAGGGAGCCGCTCAGGAGGCCCTGACGCAGGTGACAGTTTTTAGGATTCTTCAAATTGGCTACTTTGCTCCTCACGCAGGTTTTGTATTTGACTTGACTGGATTTGTGGAGCTCGTGGATGTGCTGCTCAATGTCTCTAGCCAACTGTGTAGCCTTGGCCTGATCAGGAGGTTCAGGGCAGAGGGCAGCGAGGAGGAGCTGGACACATTTGGATCTTACAGATGGGAAATCAGAAGATGCAGATGTGCTCTCTGCAGTCTGGAGGCCATCTTTTTCCACTGTAGATGATGCTTCTTGTTCTGCAGCAGCCTTCACGTTCTCCACAGCACTGTCATGTGTCTCTGCTGAACCAGAATGGGAAACCCCCTGTTTAGGAACTCCTCCACCCCCAGCCTCATGTGGTGGAGAAACCCTCTGAGAGACCCCTTGCCCCTTCTCCTCTGTGCATTTCACCCCTTGTGTATCCTTACTGTATTGTCTTTTCCACTTGGACAACAAGCTTTTAACTGTCTTCTTCACGCTGTCGTCAGAGCAGGTTTTCAGGACCCGGTAAAGAACTTTGACGATGTCTGTCGTTTCCAGCTGCTCTGCTGTGATCTGAGACTTATCAAGGTCACCAAGGAGGGTCAAGATGTTCCCATAGCTTCTGTCTGCAGTGAATTTCTCTATCTGCAGTGCACAATGGATGATTTCTTTGGCATCCATGGTGGCTACAGAAAGATTAAATAGTTAACATTGTAATTCTAAAAGATAAAGATACCTAACCTTTAAGAAAATAAAAACGTGTAACTTAATGTAGCCTGTAGGCCTTTGACACTAACTGCAAAATCAATGTGCTGCTTTCCTGATGATCTACTTTACTTCTTCTACCTTTCAACAACCTTTACATATTTCTTTTGTATGTGTTTGTGTTGGTTTACCTGAGCTCCCACATGGTTTGCAGCTTCTTCACACAAACAGCAATCCCAGGAAACGTCTACAAGGGAGCAGCCATGTTGGATTTGTCTTCAAAGAAGGGAAATTGCTTGAATTCACCACTAGGTGGTGCTGCAGCTTCACTGAATCAGACCCTCAATGTGATTGTGAAGGTTTAGGATTATTTTGCCAACAGTTTCTAGCAATGGAACTAAATGTGCTTGAAGGTGAGCACAGTTTGACATGTGTAACATCTCTTTTTGATTTTATTTTTATTTTTATTTAAGCCATTTTGATCTAGATATTATTTTTTAGATTAATACAGAATTTCAAACATGAGCATCACCGACCCTGTCATTATCCTTGTACTACTTTGAGGTGTGTTTAATCTGTTATTATATCACAGTAAAAGGGCCTTGCAGTTTTGCTGTCATTTGTCTAAACTGTATTGCAGGATTAGCTCTTTATGTAAGGATTTATTGTGCGTGCATCAGGCTTTTCATGTTATTCCCTAATGGGATGAGATGTATTCAGAAACCAGGCAAGATTTCTGTTTATTTTCACAACTCTTTTCTATGCACTGACAATATCAACAAAGCTGGATTAATTTATGTGTAAAAGTACTGGACAAGCTGAGGGTGTGTCCCAGTGTTCCAGGGATTAAAGAATTCAATTAAGACACAATTTCAAGTATGTTCATGGATTAATCTGTATGATTATTACCTATCTTTACTTTTTTTCTGGACAGTTGTGATGCAGATGTACAAGAGCCTCAGAGCTGGATGTTTGGAGTCTGCATGCAGAAACATGCACTCTTTGCATACAAACAGGCGCCAGACAGGAATTCATGAGAGGAAGGTATCTCACAACAAGATGAGACAAGCCTTTTAGCTATAGCTGCAATTACATGTTGTGAGGGAGGAAGATGAATGAGTGTTTAAGGATAATTCATGGGTGTCGAGCTTCAACAAGAAATGTTTCCGTAAATAAAAACCACTACAGTGGACTGACCAGTTTGCAGGTAGTTGTTACTGATAATGTGTGTGAATGAAAAAATAGAACATTTGAGTGGATGAACATATGTATTCATTTAATGTCATTTAAAGATGCTGATTACAGGAAAAAACTAAGTGCAGTTTAGGGACTGTGTAAAAATTACTGGGGAGAGGCCTGGGAGTGAATCTTATGTTTCACTTATTAAAAATGCAAGATCATCCCAGTGTAATGAATGTTTCTGGGACCTGTTGACTTAGTTAAAACTGCAACACACTCTAATACACACAATTATAACTAATATAACACCATACGTACCATCAGCTCTTTACTGTCTTCCAACCATTCCTCTCTGGTTGAGCACTTTACTCTCCAGCAGAAGAGGTTAAATAACAGTGAACGGTGGAATGCAGGTAATAAGCACTAACAGTGGCTCTCTCCATAATGGACACTCTCCCTCAGAGGTCAGCACTGTCAACACAGCTTGGTATTGTTCAGAGGTGCAGTCTGGGGTTCAAAGTTCAAAATAGTTCCTTATTTGCACAGATTTTATTCACTTCTGCAACCAAAGTCACAAATCACAGTGAAATGAATTGATTTCTGGCCTTAAAAACACCATTTGTTTGCTTAGTTTTGATTGTTGATACAATAAATCTGTCAAGATAAAGCTAAAATTAAAAATTAACCTGAGGTCAGAAAAGAAAGAAGCACCCTCTGTTCCTCTAAAACAATCTAAAAAATCTACTTTTCTAATAATTTTAATACTGTCCCTTGGGGAAATTTCACTCAAAAACCCATCTGCATCTAAAACACATTAACATCTGCCAGGATGTTTTCAATGGATTTGCCAAAAGTTGTGAACATGGACAAGAGGAGCTGGAGTCCAGTTTGTAATCTGTACAAATGTCCCCTTGGCAACAGTCCACTGCCTGTGAATGGAAAGCTGGCTGCCTCTGTGCACTTAAATTACACAGAAACTGAACTAGAGAGAAAGTTATATATCAAAATTATCTTTTAATTCAGTGAAGCACATCTAACAGCAGCAAGTTCACTCCTGTCAAATTATATATTTTATCACTCACACACAGATACCCCCATGACATATAAATACAAGAGCAGGGTGCCATTATGTAACCAATGGTATGACATCACCCTTTTAATCTTATATTAAAAATTTGCTTTAAGGATTCATGCAGCTGGTGCCAATAGCGATGGAGCTCCTGAGGGAAAACCAATACCGTGTCTCTTCGCATAATAGCTTCTGGCTCTCAAGTCTTCAAACAGCAGCTTTTAAAACCCCAAATGGAAGTTAAAGCTTCCAGGAGGCTTTTAGCAGCGTTAATGTTTAACTTTTCTTTCCGAGTGTGCTGGCTTAAGGAGTTTTCTATCTGGTAATGCACAAAGAAGGATTGTCAACATGTATCACTGGAAGTTTCTTGCAGGTATGTGTGTTTTCTGTTTGCCATTTAAGGCTGTAGTTAAGTGGATTTTGTGGGCCGAACCTGTGACCTTTAAGTCTCAGGAGGGTCGCCCACCTCAAACTGTGTGTTGCCTCTGTGTGTATTGAGATGGGTGGGGTCCAGCTGAGCTTTCAGTGAACATATATAAGAGACAAAAAAGAAAAAAAAACCTCTTTCAGCCGTCAGCACATCGTAGGCCTCCTGCCTTTTGTTTCTCTGGCCACACATGGCTGGAATTCACGAAAAACACTCACGAGGCCCCTCGGATCTTATCAAATAATTTTACTGCGGCCTGTCTACGCTCCTTATCTGTGGGAATGGAATTTTACCAGCACACCACTGCTGTGTCACACGCTCGCCAAGAGGTGGCGCTCACATCACTGCGCTGAGTCCAATGGACCCCTATGAGGAAGTGGAGTCCTGCTGTATCACATCCTGCTTTTGTTGTCTCCGCCTCTTGTGCAGACCACGCCACACTTGATGGCATGTATGCATCAGCGCACACACACACACACACACACACACTACCCCGCCCTGAGCTTGAGAAATCCTGAGGAGGAGGATGGGGGCTTTCTTGTTAAAGTGATCAGTTTCTTCATGGGCAGACATTCATGACAACATGGTAAGTCCCTGCAAGCCCCCCCACCACCACACAAGTGTGTGTTGCTCTGTATGAGTGTGTGTGTGTGCACAAGACACACACAATAGAATACAAGGTATTCTACCCACATTATGAAGGGTTTTTGTCTCTCATCCTGCTCAGTCAGTGCAAGATGCCTCCTACTTAGGGACTGTACACAAATTATTAGGAGGAGGGGTTAGAAAAGGAGGAAGGTTACAGTATTTTTTTATTCTTTGTGCTGACTTCTCTGACCTTTTGGTTGGAAGTAGAAGTACAACCTCAAACTCTCTGTCTCCAGGATTGATTACATTAAATGTTACCCTCTTATTTCTAAACGTTCATCTGCATCAGAACAAAAAGTTTTAAAAACTTAAAATGACATTATAATTTAGCCTTTGTTACGTCTGCTAAAATCTAAAAATGGACAGTTTCACTTAGCATTGCATATGCTAATTGGTGGCTAATGTGAAAGTTAATATATTAAGGTTTGAATGAGATTGCATGATTATACACATTGGGAGGTCACAGTGTCTGCAGAATCACATGTGTGTTTCCTCACGATTGTGGTTGTGGGAGCAAAATCAACCTTGATTTTGTATCTGTGCTTAATGCTTTAGACAGGGCGTGTGCATGTGTGTGTGTGTGCATGTGTGTGTGTGTGTGTGTGTGTGAGTGTGTGCTAGACAATTTGTGTGTGAAGCGGGGGTGGGGTGGGGGTGTGGAGGTTTGCTTGGTTGCACCCTACCCACCACACCCGCCCACCATGACCTTGAGGGTGATCACAGATGACTGGAGAGGAAGTAGTTTTTTTTCTCTTTGTGTCTCATTTCTCTCCTTTTCTGCCTCAGGGTTCATTCTGTTTTGACTGACACACTGTCAGATTTCTACATATCTTCAGTTTCTATTTTAGGGCTTACAAACAAGACAAAGTGTCACAGTCTTTAGCTTGAACTTGTGCTTGCGCAGGAAATGGGACTCCCCAAACATGCAACCGCAAAAACTACTGACTGCTTTGTGTGTTTTGCGTCTGCTGCGGCTGATCATAACATTGTCCTCTGCTGATAAAACTCAGAACAAAGCCAGAAACAATAAGGATGTACAATGATATCAGCTCCAAAACAAAGTGAAAGACACAATCACAAGACACAGAAACACTTTCTTTTGACTGTGAGGAAACAGAGCAGTTTATGTTACTTCTTGAATTTCATAATGCTTCTGGTGATGTGATGCAACATTTCTGTTGGCAATAGTTCAAAGGAAAGTTGCAACCTCCAACTGTATGCCCTGAAATAATTTGATTGAGTTGTTTATTCTCTAATAATGAGCTCTGTTAACCCATTATACTGAAGGCAGTGACCTGAAAGATAACAGAAAGTACAAGTATTGATTTTAATACTATCCTCACACACATGACTTTGCTCTGAAGGACCAATCCTCTGCAGTTATGACCATTTGTTCCCTCCAGCACACAAACAATTATCCACATTGATTCATCACATTTGTTTTCCCAGGAAACCACCCCCCCTCCCCCCTTCTCTGTCCCACACACATGCTCTGCCTCATGGGAAATCCACCACCAGTGGGCCCTTACAAATAACCACATCCTCCCACGTTGCTCACAGTTGTGCAGCATCTATACCGGACTAATATTTGTAATGTGATCACAGTAGAGGGGGCACAAAGTGTAAACTGTGCACATGTGTGAGGAGCTGTCTTTAGTCTGGTTCAGCTGCGTGCGAGAGCAATGGTGTCCAACTTAAAGTGGCACCAAGGATGCCTTTCAGTTCGGCAGCATTACTGATAAAGCAGTTCAAAATGACCACCCCACCATAACACAAGGATTTATGGGTAAAAAGATAAGTGCTCAGACCTGATTTGCTGCAGTAATGTTTAGGGAGCATGGCTAAGAATAAGAAAACAAAAGGAAAATAAAGACATTATTACTGGGATTAGGAACCTTTCATAACATCTGATGCTGGCATGGCAGGTTACCAGACCTCAGTTACCAATAAACAAACCTCTGGCAAGTCATGTGACTTTTGAATGTGGTTAGAACCAAACTGTACACACCTCAGCAACCTCAAAGCAAGACTATGTAACTTCTGATGAGCAGCGGCAACCACAAGGAAGCTTTTATGGTATTTATACAGCAACACAATTTGTGTTTTGTATTGTTATGTGTATATTTTCCCAGTGAGTTATGTGTATTTGTATAAAGGCCCATCTGGGGACAGACATAACAAACTATAAATGCTGTGGCACTGGTCCATCCTATATCCTTCTCCCCATAAAAATAAACATTCAGTATATTTAAAACATGGTAGATAATGGCTTCACCATACTGGTCTCATGCAGCTAATTCTAACTTAATGTTTAATTTACCATCTCTATCTGCAGTACTTTTAGTCCAATGCCTGAACCAGCCTTCAGCTGTGGTGCATCAATCACAGCACTCCTGCTCATCACTCTGATGGAATCCACAGTTTCTAATTGAGGACAGCTGAATGTCCAGCTCATGCAAAGTCATACACAACCTTCCTTTGTTTCTTTTGCCTTCATACAGAGCTGCAACCACACAGGCAGTGTGCGCACACGGTTAAATATCTACCTGTGTGACGAGGTTTACACAGGTGTGATCCAGTACATGGAAGATAAGAGCTGAAAGTGCTTTTGTCTAGAAAGGTGGCGCCCTGTGTGTAAAAGGCTGCTGTAACAGAAGGCTTTTTGTCCAACGTGACCTGTTGTGCCCCATATCTTCTGTCACTCAGACATGAAGAAGAAGCAGGAGGTGTATTGTTTGGGGATCAACTTTGGTATAAATTCCTCTGAAACAGAATTCCTAAGATGCTTTTGGTGCTTTTTAACATGAGAAAATCCCCTTGCATGAGATAATCTATCATCTAATCTGAATTTTTAAGTTGTGGTGAGAGAATTAAGACGAGGAAGGTGTCTCTTCTTTGTACAGTGGACCTATCAAAGTCACGTGCAAAGTATTTTTTCCAAAACGGAAAGGACAGAGGCAGCATGTACTGTCCTTTTTACATTTTTAGCCTGAGATCTCCCCCCTTCTCTCCCTCCTCTCCTCCCCCCACTTCTCTGGTAATTTCCGTTGGGTGATTGAGTCTGAATTCCAGATATCCCACAGTTAAGATTCATGGTCCTGCGGTGTGCACGGACAGGACACTTCTTAACCCTTTTCACCTTTCATTCTTTTCCTCTACCCTCTCCTCTTCTTTTTTTCCATCTTCTCTTTCTCCTTCATTTCCTGCTTCACCTAGCTCTCCTTCTCTTTCTCCTCCTCCACGTCACTGCTCCTTTCACCCCCCTGCAGATTTGCCAAACACATTCCTCCCCTCCCCTCCCACATCCTCCATTTTTCTCCTCTCGGCGCCTGTCCTCCACTTCAGCCTTCTGACGGATGCACGATTAGGAGCTCGGTGAATCAGAATCACAAAGCCATAGGGCTGACATACTGTATGAAAAGAGGAACTGAGGATAGAAAAGAAGTGTGAAAGAAACTGTGGGATGAAGTGTGTTTGCGAACTGCAATTGGGCACAAGCCACAGGAACGTACACACACAAATTTACTGTATGCAGGTGTTCGTGTGCACGCGCTCCGATGCTCCTACAAATTCCTGAGTGGTCATGTGGCAAAGACATCAAGCCAACTGAGAGCAGGAACCACCAGCTCACTCTCCCTGTCTTTAAGTAATCAATAAAGGAATGCACACACACACATACTGTACTGTTTAGTTCAAAGCATGAGATGAGAAAAAGCTGTGAAGAGTTTAGGTGTAAAAGGGGTGCGATCACACCTACACTTCTTTGCTCTGAACAAAAATAAAAACACTTTGCACTTTTGCATTCACTTCCATCAGACTTACAGTGCCAAAAAGGGGTTTAAAGCAGGAATATATAATTTTTGAAAGAGGAAAAATCACAATCTGCCTCTTAAATATGAAAAGTTGAATTCATAGGCAATAAAATGCACCATTGCTCATTTCATTACACTCATCATTTTAGCCACTACAGCCTGCCCTGGTCTGGTGTGACCAGAAGCTTGTGTTAGCTGATGTCAGCAGCCTTTGACGATGATGTCTTTAAAGCAGCTGAATCAAGAGAATCCTGGGAAATTAAGGCAAAGTCATTGTACCATGTTCTTGAAAATAAATTGTAACTGCTGGTCAGCAAAAGTTACATAGTCTTCCTCTACAGTATATTCCTAAACATCTCAACAACAACTGGATAGATGTACTAAGAAATTGTAGCTAAGAAAGGTTATTTGTTTTAATTTGAACTCATATTTCAGGTTCAGCTGCTGTAATTGATATGCTATCTTCACACCAGAAAAGAATACCCTGAGAAAAAGTGAATTCCAGCATCACTTAGTCAAATCAAACAAAATTAAAGGAGTAAAACTTTGCAATGGAGACATCAAGCAACCTCTCCAAGCATGCTTGGTATGAACACACACCCAAAAATCATCACTCATCCAACTCTGGACATTACACCCACACATGACAACTGTCTGTTTGAAAGTCGGTGCTCTCTCTATTTTGCAAATATTTAACCTCTGAACTGCTGATCATGTGGAATCTGTGATCTGATACACAAAAACACCAGCCTGAATCTTGTCTGCAGCTAAAAACTCCGTTCAGAGGATGAAAGCCGGTCTTACAATGAGGTTGACATGATGAAACACAGATATACACACACTCTAAGTGGGGACATCTGAAGGCAGAGCGCAGGTCATGCTCTTTTCATTCCCCTGGCTTTGAACTGAAGCCCTTTGTTACTGAGCTGATCTGAGGTAGACCACAGCGTTGTGTCTCACTTCCTTTGTGTCCAGCACTTAACACTTGTTTCATTCCAAAAGGGGAACTTTAAAGTACAAAAAAACCATACACAGTGTGCTGGTCCACAGGTTAGAGGAAGTAACACTAAACAGGAAGATGGTGAGCAGTCGTGTAGTCTAGCATTGAGCCATGATAGCTTGTTGTAGTTAAATCAAATGGAAACAGCTGCTTGCTCGGGTGAAACTGGAAAATTTTCTCACGACTTTAGCTCAATATGAGAGCTGATAAAAGTGATTAGCATTGAAACAAGTGGTATAATTTCACCAAATGTGCAGAAAAGAAGCTTAAAATTTGATCTTTGGAAAAATAATCTGTAAAAGCAACAAAATGTGGCTCCCTTTACGAAAAACAAACCATTGTGAGAGCATGATTTAAATCTCATGTTACCAAACTTCCTCCTAAGTGCCAAAGTAAAAGCTAATTTATCATATAACCTGTTTAAGAGCCAGCAGTTACATCAGCTCTTGAGAACTGTTAAATGACCATTTTAGGCCATTTTGTTTCTTCATCTGAACATACCAAAGAGACTGTTGGGTTAATTGTCTGTACTCTGATACTAACAGTCGGTGAAACATAGCAGCTGTGGCCAGGGGTGGAAAAGGGGAAATGTTTTCTCCATGTGGTGCAAAGGTTCACAATCTTGCCCTGGCTGCCTCAACAGAGTTACATAACAGCAAACATGTGAAAGAAGTAGGAAAAAAAAAGACAGGAGACTGAAAAAATGAGGGGATGGACAGTAGAGAGAGAGAAAAAAAAGGGGGAGGAGGGAGAGAAACCAGATGATGTCATGCGTTTCATAGTAAAAGAAGGGGCTAAAGTCGGCAGAGCAAACACGCAAACATCACACTTCTTTTTTTTCCCTCCTCTTCTCTCATTCTTTTCAGTCGGAGCGAAATGCCGAGACGCTGAGCGACAGCTACGATACAGGCCTCGAATTTCAGCAGATGTGGCAAACTGGCCTTATTTGGCATCGCAGGAAAGAAAAAAAAAAAAAAGGAAGGAAGGAGGCAGCGAGGGCCAAAATTCCACATCGGGTTTTTATCAAACTGATGTGGAGTCAGCAGCAGCAGCGGCCTTTCAAGCTCCAAAGCTGAATAACAATATCTGGAGGCTATGAGGTCAGCCATCTTGAGGCCTTAAGTCTTTTCTTAAGGTAAATAAAACGAAGTTCCTGGCCTCTGATGGCTTGATGCCGAGCTGTATTCTTGTTCAACCGTACAGGCTGCAACGAAATACTGATTTTGAGGACTCCTGCGTGAAAAGAAAAAGTTGGAAAAAAGTATTTAAGCTGCAAAAACACTGATCCAAAATCACGTGAGGAGGCCCATGTAGAGGTTTCTTTGTCTGTCACTGACTCTGTGTGGCGACCTCAGAGCACAAACTGTTCATTTTGACACATAAAGACACATTCAGCCGCTCACATCTGACAAAACAACCAACAGGAAACAGAACAGACACCTCCTTGTCTGCTCTGTGCTTGCCGGTTTCAGAAATAGCCGCCCCCGCTGTTATCAGGCCCGGGTCACACTTCCTGTCTTTCTGCTGTGCTTGAATTTGCGCGGGGGATTCTGGGTAAGGACACAGAGGTACGATAGGTCCCGCCCCCCTCCCCACACCCCCCGCCCACCTATGTGAGCAGCAGGAAGTCAGCGCTCACACTTCCTCCTCGTCTAGAGCGAATGGAGAAGTGGGAGACGGTTTCAAGCAGAAGAAAGGTCGCTCTCAGTTCTCTATCTGAGCCTCTTCATCGTCGTCCTCCTCGCTGTTATCAGCATTCACAAATAAAGGGCTATTCTGTCTATTATACATCCACTTTGATTAAAAGAAACAAATATTCTGAACATCAGCAGAGGAATCCACTAAGTTTCCTTTCTTTAATCCTCCTAGTTTTATCCTGTGGTGTATATTTCTGAGACAAATTTCTTGTCTTAATTATGACGACACAATTTGCAACGTTGCTGTAACGACACTTCATATATCTGCAGAAGCATTTGGGTTTTCATGCCAGCACAGGAACAGCATGCAGCGAAGATACAAGGAATATTCATCTGTCTTTTAAGCAATAAAGTGCTGTGAAATAAGAAGTCAGCAAGTAAAGTAGAAGAAGAAGATGAGGCATGAAGGCAGGCTACTGTATGTTGCAACACATATAACTGCAGGGATGCTGAATGTCTGATAAGCATGTCCACTTCATGCAGCCAGGTGTGAAAAGAAGGATTTTACTTTGTTTCTCAGTCTACTGTTTTTTATTAACACATCCGGCTCGTCTCTCTGCTTCATACAGGACAACATGACGTACACACTGGGCCTTCTTTAGCATAGTCTGACCTTTGCTTTTGACGTGATGTAACATATAACATGATGTGACTCTGTTTTTTTAAGGAAACCACCCACCATGCCTCAAATGCTGGGAAACGGTCTTCTCTGTGGTGAAACTTTTCTGGTAACCTTTTGACCATAGAATATCACTCTGGCCTCAGTTATACAGTAGCTACAAGCCCCTGTAGGATCAGTGGCCATGCTCTCAACTGCAGCCTGACTGGCTATCTGTTTAGCACTGAAATTACCTGGATTCTTAATGTGCTCACACATTGACAAGACGGGTCATATTTCTGTGAAAGCTGCACACATTTGGACGTGTCTTTTACCCTTCTCTGTCTTTCATTGATATATAACAAAAGCAGTAATACAGTAGATATATCAAGTGAGTAGGGCATGAAAAGAAAACCCTCTTCTTGGCAATTTCCTCCTAAAAAATACAAAATTTGATGCTGCTCAGTGACTTTTCAAGCCCAAGTTAATGCCCTCGTCTTAATAAACTCTCCATCCCTCCCACATTCCTGACACAATGGCTGCTCTCTGCACCAAAAACAGTGGTTCTTCAGCTCAGGGCCAAACAGTAGAGGAGGGAGGAAGAAAAGAAAGTCCCTCTTGATGTGGTAATGTATTGTCCTTGTAATGGGCAGGTTATCTGGCTGGTTTCAGTGTAACAGAGGAAGGGACGGCCCACATTCTTTGGAGCTGACCTCATGTTTGAAAACCATTATGCCTGCTCTAAAAACCAAAAATGTGGGTATGTAAATCCAAACACGAGCTGAGACTGACACATTAAAAGTGTGTTAGGGAGTTCAGCCTTGAGTAGAAGTAGATTTCTGTAGCTTCAAATGTGTAAAATCTTAATGAGGGTTCCTGCTCTCCGCAAAAGGTGAACCAGATAAGCACATATTCTGAAGGAGGAGACGTTTCATTATTTATTTCTCTTGTTCTTCCTCTTTCTCTTCCCTGAAAGATGCACTCCTGAGCCAGTAGTATCTGCTATCATAGCTTCGATTAGCAGAGATAAGGGGCTGTGTTGGGAAATTCCTGCACAGAAAATGAGAGTATGTCCAGTCGTGTCCAAATATGGTTGCACGCTGGCACTTGGCAAGAAGCGAAAAATGAGGTAAGAGCAACAGATTTGCGCTTGTGTGTGTGTTCCATATGGACGTCCTGAAAGGCAAAAGACGCCCACGCTGTGACAACAAGAGAACAGACCCTTGACCCTAGGTGGGGTCTCAAAGCGGGGACAGTTCAAGCAGTGAAAAGGCGTTGATAAGTCTATGCTCAGTGCACCTGCTGCGCACAAACAGGCAGCTTGTTTTCAGCCACAAAGATGCCCCTCACACACAGTCCGGGAAGTCTCATGCATATTCATTTTCTTCCTTTTACTTTACCTGCCACAGTCAATTCATCACCCAGCTATGTGCAAACACACACACACACACACACAGAGAACGAACAACAAAGGCTGCTAATGAGCAGGAATGCCCACAGATCAGTGAAACAGCACGACAGCTGTCGCAGCAGGGGGGTCCTCTCATTGGTCGTCTGTTGTCCGCGGCCAACGGTGCCCCCCCTATCAGACAATGGCACGCCTGGCTTTTCCCGCCATGGGTGTGTTAATATTGTACAGTGAGGGGCAGAAAGGAGCAGAGGGGAGGAGGTGGGGAGGGGGAGGGGAGTGATTGATTGGAGGGCACTTCAGCTTCAGGACGGACTTTCTCACCCCTTAAATTGGCTCTCCAGAGGACCAACTCTGCTGTTGGAGAGGCTATTGGGGAGCATTATCAACTGAAGGGCACGAGGGTGGGAATGCCAGTCCGCTTCCTATCTCAAGATAAAATACTGCACATTGTGGTTTTATTGCCCACTTCCTGTTAGGACCGTTTTCCAAGAGTTAACTTGAAGCTCGCTGGACATCACTGATGTCTTAAGTTGAATTTGTTTAAATTATGACGTCTTGTGGTGAATACACTGCAAAAAATATCCATCAATCCATCAGCATCCATGGGAGCTGGAGCCAGTCCCAGCTGACACTGTACAAGAGGTGGGGTACACCCCAGACAGGTCACCAGTCTATCACAGGGATGACATAAAAATATATGTAGAAATCATGAAATACATACAAATCAGTTCCTTTGTGCATCAATGCTTTGTAGTTAAACTTAAGGGTTGAGAGGATGATGCCCAACCAGGTCAGCAGCAACACAAAACAAGGCAGAGATAACTGCACACACTTCAGGACAATTTTTCCTGGATGGCATTCATGGCACTGCACTCATTTGTACAAAAAATGAGGAAATGGTTGTGGAAGGAATAAAAAAAAAAAACAGGGCAAACCCTGCCAATGTTTTCACCCTTGCACACATGGCAAATCACAATGTGCAGTGGGTGTGAATGTTGGATTGTCAGCTTTGGAAAATTGTGGGACACAGCCCCTCCAATGGTTGGTTGGAGCGTAATGAGGCCTTTAACATTAAGGCCAGAGAGCTTCTTGAATCCCTTTGGAACGAACAAAGGTTGATACACCTTCAGTGAAAGTGAAACATCACATTTAGAAGTTGGAAAATAAGCTACATGATACTGTAACTGTCTTTCTGCTGATAGCATGTAAACATATTCAAAGATTTTGAGCAGAGAGTGAGAGCATGCTGGAAAATTGGCTTCACGTTCAGTGTGGCCAGAGAACTCCATTAAACAATTTTACTGCCATAACCCCCCCGCACTGTAATAAATAGAGGTGTTACTTTCCACATTCACCATCGCACTCCACATGCCCACTACCTTACAGCATCAACAAAACACAATCGTCATTCATAACATCCCAAACATCCAGAGATTTATACGTCACTGTTAATTCACATACAATGTGTGTGATGACATAAGTGGAACAGGAGTGGTTACAGTAATTCCCATCTGCTGCGGCGGGCCGGTCTAATGTCTGAGGAATGCACAACAGGAGACGCTGGCTCTGGGAAGAGGAATGTTTGCAATTATGGCCGGTCCTGGTGGACTGGAGGAGCGTGTGTGTGAGTGAGTGAGAGTGTGTGTGTAAAAGGAATGAAAGACTGGAAGACAAAAGAAGACAAAATTTGTCTTGAGGGACAACAGCAAACAGTATAATTGTGTGTGTGTGTGTGTGTGTGTGTGTGTGTGCGTTCAAACCACTCCTCCACAATTTGTCTGCCTTCACCGTGCTGTTAGATGGATGCAGGGATTACATAAGATGAGGTCTGATTGGCTGCTTCTAAGCATGTCAACTGGACCGGTCTGCACAGATGCATCCTGGTGGATTATGGGTAATATTGGAACGTTGCATTAAGGGCAGACAGTCTGTCTGACTGACTGTTTTCTCAGTCTTTCTGGGCTCTATTGATATTAATACTCAATCTAATACAGTGGCAGGGCTGTGAAAGGAATACAAAGAGAAAACAATGAGATTCTTTTTTTATTTTGGCAGTGATTTTCAAAATAAAAGCCCCACAGTGTTTTAGGATAAAATCATAAACAGAACGGTGAAGGAAAACAGTCGAGACAAGATTACATAAGACTGCATAAGAGCATGAGTGTTTAGATGCATTTTTTAAAAGCCTTGTCTGCAGAGGATGGTGGCTTATCTTGCTTGAGTTTCATGAGTAGGTCAGATGATCTGATTGGGAGTGCACAAACTTTTACTCTATCTCTTTTTGCAGAGATAAATTACAGTGCAGTTACTGTGCATTATCTTCTAATCTTTTCTTTCTCTGTTTTGCTTACAAAGTGGAAGCTAACAAGCTAGGCTAACTAGCGTGGAGGTAGTTGGCTCTTCCTCAGTCAGAGTTGTTACATATTTTATAAATGAGACGAGACTTGTTGGTGGTTTATTTTCCAGGGTCAGATGTGGTGATGACAAATAACCAGACAGTTGTGGCTAAGCCGCAGCTAATGAGCTGGTTAACTGGATTTATAGTCATGGAAATCAAAGGAATATTGTCTATGAGTCATCATAAAAGTAGCCTGTTTTATAATTTTAGTTTTTCAGGAGGGTTTTTGTTGTAAAATATGAGCTTTCATATAATAATATATTTTTTGAGATATGTTACATTGAATGTTAAAATCCTCACTTATATGAACATTACAAGACACTAAGTCTAATGTTGCCATGGATTCAGTGAGTTACATTACAATTTGAAAACCTTATAGCCTCACATTTCATAGGTTGAAACCACCCTGACTGCTCAAAAAGTAAATTATAACCACCCACCCAAATCAGTTTTTACCCACTAAATTAAACTGGCAGCAAACCACCCAATCTCTTAAGATGGGAAGTGATATGTTTTAGTGCCTGCCTACACAGACGCTGCACCAATCAAATTACAGTACCAACATCTTAGTTTTGGTAATTACAGTTACCGAAACCATCCATTTTAATTTCAGTTTGACTTTAAGCTTGAAACAGCTCAATCTCACCTGAATGCACAGTCACACCCACTCTTTACACTGAGCATTTCTGACTCGTCAGATCCATAAGAAGAGTCAGAAGAAAACAAGCCCCCGATTTCACAGGTGATAGTGACAGGCCTGTGCATGTTTGTCCCCCATCTTACAGTAAAGACTCTCTCTCTCTCTCTCACACACACACACACCTACACCCGGCCAGTGAAACACAAACTGAGAGCGAGTCCAAACACTCTCCCCCTGGGTCTGAAGCAAATCAGCGGATCAGCTAGTTTGAGTCACAGCCATCGATTCCTCGAGCCATCTGCTCACTTTTGGCTCAGACGAGCATTTCCATGACAACACCGTGTTGATAAATGGAGGAGAGTCTTATTTAAGTCTGCAATCTGTTCATGTGGTGAAGTTAATTCTCTATGTTTATTAAAATGACTGTGTGGCCGCTGATATGGCCTGACAGAGATGAGCTGTAATCCTGGATCAACATTTTCATAACAGAGGGGAACTTGCTGTTGCTGGGAACATAAACACATAGTTTTAAACACGGGGTCTTTCAGGAATGAAAAATAACTTGCACCCATGGATTTTTAGAGATTATATTCAGGGATTTTATCAGGTTGTAAAGGAGCTGGAGGCATGAACCTCACCAGCTTTCAACTCAGCTGTGATTAAAATGCAAACCAGATCAGTAACATTTAAGATTTAGAGGAAGTTTATACTGTGCTTCTGACAACGCATCTCAGGCCAAGACAAAAAAAACAAAAAAAAACCATCCCCATTACTGCTCCAGTTCCCATGAAAACAGGTTACACCTTTTGTCTGTGTGGAGATCCTCTTTCCTCTGCCCTTTTCACTTGCATTTTAACCACGAGTTTTCAATTCCTCAGGGGTTCATCCACTCCCACTCATGTATACATGCTTTACTTACAGATTACAACCTTCAGTCAAACTGAATAGTGCTGCTACCTGCTGAATAAGATGTTGTGAAAGTGCCACAATGAAGGTATTTCTAAGGTGTTAAATCTCCCTCATAATGCAGCACATACTGTACTGACATATCTGAGCAGTTTTACCCTGTGTTGATGGAAAATAAGCTCTGTGACAAACCTGTGTTTGGCTCTAAGATATTCTGTTTCTATCAAAATTGCAGACAATGAACTGGAGGGTAAAGTTTGTCTCCTGTTTCAAGAGTCAACAGACAGACCTAATAGTGGGGTTTCAGCACTTTAATTTGCTGTTAATTACAGACTGTATATTTAAAGCAGAGGGGGGAGGAGATATAAATACTGCAGCTCTCCAGATAAACCAGCTATAACCTTCTTGACAGAAAACTGCAAGCTCAAGTTTGTTTACTTATATAAATGTTTTGACATCAGTAATTTTACTTATTTCATCACATTTCAATTTGTATTTGTAATTGGCTTTTTTGTTAAGAGATAGGCCGAGCTGTCCCCTAGCTTAGGCTAGCATGAAAACTGGAAACAGTTAGCATTTTTACAATTAGGTTTCTGTAGGATCAAACAAACTGTATCATATTGAGTTTATTTGCTAAGATAATCATCGCCAAGCTGTAGCTTCAAACTGAGGCTAAAAACATGAGCGAAGTTTCAATCCTCTCATCTAAGTCTCAGCAAGGACTTCTCCTTTAATGTTGAGTCAGTTCAGTAATTCAGTAATCTTACTTTTACTTCACTAAAACTGCAGCAAAGTCACAGCAGTTACTCTCGAATTAGACATTTTATTCCTAGCACTTCCCTGTGTCCTTGCTGGGACCCCTGCCTGCTAACTCAGCACAGTATTCAGTGGGTGACAGTCTCAGATAAATGCTTAAAATGTAGGTAAGTTGTCAGCTTCAGCTCTGTGTGAGTGAGTGTATGGCCCCGGGGTACCTCAAACCTTATCTGTCTGACTGTCTGTCTGTCATGAGTTATATAAGATCCAGCCTGGGGACCCACACACAGACACACTGCATGAGCCTGACAGGACCTGCATGTCTATCTGAAGTATCTGGCAGTACTCGTCTCTGTCTGATCAGCATCTTGTCAGCATGGATTAGTGTGTGTGTGTGTGTGTGAGAGAGTGTGTGTGTTTTCTTTGACAGTCTGGTGGGTGCTGGGGGAGTCAATGCCAATTAAAGCACACCATTAACATGCGCCCAGAATCCCTTGACAATACTCAGCAAACCAAAACAAAAACACTGAGTTCATTAGTGTTACATAACAAATTCTGCATTGAAAGGAGAGTTTATGTTTAGTTTTAAGGCTAGGTTTAGCTGCCAATGAGACAATATGCATGAAAACTTCAAACATCATGCTCTTAAGCCAACACTTAAAATCTTCTTAACCATAAAAGCATCCTAAGCCCTTGCTGCTGTCAGGAACATGCCTCAGTGTGTCCTTTCTATTGAAAGTAATGAGAAAAAAGTAAGCTGTCGCCGTGCAGAGAGCTTCCCGACATGCAGCCTTGCTGTAGCTAGAAGCTACCAGTTGTCCTATTTATCAGCACCGAGCCCGCGCAGCCTCACAATCCAACTAAACCATTTCACCCCTGCGGCGACCACAGCCGAGCCCGGGCCGAGCCCTGATATGACATAGATGTGCAAAAGAGAGAATCCATTTAGCAGCGCTGTTCCCATCACTGTGCAAATTGATTCACTTCTAATGGCTATGGGCTGCGCATGGGGCGATCTGTCTGGTGGATGCAGGAATGCGAGCGGCTGCCAGTCCCTAACATTAGCCTATTGTTTCCCTATCAGATGCTGACAAGCTGATAGAGACTGCATTGTAGGGAGACTTGCGGTTGCACTCGAGCACTATCTAATCTCATCACCCAGTTAACTTGGTGGAATGTAAATGTGATGTAAAACTGTTAAAATAACCATTCTGCTGTTTAAAGATCCTGACTTTTCCACCATTTTAGTTTGAGGCTGAAAAACTGCTCTTGTACTTGTCTCATTATGTCAACACACTTCCAGAGCTTTTTTTTTTTTTATCAGTGTTCCTTCAACAAGATGCACATGACTTCAAAGGCAGTGGAGTCACTTTTCCATGCTACTTTTCCATGCTACGTTACACTGATAAAAAACAGTTTCTTTGGTTTAAGTCTTATAATTGTAACTACTTAACTGAACATGAAAGGTAATTACTTCAAGCGGCTTTAAGTACGTCCCACCTTTTGCATAAAGCTGCATCAGGACAGGTAAAGCAGGAGTATTAGTCAGATGACTTTGCCTTTCCACACTGGATTAGGTGGATGTATCATGATCCAGATGCATACAGTACATGCATCAGGACCGTCAAAGCCACAGCCGCGCACACTGCTTACAAGTCTGGTTCCTTTGCATCGGGTACAGATAATAAAAGAGTTGAGCCAAGAACACTGGAGCTCAGATCATCCCAATTTTACACACTCAAATCTTATTCATATCCAGGAGCCGTATCTGGGCCAGAGCCGACTCACACTCGGTGCCAGAGAGTGCCAGGACTGTGACTGAAACAAAGCAAGAAGGGTGTGTTGTTTCGAGTAGGACTGAGGCAGGAGAAAAACAATCCATCAGTGATCAAGTCACTGAAAAGTCAGTTCATTTCAATGGGATTAAATCTGAGGAAAGTCTGCACAACTTTACCTGTCAGCTTCAACTCTTGAGACAAATTTGTGCAATCCTGATAATCTAGACTTTTGAGGGAGGAGACCAAAACACGAGAACAAGTTTTCACTCATCCTTCAGTTCTCTTCATCAACCCACCTTTGACAACCTTTAATGACTGGGGCTCCCCACAGATAACTTCTTAGCCATGTTCCGCCATTTACTGGTCCACACTTTCTCAAGTTTTTCTACACCTTGCCACACACCTAGGCAAACAAAATGTGTCTTTAAAGAACTAATATAGAAGAATCTATGAGTATAATACCCTCAAACTGTGGAGAATAGGGTCCAGACTGAAACCCTGATCTTTAAACTCAACAAAAACAAACCTCCTCACATCGTATTGTTCGTGCAGAGTTTTATTTGAGCTGACAAAAGGACGACAGCACCTCACACAGACACATACTCCTCTTTCCTCACTTTAGCTGTGTATAACCCATCCTACTCCACCAGACACAAGGTTTTGTAGCTCTTGGGGCCACGAGTGCTCTTGTGTTTGGGAAGATTTGTTATGGAAAGACGGAGATCGAGGGTGGGCCTGTTTCTGGGAAGTAACCCCGCTCTGACCTCTGAGAAGAAGAAGCTGGGGGAGGGTTGGAGGAGGAGGAGGAGGATTCTTTGGGATTGTGGCAGCTCTCTTTCTCTACGCCTCCTCTCAACCCAGGCTGCTCTCTTTCTCTCGATTTCTCATGTTAATCCTCTGCTACTTTGTCTCTAATTTCTCCTTGGAGCTGAGGGCTAAATAATGTTCATAACAAGCCGCAGCGTGGAGAAATTCTCCCTTTTAATCCAACGACAACAACGGGGAGATCGAGCTGGGAGTCGCTCAGCTGGCTCTCTCCGGTGAATATTTTGGCTGTGGGAGCGAGGAGCAAGTTTCATTTTACACATCCTCACACTCTCAACATTTCTGGGCTTCATTCAGTTGTTTGTGTTGGAGCACTTATCAAAGAAAAGCTGTTTCTGCGTGGTCACCTGCACATGAAGGCCTCGAATCACCCAGCCGTCATCTCTCTTGTTCATAGATTTGTTATTCCGGCATGGCGGGGGCGCTGTGGCCCGACGTCGGCCTCACACGGCTCAAATTCCCTCCCTTCCCACGTCAATTATTCCCGCCTACATCCAGCGAGGTCCGAGCTACATCGGAATGCTAATCTACTGCGTAACAGATGGGACGAAACCTCAGTTTCTCCCCACGTGCCAATCTAAACATTTACATTCTGATGAGAGAAGAGGAGGCCTGTATCTGGGTTTTTCACTTCTTTTCAGAAGTGGTTCACCACTCTTTATTGCACACACACCGGATATAGTCAACCATGATGCAATACAGAATAATTTTAGAGTTTGGCTTTTATCAGAAGTGAAACAAATCAGAGGTTTTTTTGAGATGCAAGTCATGGTGTTGCCCAATTTAATCTTTAACTGTCATTTCAGCTCCAGTCTTCATCAGATCTTGATATTTGTGGTAAAGTTGTTTATCTGTGGGATTTTTTTTTTTGAACGTGGTTTTGGTTATGTGGTGCCCTATTTTGTGAGTTGGAGTGTCAGACAGTGGGTTTGATAAATATGCTTTGGGCCTGGATCCAAGCACACCTGGTTTTCACCAAGTTTTCAGACAGCAACTCTCTGAAACTCGTCTATAAACAAAGATAATAAAGTCCAGTAAATAAATAAGGATTTTGCTGTTAAGTTGTTCTTAATGCGGCCACACTGAGACGATCCAGACGACAACAAAGCGTGTCCGCCGAGGCTCTGCAACGAGGTGCTTATTGCGCACACGAGCACTGACGCCATTGTTGTTGTTGTGCCCGTCTTGGCCGCGTGCCTACGCTGGGGTGCAGGGAGTTTTTGGGGCACAAGGAACAATAAAGGACATGGGTGGCGTTTTTGGAGCTCGGCCCACGGTGCCAGTTGCCAGGGCCAGTGGGGAGGGGAGAGGGGGGTCACGTGCCAGATCTGCAGACAAAGAGGGTGAGTCGGTGCTCATCTGGGCAGGAGTCCAGTTGAACTTGGGATTGGGACGGTGGAGGTGGGGGATTTGGGGGGCGGTGAGGGAATGTAGGCACACGTCTGACCAAAGCCTTTATGTGTGTGTGGGGGGGGCCTCAACGGACAAAAAGACACAGGGACCGGCTGTTTTTTTCCCTGCAATGACGGAGGGTCACTCAGGCATCTGGGATTCTATTCACCCAGCAACGGCTCAAATCTTTAAAGTGAGCGTTTTGGGGGAATTACAGCAGCATGCAGGAAGTTCTGTTCACTGATTTACAGTACAAGCGAAGCAGCCACATGGATCCTCATCAGCCCTCTCTCATTTCTCACTGACTCCTTTTTTAACAGCGTGTGTAACCTCTTAACATTTTGTCCTTTTGGATTGTTTTCATGGGAACTATCAACTGTTATAAACAAATCCTCTGCCCACAAACCTCCATAATTCATTAATCCAGGCCTCAAAACAACGTGGTTTCACCTTTGATACTCGGGGTAGAGGAAACTTGGCAGAAAGGAGAGCAGCTGAGCCAAAGACTCGCACCAAAAAACAGGAAGAGCAATCAGGTCCTTGACTTCCTCGTTGCAGCGACGAGAGCAGAACTGCTCCAGCGGGACTTATTTAGGAGGACAGAACCTGCAGAGGCCTTGAGAGCTGGTTTTGATACCCATGACTCTTACATAATTATAAACACAACACTTTACCCCTCTTTGCAGAGAGCTGTTACTTGTATTTTTGTTGTAAACATGAGGACATATCCACTAAACCTGTTAATCTCCTGAGATAAACAGCCCCATCAATAGTCACTGACTGTACTTTTACTGTGCACGCTGTAAGTAAATCAGGTCTCCTTATCTTTATTGATTGGGTGCTGACCTAGATTGCTCACACACTATCAGTGAGTCACAGTCTGGGAAGTCTTTTTGCTTCATAAGAACAACAAACACCAGCGATTGTAGCCTGCGACGGTCAGGTCATCTGTCTGTGATACAGCAGATCAATAAATGCACCGTGGCTGGTACACCATGCACAACAAACTTAACAAACTGCAGTCTGCACATTTTGCATACAAAGTGAACAGAGAGCATCTTATTGCTGCTGCAGTTTCCACATGAGCCCCCCCCCACCACACGCTGTTCATTTTCCTCACGGGGCCTAATGAGGGAGCATTAACGCTCTCTGGGTGAACACATTAGGTGAGATGCATTAATTGTTTGGCAGTGAGAGTCAAACAGAGACAGGCTACACATAATTTCTGCCTCGTTTCCACGGCGACTGACTGTTGGGTGGTGTAAATATTGTTCAAAATGTACTAACGAGGTCCTTTTAATGTGTTAATGCATCTCATTTTATTATGACTTTACTTTCTGCCCATTTGATGGCAGTTTTGTATCATTTTGACATGTTATTGCATGATCTGAACCTTTAACACCCTGTTCATCATGTTGACATGCAACTTCCTCCTTCTTATCAATCTCTCAATCATCACCCCTCACCCATTGTTAAAGACGTGTCATCCTGTGACATTTAAAAATGGAGGTGAAGCTGTTGCTGCTTAAAATGTCATCCAAAACTAATTCTGAAACTTCGCTACCAAAGTAATTACTGATACAATGTGAGAGGAAGTGAAGTGCAGCCAGGCTTCCCCTTTTTGGACAGAGCAAATACACAAAACACACACACACACAGTGCGGGAAAGGCATGCTGGGACATTCAGGAGGCAGAGAAAGCTGAGCGGATCTTGGCGGTGATCAAGGCGGCTTCATTCCTCCACGTGGGGTAAAACCCCCCCGAGGATCCTGAAGAGACAAAAGAATTTGCTAGCGATGTTGCGGGTTTGGGTTCAACTCTCGACCTTTGGCAGCATCACACCGAACAAAGACCACATCTCGCACAATCATGAACTAGATTTAGCTGCTGAGACGTAGGAAATCAACTCCAAATCAATTTTGCAAACTGCTGCACTGATAATGAATCTCGTAGTCAGTTGATCCCTGCTGGGAAATTGCATTTTACTCAATGCCAACCACAGTGGGGTCAAAGGTCAGGCTTGGTGAAACAAGATTGAAGTGAGAGTTGAAGGTTGGTTTTCCCTTACCACAGTTTCACAAAACTAGATGTTATTGTTGTTTCCACACTGCTCAAACCTCCAACTTCCTCCTGAATCCCTCGAGACACGGAAACCACTTCTTTAAAGTCTTTGATGTGTCAATAATATCTGCATTCACTGGGGGAGGGGACTGGGGTTGATGGGCTCTTGCCAACATTCCTTTCCTTTTCATTGCGATAACATTTGTTTTTTGCCAAAATGAGTGTTGTCAATGAGAGTATTCACTTCCTTTAGACAAAACAACATGTGGTGCAGGATTCCTGGGATGCTTGGTAATTTAAAGTTTTGGGTTGTGTATGTCTGCGCTGACGTCCTTGACTGCGCTGGATGGTTGACAGCAAAGGCCGCAGCTCAACAAAGTCAAGCTCAGCCATTGTTTGCCTTATTGCCCCCCTCCCTCCTTCTTTCCTCACCTTGCTCTTCAAAGCTGGTTTGCTCTGCGATAATGAGGAAAAAATGCGTCTGCACCGCGCCACCAGCTGTGCCTGAGCTTACAACTGAAGTGATGCTCATAATAATGGTAATATGTAGATTCAGATTCCACCAAAAGTCAAAGGGTTCGCTTCTAAAAGCAAAGCAAATGCTTTCATGAGCAACCAAACTGCAGACATAGCCGCAGGAAAGCGAGCCGCAAGATCAATGACATCATTATATTTCTGTGTGCACACCCCCAGCGTCCTGTCCTCAGATGTAAAAGCTTCAATAAATCTCAGGATGAGGCAAAATTTTCCGCAAACGACGGGGAAATCAGCCAGCTTTTAAAATCTCCTCGTATTCATGTGAGAGTGAACACAGGTGTGTGTGTGTGTGTGTGTGTGTGTGTTGCAGCATTATCAGTCTCCTCTATTTAAAAATGCAGATATTTGTAACCATGACTGCTTTCACTGTGCCACTCTATTTCTGCACTTAAGTCATCAAATTGCTCCTTTTTAAAGGAATAGTCCATCATTTTTGGGAAATACCCCTTACATGCTTTCTTGCCAAGAGCTACAGGAGAAGACTGACACTGTTAAGTGCGTTGCTTTGTTGTTGTTGTTGCAGCAGCTTCGAGCTGACCTTGGCCCAGCGTGACTCATCACCATGCCGGCAGGCGTTATCGCCAATGCGCTGCCCTCGCCAACAGGAAATAAAAAACAAACACTGTGTCAAACAACTTCAAGATATGAGGTTAAGTGGATTATGGGTGTGGTGTCAGTTTGAGCTCCTGAGATTCAATCAGAGCTGTGAGCAGTGAGTGCTCTGCGTGAGAGATCCCTCCACTAAAACATATTTAATACTGTATCACATTCCCCTGAGCTCTGAGAGCTTGAGTATGTGTAACTCACACTGTTTAACACATGATTCATTAATATGGTGATAGTATCCTGATTGACTCCGGCAGGGTGTTGCACAATGAAGCCTTTGAGCAACAATGGTTGAGCAACTCATGTCACATACTCCATATGATGTAACACCATGAGCAGCCTTTATAAGTGCCCTGAGGGCAGAGATGAGGAGCGATGGGCTATATGTTCCTGAATGCTATCTTGAGCGGCGCAGTATGAGCATACCACTAACCTCTGGGCCTCAAAACAAAGGTAATGATCTGATAGATAGAAGCTTTTTAAATGCCTTTCTTACTCATGTTTGCAATAATAAACCTTCCTGCAGGCCATGAGCAGAGACCAACAGAGAGGTAGTGTTGGGAAATTAACACAGACACACAGGCACAGATAGATTAGGTTATCAGTGCAGCTCCACCCTGATAATATAAACTCAAACTGACTAATGTTTGCACCTCCACTCAGAGGTGTAAGCTGCAGCATGAGGCTAGCATCTTTGCTTAATTACAGTAAGACAAGGGCAGCTTCATCAAGAGTGTTCAGTCGCCTGCAGAGTCAGGACAGTGTGAACAGCTCAGGCGCCTTTCCAAAACCTGAATCATCAATCAACGTTTGGGCTGTGGGCTGAAAGGGTGTCCTTGGGCGTTTCAGCTGCATATACAGAGCTGCAGCGTCAAGAACATTATAGACAGGAACGTGATAATAAATCAGTCTGATTCAAACGCCGTGCAAGCTGAGGCACCTATAGACTGAAGCTCACCTGGAATTTTGTCTGTCTCCCCATCCATTAGAGTATCACAGCTTCCTGGTGTGGCTACAGTAGCAACAGGCAAAACAAAGCTGCCCACACATCAGAGTATGCTTCATGTAAACTTCTCTCATACATCAGATGTACATCATACATCTGACTCTGTCCCTAAAACTGGAATCATAGTTCCACAAAGAATCTTGTGACAGGCGTCCAACGCTCTACTATATAGACAAGTGGTTGTAAGGTGTTTGCAAAAGGGTCAAATGAACACAGCAGTCGGATCTCAGCAACATGTTGCGTAAAAAGCTGGTTAATCCAAACTTCTCCTTATTCTGTCCATGAAAACCACAAATAAAACTAGTAACAATGCACGACCTCTGACTTCACACCAGCCGAGAACTCCCTGAATTACTGCAAAGATCACTGAATCCATCCACCATAATACTGATCATGCTAATATGATGCTTTATTGTTTCGATGTCAGAGATATGGCTTCATTACAAAACACCACAGACGACCTGAAAGGGAGCGTCTTGCCAGTGCAAAAGCTTGAATCTCCTGTAGTTTCCTGACCTTCTGCTCTGCGCTGTTGCATGTTACTCTCATGCTGATTAACAAAACCCAAATAAGAACATGACATGATTAAGCTTGTTATTAACAAGGGGGCAGTAATTAAGCAGCTCTCTCCTGGGACAGCTGGGGTAATTAACGCTCATTATCAACACTGTACCGGTGAAGGAACATGGCCCAGGAGTCTCAGGGTGCCACACTTCTCATGAAGCAGAAAGAGTTTTCTTTTTGGATTACAAAGATTCTAAAAAAGTATTTTTCTTCCTTTCTGGTTTCGCTGATTACAGTACCAGATTTAATGCAAGAGCCAGACATGAATTATTATTTTCTTTTTTAAGAATCATTGCTTTTTTTTCTTTGGTTTGGATCAGAATATTTAAGTGCTTTTAGTCCATCCAAAGCAGCGTGTGCTTCAGTCTTTTATTTTGAAAGAAGTTAACATTTGTAGTGATGCTGCACAGTTTAGTAGAACCTAAAACCATTTCTTTGAGAAACAGGAAATCAGTCTTTTTGTCTCAGTCCCACATGGATTTCTAAATGAATTGGAAATCTAACAACATGAAAAATTAATAGAAAGCATCACATTTGTAGCTATCAAAGAGTTCTACTACAAAAAGAACTGATTCTATAAGTGGACATTTTCTCTGTGATGTTGTGTAAAAGAGAAATCAAAAGTGTCAGGTGTCTGCAGCAGCAGCATCATCTTCTGCAGGGAGGAAAAGGGGAGATGCAGAGAGTGGCCCAGATCTGTGCCTGTGGCGAAGGAGGAAGCATCTCGTCTGCAGTGTGGCAGCCGCAGCCTCTCTGCTCAGAAATGTCAAGGCTGTCGCTCTGTATGAGCCTTCAGGAGAGCAGCCACTGAGAGTTTCTCTGTGTTTACACTTTTTTTTTTTTTTTTTTACGGACGCACAGATGTGCCTCACGCAAGCATGGAGTTGCACATGCATCTGTTTGTGTGATCATGTGCTCCCTACATGCACAGCTCTACTCTTTTGCTCACGCTCGCTCTCGGTCAACACCTCAGAGTGGATATTTTCAGGAGCACCTCATCAAGTCACAATGAGTCGACCTGACTGGCTGTGATGTGCCGCGCTGAGCTCTGCTGTCTATGTAGCTGCATTGATTCTCTGCTATGCTTTGGCTAATGCATTTACAAGCAATGGGGAACGTCAACACCATTTAGACACCATTGATCGGGGCCCCACCTGGGGCCAGACTACTAGAGCATGTCTGGGATAATCAACCCAAGCTATAGACAGGCAGCTCTGCCTGCTGCTGCTGAAAAACCCTCTGTCTGCAATGCAGGACCACGCCCGCCTCTGCCCGCTGATTCTTAACATACCAGCTGTGCTTTTATGCATCAGTTTGATGGTGTAATTAGTGGTCATACAACTGTTTAACTGACTTTTACCAGTCCACAGGATCTGATGTAATTATAATTTATGCAACAAGAGAGCTAGCACTGACATTATAGGTGGAGAACAGGCTTTTGAGCTGTTTCCGTGCCTCCTGTAGCCAACAGTGCATGTCTGCTCTTTCTTACTTCTAAGTCTTACCTTCTGTGTGTGTGTGTGTGTGTGTTTTGCTCTCTATTATTTCTCAGCACTTTGTGTCTTTGTTCAGAAAAGTGCTATAAAAAGTTAGTTCCTGCTAACGCTGCCGGACACACAACAGCACTTATCTGTAAACACATTGCACAAAGAGGACATGAATGGTGAAACATTCTGAGGCCTGAGCTGTTGCATAAAAACGTGTTAATGTATGTGCTCAGTATATGAGTGATTAAACAAGAGCAGTCCATCAGAGCAACTTATTTAATCTCGTATTTTGCTTAAACATGTTAAAAAAGTAGTGAGATCATGTAACATGATACATTCTTCATGTCAAATTGTGTGGCTTTAATCTAATAACTGTCTCCAATGGATTCACAAGTCTATGTTAGACAAGAATCAGGGAAATTCCCCTTTATAAAAACTGTAAATAACTTCAGGAAGGATAACAAAAACAGAAACCATGTTCCAGAGATAAGAGGTATTAATAACAGACGTATTCATGTTGCACATGTCCAGTGAAAACCATGTATCCAAATTAGGGTATTTTGAGGGTTAGCGGGTTGAGAAAACCTTTCTGCTTCTTAATGACTCAATGAATTATCTCAAAAATACATTACATAACTGAAAACAGGCTTGTTTTTTGTGAAACATTCAAGTTTTAGAGATTCATGGTTTTTAAAGGTCAGTGACACCATGTAGAAATCACATTCAGATTCTAAACTTCCTGATTGCAAAGATGGATTTTTTTTTATTTTTTTTTTTGCACTACTAGCACCTAAGAACATAAGAGTCTGTCTGTAATTAATAGTATCATGTAAGAGACTTATAATACATTATGGTTTGCTATTCTATTACAAGCATCACCAGAAAATCCTCCTTAAAATCATTCCTTATTAGTTTAAGGGCTGCAGGCAGCTTCAGTTTCATCCATATGACGTTGTGGCTATATTGAGTTACTAACACACACACACACACACACACACACACACACACACACACATAGCCTTTGACTCTCCAAACATGGCTGCTCATACCTCATCCGCTTGTCATTGCCATATGTCACTAAAAAAACACCAGTGGGGAGCATTTGTATTCGATGACCTCAAACACAGCAGCAGACGAGGAACAAATGTTGCATATTTTTAGGGTGCAGCGACCTTGTGCTCTCTCTTTATGTGTTGTCAGCACTCAACAATAAGACTGTAGACAATCTAGAGAGATATGGTTTGGACAGGAAACCACAATAATGACACAAACACACCGCCCACAAACATGTTTTTCCTGTTGACCCCCCCCCACACACACACACACACACTACCACCTCCTCTGTTTGTGTCTCTGCAGCTGGTTCAAAGACACGGTGGATATTTCTGAGCGTATTAAAGGTAATGGTCAGGTGTTAACATGCAGTCGATGGAGATGTAGCTCCTGGGTGGGTGGTTGCCATGGAAATCTAGGGCAGACTCTGTTTGTCTCTGCCAGCAAATGATAGAAAGATAATTGACTCGGTCGGTCGACTCTGAGGAAAACCAGCCAGTACCTACAGGTAATATATGACACACAGATAACAAAGGAACACTTGGCCAGTGAGCTACACTGGTTCTTTGCTCTTCAACAATAGAGGCACTGATTGTAAACAAGACTCAGGATGCTCCGGTGTACCCTATGCTAAAGGAGATAGGAAAGGAAGCACTGAAGCACCTTGGCATTTAAAGAGTTCAACCAGCTCTTATCATGGCTGCTGTTTCACTCAGTCCAGAACCTTCCAAAGAAAAAAAGACTTTGACCTCATTCGTTGAGTCCAGAGTCGGGCTAGCATTTCTGTGAGGCTGTTCTTAATCACAGTGGTGCTTTGAGCTAAATGCTAGCATGCTCACAAGGACAGTGCTCACACACATCTGTCTTTGCCCAACATCTAATTATGCCTTTACATTGACTTTGAATGTCCAAAATTCGCTTTGCGTTCTGTCTGAACACACTGTCACGGTAGCAGAGACCATCCTTTGGAGACCATGAATGTTTTTATAAAATTTTGTGTGTGAGAACTTTGACCTGATGATCACGCTACAGGAAAATTCATGGGATCACTAAAATCATCAGGATTAATCCTCTTAGCATCAGTAATATCTCTACCAAATTCCATAGCAATCCATGCAATCGTTGCTGAGATATTTAAACATTAAACAAATATGTAAAGCTCTTTTCTTCTTTAAGAATCGTTCTCTCTCTGGGGACCATGAATGCGTCAGGGCAATGCATGAAATAGTTTTTATATTTCATATAACCCAAGTGGTCGACCAACCAATTGACAAACATTTCTATACCTTGTGCCATGCTGCTAGCATGTCTGTAAACAGTGTCTGTGGCCACAAACCAACCACAGCGAGTCAACCCTAGAGCCTCAGTTACACAAAGATCCACAAGCCTCCAGTGCAAACACCCTGCTAATGGAGCTTCAACAATGGCACATGTGCACTCAGTAACCACTGATCAATCAGTCCCTCTGTTAATCAGGCCAGTTTCAAAGACATGCCTTTAGTGGAGACGCGAGGGTACAGGAGACAGATGGTCAAATATGTCTAAATACGGACAACAGACAATATCATAATCTCCCGACTATTCAAAACACGCCAACAGGACAGGCTGATGACAAGTGCTTGCCAGGGAGAAACCATCTCCTCCAGGATAACGAGCATCCTACCGCCCAACCCCAGGATGTGACTCAGCAGCAGCTGTTGCCATGGGTTACGAGGCAGGACAACTGTAGGATCCCAACAAGCTTGGTGCCGCCCCCCTCCCTCCACCTTAAATCCTCCACCACTTTCTCTGGGAGGCTCTGCAGCAGGCCTGTGTGGAGCCACGCAGCATTCAGAGGGGAGGCAAAGGGAGGGAGGAGTGGGAGAGGGGAGGTGCTAATCCCATCTGAGCGAGGACCTGCGAGGTTTTGGCCTCGCCTCCCCGCACTACCCTACTAACCTCCACGTTTACCCCCTCCTCCTCGATGCAGATTAATGCCTTATTAAGAGCAACTGACTTAACACCAATCCACTTACACTCACATGTAAGATTTGCAGACTATTACGTGGACTGAGATCAATCACAAAATCAGCAATGGAAGAAACAGCCATGTACTCTGATTGTGTCTGATTTATTCTGAATGTGGCATCACAGGAGACAACACATACTACACCTGAGATCCGTCTTTACTCGCTCAAAGTGTCGATTCATGTGATCACACTCCTGGCTGTTCATCACTACACCCATGCAGACCAAACCTTCCTCTGAAGCCCAGTCGCATTTCAATTGAATAAAAGTACAAAACGTGTGGATACTTTAAATGCATGCCATTTACAGGAAATGTCACCGATGTCATGCTAATGACATTAAGGCTTTGGAGGCGGTGGCTAATTTAGGACGAAGGCAGTTTAGGACCAAGGGCTGAGTAAATCTCCTGCAGAGGCTACGCCCTATTCTGGGTCACCATCCCATAAGCCACTGCTCACCAATGCATCAAAACAGCTAACAGGTACATGAACAATGTTAGAGATACACCTCTGATCCTCTTTTATTTCTGCTTTTTGCTTCACGTTCTTGAGTGAAGCAAGAAAACATGCTCCAATAAAATGCATTTATATCACATTAAATGAGTCCTTAATGCCTTTAGCTTAGCTTAGGAAAGCCTGAAATGATCAAAGCCTTAATAGGCAGTGTCTCCTTCCTGGATTGCAGGATAATTTCCCTCTATAGTTTGTGTCTTTTAGCAGTAATCGCTGGCTTTAAAGTGAGTGTTGTGCTGACTGTGGTGTTCACAGCTTCTTCTAGAGAGAACCTCCATGACAGGTGGTTTAACAACCTTTCATTTCCCGTTGTCTCTCTCTTATTTTACACACACACACACACACACACACACACACAAAATTCATCTCCTGTGCTGGTAAATCCCTGCGAGGCTCGCTGAGGAGACGTTTAAGCCTTTCAATAAGAGTACAGCCTCATCCCTTAAGTAATGCTAGAGGATTGTTTGGTATCTTGAGCGTAAGGTAGTGTGAAAAGTGGGTTAGACTAAGACGAGCGGTGCAACTGTTAGCTTAACAATATTCAGTTAGCAAGTGTAAAATGAGGCTAGCGCCAGTGTGAGGATTGTGCAGCAGTGTGGATAAAGGCTAAGGAAACACTGCAGTACACTTCTTTAGTAACAAATTCTTTTTTATTACAACATTTCACGGTTTTCCATTTCTGGTAATGGTTTGTGGCAGAGTAACATGACTGCTGGGACTTTTACAAAACTCCAAAGAATTTTGATCTACGGTCGAAAGCAAACACATGGAATTAATTGCCAATATTTTCTTTTCCTCATTTGAGACAATTCAGAGACAGATTGCAACACAAAAGCTATCCTGAATAACTCTGACAGAAGGACAAAAGTATGTTACAATTTAACCGTAAATAAGGTCCATTTGAGCATCTCCCAGATCAAGATGGAATCAGTTACACTTTTTTGTTTTAATCCTCGTGTACATATAAAAGAAAAACGTTGTGACAGACAACAGTATCAATTTTTGGGGCATTTACATTTTGGCCAGCGTACAAACAATGTTGTGCATTTCCGAAAATTAGAAGACGAAAAACAATAAAAACAACAAAAAAATAAAAGCCTGACGCCTCAGCTTTGGCGCAAAAGCAGCCACACAGGAAGTTGGGTGTTGGTAGTTTGATTTTTTTCGGGGAGACGATGATGAAGCTTCCTGGGGACGCACACCACGCCCCGCCCCGTCCCTCGGGCCCTCGCCATTGTTGGTAGCACAGGTGGTCTCATCCGTCTTTTTTGGACTATCTTCTTGCAGGCCCCCCACCCCTCTGCTCCACCTTCAAGACAAATCTTCCTCATCTAACCCCGGCAGCGAGAGGGTGGCGTTCGCTGAAGGTGTTTATGTGGGGGTGGCGTGGGGGCGTGGGGGGTGAGGGGGTGGTGGGAGTGAGACGGGGGGCCCGGAGGCATCACCCGTCCGCGGGCTGCGGCAGCTCGGTTACGTTTGTCGTGTCATAATTTCGGTTACAAAGTTATACAGCTAAAAGAAGTGACTGAAAACAAGGCAATGCGGGGGGAGGAGGAGGAGGAAGAGGTGGTGGTGGGGGGTGTACAGTGCATGACGGGAGGGAGGGGCTTCACGACGTTGCCGCTGCCTTCTCCTGTTCGATGGCTGTGGAGGGCGAGAAGAGAGGAGATAGAAATGAGTGGATAACAGCACAGAAAGAGTTAAAAAGAAATGTGATGTAATCTATCTCCCCACACACACACACACACACACACACACAGTGCCTTTAACTTCAGGGATTGGAGCCTTACTTTCTTTTGAAGGCAGGGGATTCTTCTCCTGCGTCTCTGTCTTCTTCAGCTTGGTCTTGTCGAAGCTGGTCACCTCTGAAATGTCGGGCTTGTCGCTCATTGTTGCAGATAGTCTGTGGGATCAGAGAGGGAGCAGTTAATGAGAGCTGCAGTCCTCTAACAACTGCACCCAAATCAGTGATGTGAAAACCACAGGTGTCGCCTTTAATCTCCTGCAACCAAATGCTGAGAATGATTCCATAAAATACATTTATATATATAATTAATAGGCTGTTAAATTGTTAATGAGGTTTTAAAAAGGCAGAAACCACCTGAGAATGTGGTCCCCTCTGACTTTTAATCAGTCGAAGGGCGTTGCCTAAAATCTCAGCGGCAAAAAAACCCCAAAAAACCCATTTGTTCACTTTAACTACATGCGTAACCGCAAGCTACTTTTCCCTCTAATGTGCGCGGCTGCGTCCGCCTCCTTTTGTTCGCCTGCAGGCTCTACCCAGCGTGATCTGACTGCCATCCAGCCCCGTTATCCAACACACAGAGCTCGGGGGATGCTGCACACACACACACACACACACGGAAAGAGAGAGAGAGAGAAGGGACAGGCTGCTCCAGACAATGAAGCCAGTCCAAAGCGTTCAAAACCCCCTGACATTTACATAACAATAGGAGTTCCCATGCTGGGCAAAGCAAGAAAAAAAGGATAAAGACTGAAGGCTCAAGTGCACATTTGATTTAAAAATATATCATTTAAAGGATAAAAATGAAAAAAGTCTAAAGGTAAAATGTTGATTTATGAATGTCCACTCAGGGGCTTTCCACATGGAAGCTGTGCAACATCCGCAAATTCACTTGTCACGTACTTCTCCCCTTGGGGCGCAATCTGTAGGAACCACCGCCCAGATTGGCATTCTGCTCATTCATCATGGCCGTAAAATCCAAGTTCAACTCCAACAATTTCAAAAATATATATATATGTATCAGCCCCCCCTCAAAAATGACCCACCCAGGCGTGCGTCCTCACACACTTAACAAAAGCGCAGCGTTATAAAGGCATCGTTTTAATCACCAGACGCATGCAGCTCGACCACAAGCGGCAACAAAGGAAACAGGCTGATGTGCATGAACGTGCAGGACAAAGACACACACACACACCACACACACACACGCCTGTCAGATCACAGCCTGAGCCTCAAAACGAGCTGCATTCACTGAAAAATCACATTATCTCATGTTTTGTCTTTTCTTATCCATTTGGCACAACATCATCCCCACGCGCCCTCATCTCACTCCTAACACCACCCTGACTGTCTCACTGTCTTAAAGCTGCACACAGTAAAAACACAAAGGAGTGAAAATGAGTTGTAGAGCAGGGTTTACGTACCGGAGTATCGGCTGACGGCTGGAAGGTCTCTGGTCAGTGCGTTGCAGCAGTAGTGGCGCGTCTTTGCGCAAGCATTAGATATAGTCAGAAATATGCTAATGACTCTGACATCACCAGTTGTCACCCATCCTCCTGTGTCCCCCTGCTGGTGAGGAGCAGAGCCTGCAGCCTCGTGCTCAGAGCAAAAGAGCTTCATATCATCTTCTCCCAGAGGAAAATGATGAAATGTACGGATTTATCATGCGTCTGCGCTTTACTGTAAGCCACGTGGTGCTGAATACCACACTCCATCCCTTATTTCATATGTTATATCATATGTCAGCTGATACACCATAACCCTACACTTCTGTTTACCATTAACACAGCGGTTTTACTGAAAACATATCATCAGTTTTGCAGCGTTTGGTCTGAAAATGACTCTATTGTGACTTAAAATTGCAGACAATGTGTCCTTCCTCATTACTTTTATCTGTCTGTGGCTGCATATTAATGTAGAAAGGGCGCCTCCTGGTGGCAGTTTAACATTCAGCCCTTCACTTTTCAGTAGATACAGATGGAGTGTTTTTATTGACATCTGATAATAGATAACGCACGGTTAAAGGTGGGGATGGCACTTTTGTAGTTGTGTTTTTCCCCACCTATCAGGGCTTAGTCCATCTAAAGGGACACGAGATAAATCTGAATGGTCAGGTGATTAAAGGAGGAAATTTTCTATCAATGTTTCAGACTTTTCTCTGATTTTTGCCCCAGACTTGTTGGATAATGTCATCTCAGAGTCTGTTATTGAAGTTGAACTCATATAAACATATAAAAATATGACAAAAGGAACCACATTCTTTGTGTTTTTAATGGAAAATTCAAATGTAAAAAGTAACCGATGACTCAAACTGTCATAAATATGGTGGAAAAAAATCTGTTTTTAAAATGTTTTAATGTTAAGCTGCAGAAAATTGAAATACTCAAGAAAAGTACAGGTCCACTTACGGGAATTTTCCCCAGAGCTTTCAACCACATCCGGTTTTGTTTTATTTTTATGAACCCTTGAGCTCAAGTTTATTCCCATGTGCTAAATCATGGGCTGAGAGCAGGATGATGTCATGGTGATGTCATTAGAGATGTCTCAGCTTGGGCTTGCACATATGCAGACATTATCGAGTTGCATCATGGGAAGTGTAGGATACAGCATTTTTAGAGCCACTATGGATTAAAATCAGGATATTTCAATGGCTACTACTTTAAGACGTCTTATACTAAATTGCTGCAATTTCCCTTTAAATCTACAGGGAGAGATGAGCAGGACAGTGTGTATGTAAGCCATTGTCAAAGCTTTATTGTCATAGAAACAGCTTGAGTGTTACATATAAAAAAAAAAATCACTCTTTTCCACCAACTTTTCTCCACCTACAGGCAAACAGTGAAACCTGCCTCATTGAACAAAAGTGACCCATTACAGCTGCGACAATTACACTATTTCCATCACAAATCATGGCTGAAGTCTTAACACTATAATTAAGCTTTGGGCTCAATTACTTTTCATGACCTTTTGGAACATGGGCAAAGCACCCAACAACAATCAACAACAGACCTGTCAGAGAGTTTAGAAAGTTGCTATTACATTTTCATATATCTTTTTTTAAACACAATTAAGAGGTAATGGAGGAGAGGGATGTTATACAGATGTGCAACCACTGGGTGACAGCATCTTATTGGGAGAAATGACACTGCAGAAGATTCAGTACAGCTCACTAAAAGAACAGAACTAAAGGTGAGTAGATCACATGTGCTCTGTGCTCTAATTTGACTCTTCTGTCTGTGGTCACATTAACACAGTTTGACTTGTGGTGCAGCTGTTAAACTACTGTCAGGTACCTGATGATAGCGCCAAGCATAAACTATTATTACAATCAAAGTCCATAGAGGTTTAGCTAGTTAAGGATTGGGCTATAACTATATTATTTTAATATTTTTAGCAGCTGTTAAAGCAAACACTTTGGGGGAAAAGGTGCACATTTTCACTTTTTTTCACTACTTTTATTACTTTGCGAAGCAGAAAGGGCCAAAATATTTCAAATCACTTGCTGTAGTGGAATGCTTGTCTTAAAGTGAGGTTCAAATAATACATAATGTTACACAATGGACCCTTTGGTTAAAGTGAAGGCCAGGCCTCTGCTGTTCAAGACTGAAACTGAAACAAGAGGAAAAAATAAAGAGAGAGAGAGAGAAAAAGAAGAGATACTTATAAATACAAACTTGGTCTTCAGAGAAGGAAGTGATATTTCGCTGTGTCTTCTGGGTGAAAATGTCAGACGATGTGTGGGAGTGACCTTTTAACAGTCACGTGTGGTTGGCCAAAAACACCATCAGGCCTTTTTGAGCCTTTCAGGGCCAAAAGTGCCGACTGACTGGTCTGACCGGGGGGTGGGGTGTCTGGGGGGGATAGAGAGAGGGCCGGGGGGCGTCCCCTCTCTTGTTCTTTACAAGGGTACGTGGCTGAAGAGGTAGGACACTGACTCGCCGTTGTGGGTTCTTCTGATCGCCTCCGCCAGGATCATGGAGATGTCGATGACCTGAGGGAAACAATGTGACATTATACACAACTAAAAATTTAAATGTCTGCACCAACTCAACAGACAATAGGCAAAATGTTGCGTTTAAGATTTTGAGAGCCTGAAGAAAGATGCTCACGTGTTGGAACAGTCTTATACGGAAAAGAAAAGCACTGCACATATTCAGGAGCAGAAAGTGATTATGTTTGTCTGTACCTGTATTTTCGGGCACGCCTTCATCTTCTCTTCCTGTGGGATGGTGTTGGTCACCACCACGGCCTCAAACGGGGCGTTGTTGATGCGAGAGATGGCGGGACCGGAGAAAATGCCGTGTGTGAGGATGGCGTAGACCTTTATCGCTCCTGCATCGATTAACCTAAAAGATGAAAAGACAGTTCAGGTGAATCAGTGCACAGACTTTATTCTATTAAATCAAATCTGCTTTCCGAGCTTTCTGTTAAGTTTTGATGACGAGTCGTTTTCTTTAATGGATCAAAGGTGTTACACAAACTTGTGTTGCAATATCTAAATCGATAAAGGCACCTTATCAGTTTAATGTCAATATGCTGAAGTCACCACATCCTTGTGCAAAAGTCTGTACACAGTTTATAACTCAACAGGCTGTGATCACGCTCTGCTCTCATTCTACAATGGTAAACCTCACAGACATTAATAAAAAGGATTTAAATGATACTGACTTGTCGGCGGCGTGGCAGATGGTGCCGCAGGTGTCGGCCATGTCGTCCACCAGTATGGCCACCCGGTCCTTGACGTCACCCACCAGCACCATGCGATCCACTTCGTTGGCCTTCTTCCGCTCTTTGTGGATGAGAGCGAAGTCCACATTCAGACGGTCTGCAATGGACGTCACGCTGGACGGAGGACAGGAAGGAGGCAGTGAGATGCTAAATGCTCCGACTGAACCTCAATCAAATGAGTTCAATATGTTCATTGTTTGTGCAGAGAACTGGATCAAATGACTTTCGACTGGAAAAAACTGAGCAGATCAGAAGAGAGATGAATCAAAATTCATTTTCTGATTCATCATTTTTTTCCTCAATGCATGCATGCAATGTGAAACAGTGTTATTTATCACTGTGTCACTGTATCTTACCGTTTTGCTCCACCAGCATCTGGAGATACAATGATACAATTTTTCCACTCAGGAATGTTTTCCCTGATCCACTGCAGAACAGCAGGTTCTGCGTACAGGTTGTCTACAGCGATGTCGAAAAAGCCCTTTAAAAAAGACACAACAGAGCAACTTGAATTAATAAAACTGTAGATTTAGCCCAATAAACACAGACATGTTGCACAAATGATTCTTGACTCAGTCACTTCAACACAAAATCCACCTTTGGAGTCTGTAAATCATATACAGTCACTTTATTACATTAATGAACTGATCCTGGTCCCAGTCTGAGGCAACGCGAGTTATTTTCCTTGTTCCAGAGGAAATCTAACAACTCTGTCCTCATCATAACTCTCATCAGTGTGGATTACATAGGGTTGTAGTTTGCAAAGACATATAGAGATAAGGATTGATCTAGTGAGAGTAGTAGAAGAAATACATCTACTACAACAACCACTACTGCTAAGCTCCTAGACTGCTCTGCTGATACAATACAACCACCTCATAGCACAAACTCATTCATATAAATCTGCTTGTCTGGTATATTTAGCTACAGGATGACCTAAAGGTGCTCAGTGCAGTTTTCTTGTAAACAAATCTTGTGGTTACATTCATCGTTTCCCACCAAAACTCACTGTGTGTATCCTTGAGCTCTAACAAACTATATATGCTATATTTACTGTATTTTCTTTTCTGAGTATCACGTCCTTGTGCAAAGTGAGTCTCCATACAAATGTTACTAATATCGCTACTAGCAGCTGTTAGCACTGAGGTCTTCTTTCCCCATTCACACACTCAGCTCTTTAACACTGTTTCCAGAGTGACACTGATTTAGTGGAAAACTTACAAACCTGGATCTGTGAGGCGTGGAGGTCCATGGTGATGATATGGTCAGCGCCGGCCACAGACAACATGTTTGCCACCAGCTTGGCTGATATGGGTGCTCGACTCTGGGACAAGCATCAAGACACAGTCGCTTGAGGTGAGTAAGTGAGGAGAAAATGTCAGAACTTTAAACACTGTCCACTGGAGGGATTTTATTCCTTCTCATGCAATGTTGGAAATTCGTTGTCGTCAAAATCATTTCACAGGAACACGTCGTGCCTTTTCAGATCGACTTTCATCCTGAGGATATAATTCTAACTCAGTCGCTCGTAGTGTCTTTATTCCTCTGCATCTGACATCAACTGATTTTCAGCCAGCCTGCTTTCTGCTTTAGGAACTGTTCACCTTCGTGTCACTCGGTAATTGGGTTCATATAAATTCACAGTTCCTGTATCAATACATGGATGAGGACATTTGTTGTGAGTGATCCTTTTAATGCTTAGGATGACTGGCTTTACATTTGTACTTTTAAGCATTTGAGTATTCATAAAATCATGTTGGTAGTTTTGTCTTCTTCAAGCACATTTTTAAGGCTTCGCCTGTGACCTTTCATTTTGGTAAGTCACTAAAAACCCAGGTTTTGCTGCCGCCCCGGGCTTATTCTGGTTAACTGATGCGTTCACTCAAGAAAAAAAAAAAAAAAGCCAACATTGTGTAGATGTGCACGTCAGGCACCCAGCTTCTGGGCTTGTTGACAAAACAGTCGTCTACCTGGAAATGATGGCTGAGTTATGTTTTGAGTGCTCGGAGAATATGTTTTAGCTTGGAGATTCACTGACTCAGAGTCACACACCTGAGTCCAGAGTGTTAGAGAGATAAGTACATTTCAGGTTTAGTTAAAATGTCTGTTTGAAACAAAGTGTGCAGCTCAGTAAGTAATGCAACAAATAAAGAAGGTTGAAGTTCAATGTTATATTTTAAACCATATTCATGTAACACTAATGACAGGACAATGTTACAGTTTGTGATTTCCCACATCATCAGAAAACGTTCAGTGCCGATATGAAGTCATCTGTAATCATCAAGTTTCACAAGGTCAACACTTTATCTGACAAACTGCCCCGGAGGTCAGCGGGTGGATGAGGTAAGTCAAGTGTTTGCAGAGCTTTGACCCTCACATACACTAATGTGAATCAAATTGGAATATACTGAATAAGCAACTGCATGTGCAGGCAGAAGGAAAAAGGAGGAACAGGAGCTGAAAACAATTCACTGGAAAACTCTCTCTGGGTGCCAGCTAAAAAGGAAAAAACGCAGCTTTCTTGTTGCTTTGTGTGGACCAGACTTGCAGCTGCAGTTACATTAACAACTGAGGCAACATGAGATAATGATTTACAAGATAAGCAGGCTGTATGAACAAGTTTCTGAACCTGCTCCGTCTGATGGGTCAATTTCAGGTTTTCTGAGAGCAGCAAACGGCTCAAATTGCACATGAGAGTGCTGCAGTAACACCGATGTGAGGTTTCTCATTAATACATGACTGTAAAACGAGTTAACATGTCAACCTGCAGTGCTGGAGGGAAACAGTAACACTCAGTACTCATTAAAAGGTGGAGCTGCAGTGACTTGTTCAGTCAGATTTATGACTTACTGGAAGCTCAGATCAAAAGAGGATGCAACAAAACGTGGATACAGGATAGTTCAATCAGACTAATAGTGTGTGTTTGTGTGTACCTTGTCCTTCTTGTCCTGCCGGGCGTAGGGGAAGCAGGGGATGACGGCGGTGACGCGGGACGAGGAGGCAATCTTGCAGGCGTTGATCATGATCAGCAGCTCCATCAGGTTGTCGTTGATTTCGCCGCAGCCGCTCTGCACGATGTACACATCCTCACCTCGCACACTCTCCCCGATTTCCACACTGTTGAAGGAAACAGACAGGAACACGACAACTTAAACAAAACTTTATTAAGAAATCCAGACGATTAAATGTCGTACACTTTATTATTACACTCCAACAATACATTTATGAGCAGTGAGTGTTCATCCACTCAGTCTCATTCAAACCCTGTGTAAGCTTTGAACAGGTTTGGACCGAGTCCCCAGCATGTGTGTGAAACATTCCTCTGTGGGAGATGACCAGGTCCCCCCGGCCTCATTCATGTGATCAGTGGACATGTACAGTCGTTGAGGGTGAGAGTGGGGCCAGCACAAACAGTCACATGGGCTGGAGGCCAGAATCTGCCTGTGATGTAGTCACACTTTATAAACTGGTATCACAGCACTGCATGTGAAGCTCTGCCCACAAAGAAAAACCTAAAACCACCTGATGAATAAAGTTCATTTTCTCCAGGACCAAAGTCATAACTGAACACAGGCTCAAAGAACATCTGGCAACAATGCAGCCAATCAGGAGAAAACCTTTGCTAAACATTACACTAATAAGAGTGCTGCAACTGCCAGTTATTTTCTCCATTAATCCATTAATACTCTGGTCTATAAAATGTATGAAAACAACTGAAAAATGTGCAGCAAAATAAATGTTCAGTTTATTATCATACAGCAACAGATCTGGCTGTTGACATGTTTTGATACTTGATACCAATATAACACCCAAGTTTCAGAAATGAAACCAAAACTAGAATTTTTAATACCCTACTTTGAGAAATAAACCAAGTTTTTCTACAAAAGTCTTTTCTCATTTAATAAAAGAAGCTGCAGTGAACACAAGAACTCTGCCTAAAAGAAACCTCTAAAAACAGCTACATGTAGGATTCAGGAACTGTCTCATTTGAGAACAAGTAAACAAGATTACTGAGCTGCCTGATACCAACCTTCTGTCTGTGCTGTGGCCTGTTCCCTCAGCTCTGCTTTCCTTTACACATTTCTTTACACTAAACATGAGCCAATAAAAATTTTTGTTTCACAAAAAACAAGCAAGCAGAAGAGATTACTATGTACAATATGCTTTTGCTTTTAGGATGGACAACCGCCACCACCTGGAGCAAAAACATTTCCTGCCACAGATGCTAAAATTAAACTGAGGACAAGGTGACACAACAACAGGGGAACAAATGGGACACAAAAAGTGACCTTCTCCCTGTATACAAAGACACAGAATAGAGCCACACATCTGGAGTTTATACTCTCAGTCTGGGTGACTGTTGTGCATTACAGCAGTTGTGTTCTGACACCAAGCAGCCCAATGTCAATAAAATCTTTATTTGGATATTTCTATTTGTGCAAAGCAAACAAAAACAATTTTATTCCCAGGAATCCACTCCCTCTGCGCTGGTCCTTGACCTCTGCGAGTCACCTGGCAAAGCCTGCGTCGGAGCTGTGAGAAGAGCTGCTGTTGGCCTACTGTTCTCACCTCCCTGTTAGTTTGTGAGGGTGAGAAAATAATCTTTGTTTTGCACTTTGTGTCGCCCAAAACAGCTGTGTTCCCTAGAGAGAGAAACCTCGGCGCAGATAATCAGAGTTTTCCCTGGATTTATGAGTTGTGGGTGGCAACGTCACCAGCAGACAGGCTCTTACACGGGGGATAAAGGGGTCAAGATGTCTGTTTAATCCAGGAAACTGCAGTTTGGTGGATGCAGGATGCTTTTATCCAGAGTGCATTACAGTACATAGAGCGCATCAGTGAGTGAACCCAGCAGGAATGAAATCCAACGCTGACAATGTTAATGCCGCGCTCATGGAGTCGCCGGATCACAAAGCACTTTAATACAGTGCATGGTTTTCCATTACTGAATCAGAGAGAGAATGAAATGCACTTAAGGGTGAGATGGGTGGGAAGGTGAATGATCATATTCTCAGTCACAGATATGTTCAAACAGTATTGTGATGATCAGCAAACAGACCAAAAGGTCATCCTGCAAACTTCATGACCTGAACTAACCTGGTTCAAGGCCAGGCAGCAACAAAGGCAGTAAAAGTAACAACAGTCCCTTGCAATGCTCTTAAATGAGGCTAGCTGTTAGCGTGCAGGCACTGATTTAGCTAATGGTCAACTTGGCTGCTTTGGAAATGCGCACAAATTAAATGCATGTGATTTAAGCACTGGAGAGTTAACCAACTATCCTTGCAAAGAAGGGAGTAATGAGAGTTACCTAAGCTTTGCTCTTATTTAACTGTAGGGCTGCTGTAAATTATTATATTAGTCTAGAGACAACATCTGACATTTAATACCCAATAGCGGAGGCTGTTTATACTGCGTAGTCATGCTTCTAACTCCAGTGAGGCACTTTATCGTCTGTAGTTAGCCAGTCAACGTAAATCAGCGTTAAATGACAGCAAGCTAGCCAGCACCCATTATCGGACAGGCTCCTCCCCAGCTTACTGTGATCCTTTCCCGCAGAAAATGGACAATATCTGAGTCTAAGCCACAGTGTATTATCAGTGTTAATCAGTTGTAGCAGTGTCTTTATGAATTATGTGATATCCACAAGTTTCGGGGACATTGCTAGCTAAAAGTTGCAACCCGGCTGTAGGTGAAGGCGTTGAGGTGTTACGTCAAATTTTGTATACTCGAAACAATCTGTTCCCACTTCAAAAGTAGCACCTTTATCGCCCAGGGTAAACATTTTAAATTGGCCACACAACAAGTAATTTACCGCTTTTCATATATAATGTTACTTCACATAGTTTAGACCACGAGAATTGGTTTAGGGGGAGACTTTGCAACACAGGTACAGAATTTGGCCTCCTCCATAAATCACCCCTGACACAGGAAACTGACGAAACTTAACGTTAGCATCGCTAGCATGACACGTAACGAACGCTGTTACTGTTGGTGTGGTTTATTTTAAGGGCTACAAAAGCCAAACAGATATTCTAATGGAAAATTCAACAGAAATAAGTCACTATCACCAGGGCTAGCATAGCTGTCCGATAATGGACGCAGTGACGTTAGCTAGCCGCAACCATACTAGCCTGGTGTGTTTACATGTGGCTAACGAGTCACGTGTAGTAAACTATTGTTAGCTTCGAGCTAGCATACCCACATGGGACACCGAGGTTGAAGCAACGTGAGCTCCAGCCACTAAAAGCAACGCTTCTCACGCGTCGTGCACAAATTAAAAGTCTACTCACCATGTCTCCTGGTTGCTGAATTTCTTCGTTATGACTTTGCCCAGCTCCAGCCCCAGCCGATCAGCCACTTTCTGGGACAGGTCGTGGTGAGAGCTCCCGCTAAAAAGCACGATGTTAGGCATGTCCGAAAAACCCGGTGCGATTAGCTCGACAAAAGAAAAGAAAAATGTAAAAAAAATTAAAATAAAAAGATGGGGATCCCCACTTAAGGGTTACGAAAATAGGAAAATGAGCTTGCTACTGTTGCAGCCTGAGCATTGCACTGGTGCAGCGGAGGGGACCGTCGGAAGAGAGGAAATATCAGGCCAGTGTTTTCATGGTAAAAGGGAAGTGCCCTCCCCTCATTGGACAGTGTAGTACTCCACTGACACATGTACACTTAGTACAACACTGAACACTAAGTTGTTCTCTCACCTCACTGTTTTTTACTCGTCTTTGTAAAGAACAGGATTTCTTTTCATCTTGTATGAGAATTTTACCACTATGAAAATGTCCTGTTCGTTAATCTGTGAAGATGTAGGTTTGTGAAGCCCTCAAAACCAGCTGTATATTAAATATTCCTATTCATTTCTACTTTAAAGCTATTATTCCTTACAAAAGAAACACATATATTAGCTTTCCTCTTTAAATTGGCCTGTTAATTACATTATTCACTTCTTATGATCTATTTCTCATGCTACTGTCATTATCTTTTATTCATGTGACCCTGCACATTTTCTTCCTCTGTTTCCTCTTTGCTTGTAATTATTCTTTTATGAACGACTAATTATTTTTTTATGGGAGAGAAAATGCCCTGTTGCTACAAAAGAATCAGTACTCGCCCAAATGTAATTATTTTATCTTTTTTTTTTTTATTAAAAAATGCAACAAATTCACTGTTTTCATTTTATTAAAGCATTTTTCTGCTTTTTTTTTCATCTTCCATGATAATACGTTGAATCTCTCTGGAGTTTGGACAGTTGGTCAAACAAAAGAAGCTGTGTGAGTGTCTCAACCTGAGTTTTTGGAAATAATAATGGGAATTTTTCAGCATTTTCTGACATTTTAGAGGCCAAAAGTTGAATCATTAATCAAACTCATCACAGAAAAAATCCACCACTCTCTTGCAGTCTGATTAATCAATCAAAAATGTCCAACACAGGCAGAAAAAGCTAAGGAGGAGGTCACCTGATAGCTGCTGCTGCTCTGGACTTTGCCTGCACACTTGTGATATCGGGCCTCATAATTTGATTTTCCACTCAAGAGAGAAGTCAGCTGAGACTTCATGCCCCTCGTATGTCTCCTCAAACCAGAGACCAGCCTTCTTCACTCTGGTGACACACTTTCTGCCATCATTGCTGTCATGTGCACGGCTGCTAACTGACTGTTCTTCAGATCAGAAACTGGAGCAGTTACTCTGGAAATATCCCATAAAAAACAAGGGATTGTTTCCCAGCTGTTGTAGTCTGTTTACATAAATGTCAGGAATTCCACTACAATCAGCGCTGATGATTATTTACACAGTTAGACTGAGCTAACATGGACTTTGAGTGATCACTTTTAATGCGATTAAAGCAGAAAGTTTACGACCTTTTTTAACCCCTGGGCAGCTTTTATGTATGCAAAGAAAAAAGCCAATACAACCACAGATACTTGTATTTTTCAGAAATATATTTTATAGATGATGTCAGAGATGAAATGTCCAAAGCGTAGGTCCCAAAGAAAGATAACATTTTTCATCAATAGAGACAAACAACAAACAAAAAATAACTTTTTAATCCATTTACATGTAAACCAAGAATTGCTCTTGAGCCACAGTGGTTATATATATATAGAACTGGCCGAGGTGGGTGTGACAATCAAACGATGATGCCCTTTTTTCCCAAACCTTTTTCTCAACAACCGATATCCTGTCATTTCTCTACCGTTAGCAGTGCCCGTTTACAAATCTTTGAAAAGAGGAACATTCTTTGGGAGAGTCTGTTTAAGGTGTGAATGTAGCAGAGGTTTGGCAGAGCACGTTTCTCTTAAACACAGTCCATACATGTTGTTAAGTGCTGAATCTTGTTAAAATCACTTATTGGAAACGATATTCAATAAGAACAATATCAAATGTTTCTCAGTGGAGTCATTTGGACAAAAGTCTTTTGAATCGTCTGAACACCAGAGAGGAAGAAAAACCATCCCGCCTGGTGCTCGCGGGGGAGTTGCCGTGGGAGGTTTTGCGTTTTTAAGTCCTCCAGTGTTCTTCTTCTATTGTGCAAATACATTTTTATTACATAGACAAGCAGGCATGCTGACTCACAAACCATGCAAAGAGTTAAAGTTGGCGCGAGCAGACGGCAAAAAAGGAAAAGAGTAAGTATTAAAGTTTCTACAAAAAACCTCAAATTCATCTTTAAATAATAATAATAATAAAAAAAAATGTTAAGCCAAATTAAACAAGTAACAAGTGGAATGTTTTAGACATGGAAAAATATCAACTTAATCTCAAATTTTACAAGTTTATAAAATGATATCAACTTAAAACAAACATGATATTCGTCTTTAATTGGGTGTTTAACAAAGCAGTTGACAGATGGGGGTTAATTTGAATGGAATTAGATCTACTGGTAATGTCAGATCACTTGGATTCAAGCAGGAAAAGGGAAGAGGAAGACACTGATGTTATGGACATTTAAACGTGATAGTGCAACACATGCTCAGAAAGAGATTTTTAAAGATATGGGCTGATGTTTTCCATCCAGAACTGCTTAAAATCCCACTTTCCTGACATCTGTGTCCCCTTCTTTTCTTTTCCCGCCTGAGGAAAACTTCAGTAGCTACATAAAACGGCCTCTAAACCTCTTTTTTCTCTTTTTTTTTGTTAATGGATGCGTGATGTCGTCACAGTCAAAAGGTAAGTGCATATCACCCATGCACAAGAGGAAAATGTATCAGTTAGGCAACAAAGTGATTAAATGTTTTACTCTGAAGGTGTTAAAAAGTCAATTGCAGTGCCATGTAGTGACCAGTTAAGGGCAACTTGAAAACAGTGCAGCAGATGACGAGTTAAATATGCTGCTTTTTTTAAGTTCATGGAGTAATATCATACACCATACTGTTTTTCGCTCACAATATCATAGCTGTCATTGGTTAGAGTACATTTATAAATTTTCCATATACAAATCTCCTATAAACAGTACATGTTATAAATACACAATTGATGAAAATGCAGAAAGGCTTAGAGAGCCATAGAAAGAAAGAAAGAAAGAAAGAAAGAAAGAAAGAAAGAAAGAAAGAAAGAAAGAAAGAAAGTGTTGCTCCTTATTTTTGATAAATACAAGAAAGAAAGAAAGTTTTGAACGAGAGGTGACAATAGTACTAAGTACGTGAATGGCAGCCCTATAACTATCCAGAAAACGGATAAAAACACAGAACAAAATCTATGGATGAAAAAAGTTAGAAAAATAATCTTATACAATAAAAAATAAAAAGTGGACACGCTTACCAAACACATTGTTGATATTGTAAATCGACAACTTGATGTGGAAATCATACATGTAGATACAAACAGGCAATACTCGATTACTGCCTCTCAAAATATATTCAATTCAATATACATGACTAATGTTTAGCTCACACTAGTAACCAAGGTAGTTGCCAACCGGCAAAGCATGGGAGGTCGATCAGCACATGTAAAGAAATGCTCGCTTGTTCTGTGAAGGATTAAATTAGTAAACATTGAACTGGGTATCGGGCGCCTTATCTGAAAAGGGCCAATACGAGAAATGTTCGTCGACTTGCCGACTAAGTGGAGTGAAAGTACTACTGTATATGCAAACTCATGCTTTGGCTTTTCTTGCTCGGCTTTCTCTTTTTGGATAACATTCAAAAATCTTGCAAAAATGCCTGGTCTCTCTGCTCAAATGCATGCTTTATGTGTTTTACAAAGCAATGACTTCAGTTAAAGGGAAGCTACATAAAAGGCTAAACCTTTTTTTGACAGTTTTCAATCTAATTTCCTTATTTGAAGGTCTCCATGTTTGCACCTTTTTCTACTGAAGCTGGCAACTACCTTTACAAAGCGTTTTCTTTTTTTACAGAAAAATAGATCCATCCAAAAGTAAAGTAACTCTTCAAGAGAGGCTGTGAGAGACATAAATGTTGTCTTCATCACGATCCAAGTAAACATGCTGAAAGATTGTTTGCTTTATTTTCGTCGCTCTCGTCCCCAAAAGGACTTGAAACCCTCCCGTCTCCCTCCCTCGCGCCCCGACTCCTCGGCGAGAAAAATCTTTTAACTTAAGGCAATCTTTTCCTGAACAATCCTGAAATCCAGCGGACCCTCCCCAAAGGCACTCCTCTCACTCGTTAACGACAGGCTGGTCCAGCAAGGTGACAGTCTCACCATCAAATCTTTGTAAAAGCCTACTCAAACTTCGGCCAACCAAAGTCCACAGTGAACGCATCTTGTAAAATATTATCTCAGTTGCCGCGATGCCCTTATTTTGTAGGGAAAAATAGTTGAGAAAAGAGAAAAGAAATTCCCCGAGCTGCGTTCGACAGCTGGGGACGTCTGCTGTCCCTGGTGTCCATACTGTATGTGGTCGGAGGGCAGCTGTGTAAAGCACCGTATGTTTCTGCACAGAAGTGTTATCACACCTTTCTATGATGAGACCCGATCTCGCCCCAGCTCCAAATACACTCGCCCGCTGCCTTGGTTAGCCGCTGTGGGCTAACGTGGTGGGTGCGAAGACTGACAGAAAAAAATGAGTGTCTCTGAGCGAGTGCTGCCAAAGCAACGCTGTTATGGTTAAATTTTTTTTCCCAATTCAGTCCTCTGTCTCCTGTTTGGCTCCCTACTCTGAGGCTGAGCCCACCCCCTCTCCCCCGTTTTTGGCCGAGGGGCCGCCAATCAAGGTGACTGACGTGGTGAGTGGGGTTAGGGGGACTAAATGAAGGGATCAGTCGAGACTCTTTGCAGCTCAAAGAGGCGTTCTCCGGAGAGGTCAATGGTAACAGTGTGACACCCTCGTGTTTCCCGCCGTTACAGTGGTTCCTCCTCTTCCATTGGCTCCTCCTCCGGCCTGGTGGGAAAACAGACAGACACATACACAGATATTAAACCTCAGGCTGTCCACCATGTTCCCTGCAAACCTCCTGTAAATTGATATCTTGCAGTGTAGGTATTCTTTAAACGTGCTGTATGTAAGTTTCAACTACTGCTACATAGCTAACGTTAGCATTAACAGCTGTTTACTTGACAGTCTAGATGAAACATTTTGAGTTCAGCGTCAAACTTCATTCCTTTACTCTCCACCTGTGGAGAGCAACGCCAATACTAACTCTTGTTTTGCTTCTATTTCTATCACTTTACCTCTACTGAAGTTAGCATGCTAACCAGCTGGCCCCGTTCCATTCTATCCCATAATACCACTTTGCAATATTGAGTCAGTGTAGTGTGCAGTCTGACCTCAACGATGGTTGAAGCTCTTGCTAAGTAAACAGCTGGCAATGCTAATGTTGGCTCTGTAGCAATAGCAAAATTTTACATCCAGCGCCTCTGAATGCAGATAACCTCCAGACCTTTGTGAACTTGGGACTCAACCCACCCTGTCATCATTTGTTTATAGAGCACGTAAGGTAACTGTTCACTAGTGTCACCTTTCTCACACTTTTGTTTGGGATTTCAAGAGGAACTGAACTAAATACTAAAGCTAAAGGTGTGGGTCCAAACCTTAAACTACATGAACAATGTTTGTAAAATCCTTTAAAATGTTTCTATTATGCAATGTGACTATTTTGTTATCCTATTTCCTATTTTCCTGCCACAGTCTTTATTTTATCAATACCTACAGTATATATAACATTTTGCAACTTTACCTCTGATCCATGGTGTTGGTGTTGGCCACGGACAGAGAGGCCATGGCGCTGACGGCCTCGGCCTCCTCCGAGTCTCCTCGTTTGGCCTCCAGCAGGGAAAGCCCCAGCCGCGGCGAGTAGCGATGCACCGAGCGCCAGTACTTACCTGGGAGGAGGGAGGCGGTGGTGGAAGATGAAAGACAAAAGAGACAGAGGAGATGAATGAAGCAGAAAGTGGAGCAGGGTGAGGGAGGTCTGCGCTTGAAGGTAAAATCCTCAGACGAATGAGGTTTTCCCCAGGTGTGTGTGTGTGTTAAATAATTTACAGGCAAACTGACAAAAAGGATAAAAAAAGTAAAAAAGAGCCATTTTCTGTTTGTACACAGGGCCCACAGGTAAATAATTATACATTTCTCTCATGAGCATATAGCAGATTTAAGATGTTTTAGTATGAAAAATATTGAAAGTGATGGCAGATGAGTGTTAAAAACATCATAGTCAGGTAAGTGTTACTAAGTTTGATGGAAATATTATAAGTAGGGAAACTAGAGAAGGTTGCTAAAATCACTCACTCTTTACAGTGTGTTATATTTCTAACTATAACCACCATTTTCTGTGCTCAGACACATCATTAATTTAAGCTTGTATTAGTTTGTTTTATCTTTTCAACACTTTGTAACTTTTGACTCTTGCCTCTTATTAGTACTCGCTCAAAATGGTAGTAATGTACAAATGTGAGTTATGAGAGAACATGACGTCCATGTCCCTCAGTGTGTGTGTGTGTGTGTCAGTGTCATGTTACTCACTGTGAGTCTCTAAAACTTTCTCCAGAGAGCGGACAGCGTTGGGGTTGGGCCTCTGCTCGAGGACGGCCTTTGGCAGTGGATCCAGCTGCACATGACAAAAACACACAAGCATGTAACACCCTGCATTTCTAATACTTTCCAGAAGGGGTCGACAGTGGAACTAATGCACCATGTAACACTGGTTCATTCCACTGTCAGCTCATCCTCTGACTTGATTTGTTCACCCACTGAATCATCCCTTATCCTCTGTGTGTTATGAAATGTCTAACCATGAGACACTGAATTTATCAAATCAAGATTTCAAAATAAGATCTGTCACTTATCAATATTACAAAGTAAAAACTTATGATGCATTTAAATATCTTCCTCTACTAATTCCACCACTGCCACCATATATTGTAAGATTAAATCACACATCTGGAAGAAGTAGGAGATCAAATTACAGCTGGAGTGATATGCATGGGGTTAGTGAGATCAGAGCAGCTTTGTCCTCACCACAATATAATATTTTTATAATTTTTTTCTTTCCAGTACAGCAGATTAACATGAGATTAAAATAAATGAAATATCTAGTTATTAAAATGACTTCATGTCACCAGCTTGGTCAAAAATAAAGGGCTTGTGAGCCTGATTCAACACATGAGATGGGAGCCGTCTGGCTTCCAACCAGAATACCACGCTCTGATTTGTTCCATCCATTCTGTTTCCGACGTCGACACTTTGATTTCGCATAATGACTGTCAATTAGGATTCGGATCTTGTGTGTTGGCAAAGTGACCTCCTTACCTCCTGGCCGAGCAGGGCGGCCACGCAGGCCTCGGAGGCGTCACAGATGGCAGTGAGGTCATGACCCCCCTCCAGAGCCAGGACCACCCGGCCTCCAGCGAGGGTCATCAGCTGCCTGGTCAGATAGCCAAAACCTGGAGGAAAGGTTACAGAGAAGAGGTGAATGTATGTAAATGAGTCTGTGGGACGCTGCAGCAGCTGAATTTAATTTACATTTTAGAAGGTGTCACACAAGTTCCAACCTTTTGTTAGTCCCTAACTTGGGTGTATGTGTTTGCTTTGTGTGGTGAGTTGCTGCTGCAGTGTGAGATAAGAGACACACTTCAGATAATCTCACACTCACATTTGGACGTCAGGGTGTAGCCGCCCAGAGGTGGAGGGTGTCCTTCCACAGCGTCGAAGCCTGAAGAGACCAGCACGATGTCTGGGGCAAACTCATTGGCGATGGGCATCACCACTGACCTGAAGGTGGGAGGGTGGATCACAAAGATTATACAGAGTAACACCCAATATTTCAATGTGAACAGAGGAGATACTCAAACAGAATAAAAATTACATTAGTATCTACTTTATGACCCAGCAAACATTTCCCCAGGAGTAGGTTCCATCTTGGCTCCTCCTGCATCATTTTTCATGCAAAAATACCAAACATTACTGAGTTCCAGCTTCTCAGCAGGGAGCATTTATCCAGTTTTATTTGTCTTATGAGCCAAGAAACTGAATATCTTTGAGGTCTGAAAGGTTGGTCGCACAAACCAAGTCATTTGATAACATTTTTCACTATTTCCTGGCACTTTATAGACCAGACTTTTAATCAATAATCAATGAGAAGAAATTGAAAAACAGTCAAACTTAACAGTGGTGAAGAGATAATGTCTTTGTCTATTTGAAACAATTCATGTTGAGTTTTGGTTGTTTTGAATATTTTAGATAAACTAAAGAATGAAGTGTTTTTTTATGGGTCGAGAAGCTTTAAATAAAGTTTGATAAACAATTACAAATCTGGACAAAGTCCTTCTATTTAAATCATTAAAAGTTGATGCTTTGGAGGTAAATGGTTTTCATAGGACCAGCTTCATAATGGTTACCTGCATTTTTGTCAAATTTTCCACATACTCTCCACTTACACAATGATGTTTGTATTAAAAAGTAAGGTAATGTATAAAAGTAGGAAGAGTAGTAAGTATTAGGGCTAGAGCTGTAAAGACCAACTGGCTTACAGTAGCTCTGAGGTTTGCCATCTGAAGCAAAGCTAGTTTGTCTGTGTGTGACTTGGCGAGAGTTTATCTGATACCTGAAGGCAGCCAGGTACTCTGCATCTCCCATGGGGGGGTCGAGGCCTCCGGTGAAGGCAACATTGACGTTAAACCCGACTCCAGGACCGCTGCCCACCTGCAGAGAGACACACACGTAGGGTGGTTGGTTTTTCAATACTGCTCCACATTAACTTAATACTACTTTAATGTGTTTATCGAGTAAAATGGCTCCTGCCTCTGAAATGTGAGGATTAGCTGCTTTTCTCTCTATTTATATCAATGTAAACTGAATATGCTTGGATTTTGGATTGTTGGTCAGACAAGACAAGTACTCTGAAGTCGACACTTTGGACACTGGGAACTTGTGACAGGTCTTTCTTCATTATTTTCTGACATTTCATAGACTCAGTAATTGATCGATTAATCATTAGTTATTGCTCTACAATGATAGATTTTAAGTACTTTACTTATTTGAAATCATCTGTAACAAACACACTCACCTCGTCAGGTGCTCCGCTTCCAGGGAAGAAGTTGCCGTCGTCGTAGCGATGAATAGACAGGTAAAGGACATTAGGGTCATCATAGAAGGCTTGCTGGGTGCCGTTGCCATGGTGAACGTCCTGAGGGCGCATAGCACACACACGATATAATCAGAAACACATGAGACAAATAAAATCTAACTGCTGCGTTCCCACTGCGTCACATTAAGAGATGTGGTTACTGACCCAGTCCACGATGAGGATCTTGTTGACGCTGAGTCTCTGCTGCAGCAGTTTGGCTGCGATGGCCACAGAGTTGAAGTAGCAGAAACCCCTGAAAACAGCAGAAGACAGAGGGAGGGCTGAGTCGTCCTGTTTGTTATGAAATTCAACCTGTGCCAAAGCACTTCCCTGCTCCATTTTCATGTTTTTATAGTGCACTTTAAACACGTTGTGAGCAGGATATGAAAAATAAATAAAGCAGTCCTTGAAACAGCTGGCAGAAGAAAGGCACTCAGTACTTTATGTGCAAATAAACTCAATGGTTTATGTAATTTCTATTCCAGACACTGGTATTTGTATGTGCATAGATTAAGTGTCTCCAACTGAGTGTGGTGACGGCTGTGGCCTTACATGGGAGTGCTCTCCTCTGCGTGATGTCCAGGGGGGCGGACCACAGCAAAACCATTCTGGAAAGACAGACAGGCACTGATCACCACTCAGTGTTTCCTCTGTGTTTACTAAGTAGTGGTGAACCGCTGCTAAAAACATTGTAATTCAGCCAAACACAAAGAGAGGGGTGACTGTGATGTTTAGAAATGCTGCCTCTGAATGGGAAACTATCAGACTAAAAGCTGTTTTAGAAACAGGAGCACAGCTGGAGCATTAAACCTCAACTTTTAAAGATGATCAAAGCCTGTGGGAGACAAATGAGAAAGATTCTTTTTCATGATGATGGGAGGAAAGAAAAGAGGAGACTGAGACAATAAGAGTGTGACCACGGTTACCTTCAGCTCTCCTGTAGCTACTTTGAAAACCAGCTCCACCACAGAGCCGACGGCGAGGCGAGCCGCGCTGGAGGAGTGCACCTCGTTCCAAATGGTGTCGCTGTCCACCTGGAAACACACAACACACACACCTGAGCTGTACGTCCACAGTTTGGGAAGACAGAGAAGGTAATAAAGAGACTGCAGAGTCATGGATGAGTTATCCAAGAGTTATCTTAAACCAGCTGAGAAAGATGCAGGGCTTACATTCCCATCCTCCTAATGTTAACAAATGTTATTTATATGTTATTAATATATTTTTTGCTGATGTGTTTTTGCTTTCTTTATTTTTTGTCTTTATTTTCTTTCTTAAGTGAATGTGTCTTTTAGAAATGTTCTGATGTACTATCCCTTATGGAGATAGTGTTTGAAAGGTGCTGTGCATACAAATATTTTCAGCTGTATCTTTTTAGAAATTTTAGAAACTGTCAGTTTTGTATCACGCTGCAAACACTCTGTACACAGCTGTACTCACCCCGACCCCTCCACACGGTAGTCGTACAAACATGGGAGTGATTGAACCTGGTGATCAGGAAATGAACATTAAATTAGAGACACTGAGTGAATACAAAATGAGATTGTGAGTCCTGCTGATGCTGTGTGTGTGTGTGTGAACTTACAATCAAGTTTCTGTCGGAGAGGGTTGGTTCCATACAGCAGGACGTGGGCTTCAGAGTGAACCGTCTGCAGCTCTTCCAGAGTGGCCTTCCTCCCACGGATACACTACACACACACGCACACACACACACACACACACAGATGAATACAACTCTCAAATGCAGTTTACTACTTTTTGTGATGTTCAGCGTGGAGATATTTTTCCATTTTTACCGTACCTCACACTGCGCTCTGAGTCCAGTCTCTTGCAGCCTGGACCAGATGCTCTGAATGCGCCCTGCGTGCTCTGGGTGACTGTTGGTGTTTCCACACATACACTGATGCTTCTGCATTAAAGAGTCGTACACCAAACCTGAAGAAACACACACACACAAACATACACTCAAACATACAGATAGTTGCCTAAAGACTGTCAGCAGATTGTGAAAATCCTGATTTTTTTGTTGCACTTCACAGATTACGTCTCTAAATGACGAACTCTTAGCTAACAATCTTACAGCCTGATATTCTCATTCTCATGCCACTTTTTTCCCTCTAAATTTTCTATGCAGTTTGGAATTGAGTGGGAGTAAAGTCATAAAAATATCTACAACTATGGCGCATGCAGAAACTGTCAAAATATTTAGCAGCTTCATGTGGTAACACTTATCAGTACAAAAGTCTGCTGCTGATAGGAGCTTAGTTCTTTCCTCAGGAATGATTTCCTCCTTAACTCCCTTTAGTATTTTCAAATGTTTGAGATGAGAAAAGAGTGAGAGAGGAAAAAGGTTTTGCCAAGACTTACTCATCTAGCTCAATTATTACTGCTATCAGATGGAGGGCAGAGCTATTAAGCTGTTTTTGAGCCAATTCACCTGCTTTTTGGATAGAAATCTCTCTCTCCAGCCCTGAGTGTTGTAGGGAGGAGGTGAAATTTGAAGCCAAAAACTTCTCAAATGGAGGCAAACCAGACGATGGCAATGACATGGATCAGGAAAACACAGCTGTACAGTAAAAACTATGAGCTACAGGACAACAAAGATAGAGGACGGTGTTGCCGACCTGTGGTGAATCGAGGTTTGACAGGAGGATCCGGGGCCGGGACACTGATCGGAAAAGAGGAAGCCGAGGCTGGGGATGACTGGGCCCTGGACAGGGGGCGGTGTCCCGGGAAGGAGATCGACAATCCGGCAGCCTCCATGGAGGCCTGGTAGTTTCTCAGCTGGTGAATCCGCTGCTGCTCCAACAACAAAGCCTGCTGCTCACACGCACAAAAAACACAAACAAAGAAGATAAATTCTCCAGTTGTCGTGCTAAGTTGTACTGTGAAACGCCAAAAATGTAAACACATTAGAGGACTAAAGGGAAGAAAAATACTTTAAATTGACATTATTTTATATTGCAAGTGCAACTTATGGCCAAAAGATGGCAGCCAAAACAAATGATGCAGTTTCGATTTTCCCTCCGCATTTAATCGCAGGGATGGCATGGGACACAGAGCAACATTTTCACAGCCCAAATTACATTTCTGTGTCTGTTTTTTGAGTTTTCACCTCTCCAGGACTTCCCCAGGAACACCTACAATACATTAGTGCCAAGCAGAGTTGGAATCAATTCTCTGAAACTTCATATTGATTCTCTCAGCCTACGTTGTTTTACAGCTGTAAACTAGGGCAGATGTCTCACTTTTCAAGTTTTTTTTCCCACTTTTTTTCCTTCTTCCTCTACCTGTCTGAAGAGCAGCTCCTGCTCCGCCTGCCTCTCCCGCTCCCTCTCCCTGTGCTGCTGCATGGCCTCCTCCTGCAGCTCCTGCGGGTCGAGGGGCTCCTGCTTGATGGTGACCCCCGGCGGCAGCACTCCGCCGTCCTGGTGTTCCCTCAGCTCCTCCTCCGTCTCCTCCGGGTGGCTCTGGTGCTGGCGCCCCACAGGTGACTCGCTGGGCTTGGCCATCATCTGCAGGGGACACAGGATGAGGGAGGGAGGGAGGGTGATGATTCTACCATGTGAAATTTATTTCACAATCAAACAGCAGGATGTGACAAATCCCCTCTAACGTGTGAGGCTACACTCAGACAAACGGGCACGCTCTTCTCTGAATCAAATTCCTGGCAAATCACTCCTTTCTCTGGAGCATTCTTCTTTTAACAAGCTTAATTTGGATTACTCAGTCAGATTGGTGTCTTGCTCATTTCAAACCTATCCGTTGTAATTGAATGTGAGTGGCCGCTCTGCCGATTGTACTCCAGGGCAAAATGTGTCTCGTTGGACAGAGACATTCCCCACTCCCCGTTGTGCCACTTTTCATCGACTCACTCTGGGGCCTGCTGTTAACCGAGTAGTGATTCAGTTGTCTGTCACTGACGTGAACAATTCAAACTGCCATTCAAGGCCACAGTGTACTCGCCTCCTTGTGTGCGAGTGTTTATGATGCAAGGAGAGAAGGAGAAGTCTCCAGAGAGAGGACTATATATCTACAGGTGTGTGTAGGAGGGGGTGTGTGTGTCTGTTTCCCAGAGCTGAAAGCCTCCGGGTCCCCTGGCTCGGTGCCAAGGGACAGCATTGACGTCAGAGCATTCACCAGCTCTCATTCACCCCCCTCCCTCCTCCTCCTCTGCTCTACTGTTCTACTGTCTTCTTTGCGTCCAAACAACCTTCCCCCCCCAAACTCTCCCCATTTTTCACCCCGACCCTGCTGCCCTCCTCTGCTCTACTTTCCCTTAAACCTCCTTTTCATCTGGTTCAAACTCATATATCATACATCATATTTGTGCAGGAAAAATGAGTGAAATGATTAAACTGTTGCAGACAATCTAAAAAGTCTCACATCATTTGTTTTTGTATCACAATCTTTGATTGGAGTGAGTGCAGCACATACAAGAAAAGTGTAAAAAATGTCTGTCACAATTCCCTAGAGCTCATGGTGACATCTTCATGGTGCACATTTCATCTGAATGAAACCCAAAGATTTGGAGTTAGTGATGTACAAAACTGATCTGTTAGATTTGTATCAGCTGTGATGCTGTTACTTAGCACATTGGCTGCTAAGTGAATTTTACAGATCCACTATTTATGCTCTGCTCTGGTCATTTGTTATTATTATTATTCATATTAGACAAGCTGAGTGTGAGTAAAGAAGTTATGAGTTACAGTTACAGCCTGGTAACACAAGAATGATCCTGATGAGTCTGGCGTATCACCTCCTCTAAAACCACAACTTGTCATTGTTTTACACTTCAGTTTTTGTACATTTAAACAAACCAGATATATCATGTTACCTGGTGAGCTTTAGAGGAGCTGGAGGGCAGATTTTGTTACCTTTGGGCAGAGCCAGGCTAGCTCTTTCCAGTTTATATGCTAAGCTAAGCTTCATATCTTTAAATTTGAGCTTGGTATTGAATTGGTGTGACTGAGTTTTAGTATCTTCCTTACCAAGAAAAAAAAGTCCAATCAGTACATCCCTAGCTGGACGGTTCATCAGGACTGTTTACTCACCACTAACTGCATTAGAATATTTATGACAAGAAATAAAAGTCAGCCACAAAAGCTCTTCAGCCTTTTATGTTCTTATTAAGTCAATTCAGAATAAAACAAAGCCTGAAGAGGAGATTTTTCATTTCACTCCTGACAAAACTCCTGCACAATCCGTCCTTGGCGAGCCAGAGGCTGTTATAGAGATGTTTGTGTGAAAAGCTGCCACTCGAGAGCTCTGAAACATATGGAGGGAGTGAGAGAGAGAGAGAGCAGAGCAGAGGCGGGGGAGGCGGAGGAGGAGGAGAGGAAATCCCTTGTTTCATCCACCCACCTCTCCTCCAGCGAGTGCTCGGCTCGAATAGGTAAAGCCATCCAGAGCAGCGGCTGCTCGCTTCCTCCCTGACCATATTAGGCGAGGGCTTCCGCTCGGTTGCCATGGCAGCGCACAGTTACCTCGCAGCCCGTGGCAACTGTCTCAGCCACAGTCACACAGAGACGTGGACGCAAACATTCTCAAACACACACATACACACACACACATGCTGCTATACATGTTAACCCATACCTGCCTCCGCCTACTCGCAAAACAAAAATACTACAGAGGTGGAAGCAGAGAGAGAAAGAAAACGGCTGAATAAAATCAAGGACTTCACACACGCACACACACACATACACAGCTACAACACGTTATTGGCTGTGTTATTGGCTGCCGCCTACACAAACAACTACACTACAGCTCCTGTGCAGGCCCACTGTGGCTTATGGGCCTAATTAATTATCAGTTTATTTGAATGTCACTTCAGAAATGTGGCCTTTCCTAACTGCTAATAACGTTATATAACAATAATAATGTCAACATGAACAAAAAACAGGAGTGGAACTAAGAAAATGTGGAAAGAGTGTGGAAGAAAGGATGGAAAATAGTATAAAAAAAGATGAATCTCACTGTCTCCACCCCTCACCTTGTTTAGGTGGAGCTGCTGCTGCTGGAACTGCTGCTTGTGCTTCTCCAGGAACTGCTGGTGCTGCTGCTGGACCACCAGCTGCTGCAGGGCCAGGGCCTGGGCGTGGGCCTGGGCGGCGCTCCCCTGGGGCAGCGGGGCCGACTGGGTCCTCCCCAGGGGCCGGTGCTGCCGCTGCAGCTTGGCCATGGACGCCGCTGACGACATGGACAGGCCGCTCACGCCTGGGAACACGGAGGAGGGAGAAGTTTAGCCACGACAGGAGGCAAAACCAAAGACGGCAGATTAGATTCTTACACCAGCTCAGTTCCAGATTTGTCTGGGCAAGAGCTCGCTTCCAAAGAAAACTAGAACAGTGAATGTATTGTTACTGTCTGACATGGTCCATGTGCTTGATGTTGTTTGTTCACTTAAAACACAAAGACATTCATATTCCTAGCTGTATTATCTGGCTCTGCTTTGTACTTTACAGTGATATGATAGCACTATTTATGTGACATGGCCTGTTGAATCTTGGGATTTCTACCGATGTCACTTAAGCGTAAAGCACCTGAACCTTCTAAACTACTATTTAGACTAGGTGTCATGATGATTCATGGTTGTTTGACTGCATGGTCTATTTTGGTAAGCTAGTTTAGGGGAAAAATATGACGGCATTTCCAGAACGGCCGCCATGTTTTTCCAGATTAAAAATCAGAAGCAGAGGGTTGTGTTGTTGTCCAGTCAGGAGAGGTTCATGACAGAAAACCGCAGACTTCAAGTTAAATTCCTTTAATATAAGATAAATATATGATGCGCACACATCAACACATGGGTTCCCGGATTCACTCCTTTTGGTGTTGGACCTAAGATTAGTTAGCAGATGTATTTGTGAACCAAATAAAAACTACCATCTGTGCTGCCATGCTGCAATTCTTCCATTGTGATGATACGAGCCAGGAAAAGTGAACATCTTAGTTTAGAGTGCACCATGTCGATGAGGAAAAGTAGGAGAACAGACACAGTGGAGTGTGAGAAATGATCTGAGAAGGTTGAAAATGATCACCAGAGTGTTTTCAAGCTGCAGAGCTACCACATGGCATAGTGGAGCTAGACGGAGTTAGAAGGAAGTAGGGTATGAGAAGGGAAAGTTTGTGGTGCGGGTTATTTGATGGCTGTCCCTCGTCTGAACTGAGAAATAATTCATTGTATCTGAGCTGTTAAAATTCTCCTGGCCTGTGTGTGTGGGGGCGTGCGCACATGTCCTTGTCTGTGCGTTTTTTTGTGCGTACAGTATGTGCGTCATTGCCCATTCACTCCTAATGCCCCGCTGAAAATAGCTGCGATGTGGCAGTCAGTGAATGAGCCGATGGGAAAAGGGCGCACAATGCGACCATGTCACACTCTCGTAGCATACGCTGACATATGAAAGGGGCTCATTAGTTTGAGCTAGTGAATGGACGTCTGTCAGTGAGAGGGGGCACACAGTGTACCATGGACACACACATCTCTGTGAGTATGGTGATGGTTTTGTTTTTGTGTGTCACCAGAGAACAAAACCAGATCATTTTACTTTCAGCCACAGTTGCTTTTGTAGCTTTTTCTGTCATTACTATCAATTTTACCAAAGCTATTAACGCTAACAGAGCTAGCATTGCTACTTTTATCACTATTAATCACTATTAGCTTTAGTAAAACTTTATTACTCTCACCTGTCACCAGGGGGCTCTGTGCCGGACTCTGCTCCATGAGCACCATGTGTTGGAGCAGCGGACTGTGCGCTCCATGTCCGCCTGTTCCTGCTCCCGCCTCAGCCAGGTAGGGGGTCAAGTGGCCACCAGAGAGGAAGGGAGGGCTGAGGGAGAGGGCCGGCTGCAGACCTCCATCCTGCTGGGCCGAGGTCACCTGGAAAGCAAAAGATGAGGCGAATATCAGGGCTGAGTTTTAATAAATTGACTCACACAGACGTACAGTCAATCTGCGAGCAATCTCTCCAGCTTCCTCCTTACATTGGAAGCAGCAGTGGCCGTGGCAGTGGCGGGCAGCCCCAGGGTGATGTTGGGTAAGGATGGTGAAGTGTAGAGGGACAGCTGGTTAACGGAGCCCCGCTCTGCGCCGCTGCACAGCCTCTGGGCCAGTGACGCCTGGGAAGCACATTTAAATGATTTATCTGTGTTTGCATCGCAAAAAAAACACATCCACACAATTGCCTGAGTGCCCTAATGGCTGCCACAAATAGCATCTTCCAGCTCCTCGCCTGTCCTCCTCCACTGCAGACCCATCACCAGAACAACCCTCACTCAGAGCCTGCGTTCATACTTTAGGCTGCCAAGTTTAAAAAGTTGACAACTAGCACCTGTAGCTCAGCATCCACACAAAGGAGCAAAACTAGTCTGACAGCAAAAGGCTGCATAATTTGTTTATAGTTTAGGTTTGTGTAGATTTAGAGTTCATGATTTGTGCCATGACTCATAACTTTAAAACACTGTGAAAGCTTTATGTTAAAAATGACAAAGTCTTCCCAAATAATGTTAGTTTCTGCAGGGGAGAGGTAAATCAGCATCTTGGCTGTTGCTTGATGCTAAAACGTTTCTCAGTGGTAAAAGCCAAAAAATTGCAGTTGTTTATGACCAGTTTTGGGTGAGAAAGATACACTGCAGACCTGCCTTAAATAGAGGAATTAAACTAAAAATTTGAGAATTAACTGTATAAACTGCACAAAACACAACTGTGTATATCTATATGAGAGCTAGAAGAGACAATCAACACTCAGTGAGACCAAGAACAGCTCAATATATCAGCAAATTCATGTATTAGTCTAAACCTAGGCTGCACTGAAGAGACTAGTTGCTTTCTGTGAGTGTGTGTTTGTGTGTTACCTCTGTGTTGTTGGAGACAGACACAGTGATGCCGTTCTCATTGGGGATGTTGTTGGAGCTGTTATTCGGGGAGCTTGGGCCTGAGCCGGGGGCGCTGCTACACGCAGAGTCTGAAAACACACACAGTCACAAGAAAATACAGCAGCCTACGATAAAAAATAGTTGTTGTTTTTTTTTGAACACGAGACAGCTGCGTGTGTGCTCTCTCTCACCTGCCATGTCGAGCGAACGTTTCTTGGCGGTGGTGATGGGGCTGTCTCGGCGGCGCAGCAGCGGACTGCTCCTCCGCTCGCTCACCTTCTGCTTCAGCCGGGAGCGCAGCTTCAGGTTGGGCTCCGAGGCTGGAAGAAGAATGGAGGGAGAAAATGACTGATTCATTCATTCATTCACAGTCTGGCTGCTACACTGCTATTCGGTAGAATCCAATTATAATCCTAGGATGAGCAGAAATACATTAATGGAGAATACAAGATAGAAAATGCTTTAAAATGGTTATACTGGTCCATAATATCACTCTTTTCATCACTGCTATGAACTCTATGAAAATCTTTTCACATGTTCTGCCTGGTGTTTTTAAAGCTCACTTTATCTCCTTATCCATCAGCTTGTCTTGACGTGTCTGTTTATCTGTTGTACTTTATAACAACATGTGTCAGTGGTTCTTGTTGCAGCCTGGGAACTGTCAAAATCTGTCGTGTTATCTGAGGGAATAAATGACTGAGGATGTTGATGTTCTCTGACAATTTGTGAGTTTTCTCCTCTTGAGCTGCGTTGTTTCATTAAACTATTAAAACTACAGCGTCTTTATCTGCTTCTACTTCCTCAAACGGTGCCATTTTTGTTCTTCATGCCAACTCCAGCTCAGACACCAACACCCCTGTCAGCGTCTGTGATGTTAAACAGATAACTGCCGGCTGTGCAGCTTTGGACAAATCAATCAAAAAGGGTGGGAGAGTTACCTGAGCTACAGTCTCACAGGCTTCCAGCTTAAACTGGGAGCTGCTCACATTGATCTGTCATGGAGTGTCTTCCACAGAGCTGCTCTGTTATGAAACCTCTCTCTGCTGAACTTGTTACATGCTGCTATTCATCTACTGTGATTCCTGCCTCATATTTAGATGCTTTCTGAACAAGCTAAATTCTGATCCATTTTCCCAAAGACATCGCGGCTAAAAAGCAATTAGCTCTAATTTGGGAGCCATGTCTGATTGCCTAACCTTTTGGTCCTTTGTGTTCACTGTCATAGACTTGTGAATGGAGACGGAGACGGGAACAGCATGTCACCTTTGCACCAGCCAAGGAGGCTGATGCTCTGTTTACTTTGCCCTGCCAATCAGCGGCCCTGCATAATTTCACTATTCATGATCCAATTTCTAATCATCAAGGGAGAGCTAAATCCAAATGTGGTACACAACTAACCATGATTATGACACAACCAGATTAATCTGCTACTCTCTCTCTTTTATTTGAAGACTGAAGGAACAGGGACAAATGCTGAAAAGCCACTTTCCCCTGAAGCAAACTTCCTTTTAGGAAACATTCAAACTTGTTCCCATTAAGTGTCAGGTAAAAATAAATGTGTGGAAAAGAGTGAAGTGTGAACTCTGAAGTGTGAAGGTACAGTAACACAAAGTGGGAGGAAGAGCTCAGTCCAGATGGAGGCAAACCAGTTAATACGTTGACAGGCGTTTGTGGAGCCAATTTATTTCTAACCAGGATTTCTGAGGTTCCCTGTCCCTGAATTAGATTTTTAGATCTTTGGAAACAATGAGGAGAGATGTATCGAAACTGAAAAAGCTTAAAAAATCTAGGTCAGTGCGGTATAATGGACCGCACCAGCCAAAAAAAAGCCAAAACACAGTAAATTTGTGACATCCATTTAGCCATACAAAAATCATTATGCCATAAAAAAATGTGTAATTTCCAATGAAAACACTGAGTTAAATTTGCAGGAAGCTAATTTACCAACATTTCCTAACCTGTTTATCACAGTTATTGAAAAAGTCAGTCATTTACATGAATTACATTTACATTTTAGCAAAGATCAAACCCCTTTTTCTCAGCTTCACTGTTACCGTAGTTACTGCTTCCTGCTTTTGTGCGGCAGAGTCAGTGAGGTCCATGGCTGATTTACAGAGAGTGAAAAGATGGTCTTGGGTTTCATAATAAAATAATAAAGGCTTATTGTTTATAGAAGGGATTTTATATGAGAAATCCTCCTTTATTCACTATCTAACCACTCAAGCTAAGTTCATGAAGATGAGCCGAATGTCCTCTTTGCTTAACCTAATTTTCAAGAGATTCCTGAAATCAGATTTTCTGAAGTGATTTAGTTTTAATACTCTGAGGAAAAAGCTTAATTATATGTATCTGTCATGATGAAGCCTTAACATCAAAAGATCATGACCTTTCTCTGACAAATTCAATTTGAAATGATCTATCAAAACATAAAAAGCCACTAAACATCATTTACAGCTTCCGAGACTAATGAGAGGAGCTACTTTCTCAGAATTAGATCTGAGGACAGCGTCTATTAGTGAGGAATACTAAGAAAATGGGTTGCGCTAGGTTTTTGCAGAGTGAAAACAAAATTTAAAGGGTAAATGATCCAGTATGACAGCACCCGAAATAATCACAGCGAAGATACAGCACAGTCAAAGGCAAGTGAAATGATGGAGAAAGTGTCAATACTTGTGAAAAGAGGCTTTCTCTGCTCTTTGAGTGGACTGAAAAGAAAACAACTTAATGTGGCGCTTACAGAAATGCAGCTGCTAAAATACAAGGCCACGTCTCTGGAGGAAAAGTGAGTACCAGTTGTGTGACTGTAAGTGGATCCATGTTTCTCATCATTACATAGATTTTTTTCCCATTTTGGTAGATTAACTAAGTTCAAGGAGAGTGAGACGACATGACTTGCATGAACATTATTGTAGAGTATGTTTGGAAATCATACCTAGTGCTACAAAGCCTTCACATGATCCGATCACTGGTATTTTTTTCAGCTACTTCATAAAAAATTAAAGGTTTTGTTATACGCCTGAGGGAAGCATGAGCATATACAATCAGACATGGTATCAATGCACAAATGGTGCATTGTTGCCCTGTTAAAATGGGCCTCACAACGGAGGTGAAAGGCTGTGTATTCAGTGAGTGACATCCTGTATTCAGACAGCCACATGGTGCTTTCTATTCATGGGGCGAGCAGCACAGTCTGGTTATCAACCGATGTTGTGCACTGTACAGTACCAGTCTGCCTATGTGCCATTGTATCCATGCGAAGGACAGGCTGTCCCAGTTAGGCACAGAGAAGAAAAAAAAAACATTTGCTCATCAGTGAAAAGACATGAACAGTATGCCTTGCTCAGCCTCTCAAAGAGTACCGCGAGTCGGAAGGTTTCAAACTTTCCCACCCTGTCTCCATGTTTCAGAGGCATTCATGTGTGTGTGAGAACATGCTCCACACAAGGCACAATGTATGTTCATGTTAAGCTCTCTCACCCTGAAATGTGTACATGTGAGAAGTCCATGATCTTGAACACTGCCAGGTTTTCAGGCATGTTCTCCTGTCACGCAACTTGAATTAACATTATCATAAGGTCATAATTATAAGCAATAGCCACTCATTGTATTTATACACTGCAATTATCTCTTTATGTGGTAGGTTCCACCGATATTGAATGTGCAGAGGTTAGCGGTGATGGTGACGCGATCAGAAATGCAGGGGCGACATTCATTTGCTGAATGTGTGCGGGATAAAATCAGATTGTGATTATTTTTGGTCGACTTCATAATTAAAAAATCATGAGTTTATTTGGCTGCACTGTAAACGGAAACCAGCTGCTCAAGGAGTGCTTACTGTTGCCATGGTGATCTTGAAGATTGCCACTTTAAGACTTTTATATTATGTGCTGTAAACAATTTTTAGCTTATTCTGTTGTCACATTGATGAAACTGTGCTGTGGATGAGTGTATCAGCTGCAGCAAATCTCTAAAATGTCACAAAAGACTGCTGTTGCTTCCTTTGACCGTTGCTGGGAGCCCTGGGTGCCAGTCCTCTACTTTACGGCCAGGCGGTGATATAAAAGAGCCTCTAACCTCTCCTGAGCTGGCATTACCATAAGTAAACCCCGCAAAGCACGTCATCGCTGTGGGCAAATATCAGGGTGGCACAGGTTCTCTCCTCTCCCTCTGCAGTCGAGCACAATCCTCAGCCTTATAGAAATCGAGAGACAAACTGACACTCCGGGGACGATCTTTTCACTCCCCTGCCATCTTCCCGCCTTTTTTCTTTTCTCTGCGTGAAGCAAGTTTTTGGGAGTGTGGCATCATTGTGCCACTTGCTGGATTAAGCGTAAATCCTGCTTGCCAGCTCTCGTTTTCTTTGCTCTCATCTTCCATTTCTCCTGCTTTTAAAAAGAAAGCCGACACTCCCTCTATCCCTCGCATCAAGTATTTTTCTTGACAAGAAAAAAAAAAGCGTTGAGGTTTTTTGAATGGTCAGTGAAGCCACCAAAAGCCTCTCTCTTCATCTCCCTCCTCTTCCTCCTTCTCACCTCTCCCTGCCTCTACTTTCACTCTTCTCTTCCTCCTCATTTCTTCCCCTCTCTCCCTCCCTCTCCTCCTCTTCTTCTTCAGCTCTCCCAGGGTGGAATGTGGCTGTGTGGGCCAGTGTCAACTGTGGTCTATCTGCTGTCGTATCCAGCAGCCCGGAGGCTCAGAGTCAACAGGGCTGGAGCGCTGGCTGTAGCCGCCTGCCGCCGCGCTAAGTGAATAATTGCACTGTAAGACGACCGCTGCTTCACGGCTACACCACCGCACACACCACTCACACTTCACACACACACACAAAGCTGTACACATACACACACCTGACAAAAACACACTGCAAACAGCTGGTTTTACTCTGTAAAGGCTTCTGTACTTTGAGCACTAAAGCCTGAAAATGTTAGATTGCAGACCATGAGAGAACTTTTTTCCAGTGGTGCATTCTCCAGAGTTTTAGTGCTTGTAATGACTTTTGACAAGATTTGTCACCCATTAAAGAGAAAACACACACTCCCTGTTTCTTAAACTCTTGGATCTGCTCTGTGTAGTAGCACAACAGCTCAAGTGCAGCCCCTTAATAACCTTTATTTGAGCAGCACTTTTCCAAAAGTAAGTTTACAAAGTGCTTTACAGCAACAAGAACAAAGAACAATTAGGTTTATTACACAAAATAAACCACACACAGTAAAAAAACGAGAAAGTTAAAGTTAAATTAATTAAAGGAAAATTTAAAATCAGCTCCTAAGGACGCAGGTAATCAGTGTGGAGTGGCCATAATTGGACGAAATGTGCTTAAATTTCTAAGATGTTGAGATTACCCTGCCAGCTAGCTGAGAGAAGTCAGTTGATTTTTTTGTTTTCTTTCTTCTCTCTTATATTTTTATTATCAATACTGAGTTACAGATGACTGCTGTTGTTGGTAAAGTGTTGAAAATCTGGGTCAAAAACTACCCAAAAAGCTACAACCTTCTGTTGCAGTGTTAAGCCCAGCTGGACCAGAAACTGGCTGAATGTGCCAGCTGTGTTTTGTACTAGCTGAAAGAGGTCAATTAATTTCTTGGAAAGTAGCCCTGAGTCGACAGATTTGTTTCATCACTAAAATATTTTGTGAGATTTAAATTCAAGTCAAAAATCACCCCAAGATTTTTGGCCTTCTGTTTGCCAAAAACTGTAAAGCACAGTTGGAGCAGAGCTGGTCAAACATGTTCTCTACTTGTTTCGTGCTGCAACACCAGAGACTATAAGCATTTAACACCAGTAAACTACTGCCTTGATGTCTGCAAAGTTATAAGTGAGTACACAGAGGAGAGGTCTGATGGGTTTACTGTGAGTGTCTCATCACCATTACAGAGAAAAGAAATATTGCAGTTGTGAATTTCTTGACCCAGAGGTAGCATGTAAATTGAAAACAATAAAGGGCCAAGAATAGAGCCCTGGGGAACCCCAAAAGTAATTGTTGCACTGCAAGAGGAGGTGTTCCCAACTGACACAACCCTCAAGTAAGATCTATCAGAGCCACTTAGTTTTAATAAGCAATTATCAAACAAATTAAAGGCAGCAGACAGGTCCAGCGATGGAGCAGCCAGAATCTGAGTCAATCTAAAACATCCTGAAAGAGTCTGAGCTGAGTATATACAACGATCTCTAAATCTTGGCTAAAAAGGTAATTTTGTTCTTAGTAAGACTATCAGCACCAAGCTCAGGTTTCTTAAGACATTTGCTGAACAATAGCTGATTGAAAACAACCCCATAGGTTAAGGAACAATTAAAATCTGATTTTAAAAAATCAGGCGCTAAAATGGTAAAAACCTCTCTCACTCTGTTGAACTCTTGAACCACCTACGCTCACATGCTCTCTAACACTCTCATGTGGGGGATGCTGGGAGACCCTGACAGCCTAATGTGGATGTGATTAATGGTGCAGAGCTCTGATGCCATCTAAATTATGCTAGACGTGAGTCTGCATAGCAGCTACTGGACGTTACGGTTCCAAAATGTGTGTGTGAGTGTGTGAGTGTAATCCTGTCCAAACGTGAGCTTGCATAGGAGCAAACAGACAGCTCAGCGCTGCCAAAACTGAGTGTGTAAGCATGTGTGTGAAAGTGTGCGTGTGTGATATACCAGTCTTTCGCAGCGGGAAGTCATCCCGGGGGTTGTAGACGCCCAGCACAGGGTGGTTGTAGGTGGACACGCCAGTCTGTGGAGGCGAGCTCTGGTCCAGAGAGCTGTGCTGGGTTTTGCTATAGAACAAACAAACGCTGCGTTAAAGACGCCATCAATATCACAGAATCATGTGAAACAAGGCCAAACACTGATAACTCTGTGGACATGTGACTGACTGAGTAATCCCAACAAAGTAACTAACTTCATGGCTGTCATAGATCTGTATGATTAAAGCATCGTGCAAATCCCTTGGCAAGGCTGCAGACATGTGCTGCCATCTGTTCACTGCCTACAGAATAAGGTGGTGTTTGTAGGCAAAGTTAAGCCGAGCTGGCTTCGGCCCAAATGCATGTTCCTGACGAGCGGATGTACACACACTCATCTCTTCCAAAACTGAGGGGGCTGAGAGTCCAACGAGTGGAGAGAAAATTTACATTAGGGAGAGAAAGGCACAGAAAAGGAGGGAGACAGGAAATGGAAAGAGACACTTTGTATCCGTCTGTTGAAAGTCAACACTTGTGGGTGTTTCACTGGGTCACACATCAAGATTATGTAACAATATTTATTTGGTTTGGTTTTTGCATTTTATAGTTTTAGTGCTTTTATTGTGAAACATAATCATGGAGAACATAATGTGGAAATTATGTCCAGTGCTCAGCTACAACGGTCAAATATTTGTGTGTACATCTTGCCGATAATATTTCTTTTACTTAAGTTATATTTTGAATGCAGGACTTTTAGTTGTAATGGATTAATTTTGTTCATCCATCTTTAATTCAAAAAGCACCTGATATTAATGTCTGAGAGCCTGAATGATTCTTTTACCCAAATACGACAGACGTTTCAATTTGCATAATGATTTCTTTGATTTGCATGACCAGGGTTTCCAGTCATGCAGAGTCTACACGGTTACTCGCACACAATGAAAGCATGCGACGGGCGACGAAGAGGAAACAGCAAGTGTACACACCTGCACAAGGGCTCCAGAGATGCTACAATAAACATTCAAGGCCGAGCTTTCGGTAAGAGTCCCTATCATCAGGTTCCAATATCCTGCTCTCACGTGGACGTGCGTGAGCGTGCACGTGTGTTCTCATCTTTGTTTTATAACCCTGCTCGATCCATCTCTCAGTCAGGCTCATATAGTGTGGCAGGTGAGGAGGAGGGGAAGCTTGCTGACAGATTAAGACACAGTCCAATACATTATTCATCTGTGCTGTCAGAGAGAGAATTACCATCCAAACTTATAATGATCTGCTGATAGCTTCTACTGTATTCTACTGCTTACGATCATTACAGAGATTCAGGAATACAAGACAAGCAGCCGGGGTATTTAATTGTTTTCCAGCTCGCAAACTGACAGGGCTGGTATCGATTTTTCCATGTGAGACAGGTGAGGATGTCAAAACATGCCATGAGGTCTCAGCTTTACTGTATAATGCACACCACTAGCTGCTGTGCTGAGCTCCATCTATATGCATCTATACAAGCATCAACTGTTCCTCACCGGTACCAGTAGGGAGCGTCGTTGGGGAGGCCTCCCTGGTTGAGGCTCCGCTGAGCCAGGGCCTTCTTCTTGTTCAGGACAAACTCCTGGAGACGCATCTTCACCTCGGTGCTGGCTACGGCACCTGATGGACAAAACATTTTAGTAAACATTTGTTTCCAAAGTTCAGCTGCACCGCATGGAGCCACCACTGACCCACCATAGACAGTAGAGAGCTTCCAGGACATGAAAGGAGAGAGATAGGAAATGATTTGCAACAAAAGTCTCTGTCTGAATTCCACCCGGGGACATTTACAATTAAGTGTTAAACGTTTTAAACCCCTGGGCCTCATTTTACCATAATCTTGCACTTTGAGGTGACTAATTATGGAAATCAGAATCTAAAATAAGAGGTGCAGTCCATTTAAAGTTGATTTGTTGGATTAAAAGTCTTCTTGGTTCCTCGAGGCTTAATAAGAGCAGTGCAATATCAGGAGATGTCCCCATCTAGAGCATTAACGATTAGTTGATTAATCAATTACTTGACTGGCAGAAAGTCAATCTGCAACTACTTTAACCAATACTCTGTTTTATGTTATTGTAAATCAAATATATTTGGGTTTGAACTGTTGTTTGGACACAACAAGCAATATAAAGATGTCACCAAGACACCAAACAATTAATCAATCAACTTGCAGAATAATGAGCAGAATAATCAATACTGAAGATCACCCTAACTCATCCCATAATAAATCTATGGTTTTCTAAAATGGTTGGAGCTTGATCATCACAACCAGAGAAGGATATTGAGACAAGAATGCAGGAAAAATAAATGAAAACGATGCAAAACACTGAGAAAACTGAAGGCACTGAGACCACAAACCGCACTCACGCAGGTACACGTGAGAGCAAACACACTGAGCAGTCCCTCTCTCCCTCTCTCTCACACACACACAAACACTTGACTCGCATGGACGCAGCCTCGATCTGTAACCACTTTCCATATAGTGTGTAAACTGCTCTCAAGGACTCCTGTCCACTCTCTTTCAATGAACTGTTGAGAGACATCCAGCAGGCAGCGGTAATAACTCAGCTTAGCCGCCGCCAAGGCCACCGGCTAATACAGCTCGTTTACCACAGTAAATACACAGGTTCTCCAAGTAAAATGGAAATAAACGGACATGCAAACACACACTTGCATGCACAGAAACACACTCTATGAATGCTGATCTCAACGGCCGTTTCCAGCCTTGGATCGTTCAGACCCCTGGCAGATGCTCCCAAACACACTGTCAAAAACTAACCTGTCTATCACTGGCAATGCTGTAAAAACTGGATGCTATTTACAAGCTGACAACATGGAGCTGTGGCTGCTTCTTATTCTGACTGATTTCCTGATATGTTTTTTTTTTGTGACATCCAATTCCAACTTACTCTCTTGTCCCCTCTCCTTGTTCTTCAGCAGCTGCAGTTTCTGCTCCCTCTGCTGCTTCTCCAGCTCCTGCTCCAGACGGTGGTTCTCCATCTTCCTCTGGTGCTCCAGCAGCTCCTGCTGGTGCTTCAGCGCCAGGAGCTCCTGTTGCTGCTGTGGGAGGAAACACCAGAAACACGTCAGAGAGGAGCTCGTATGTTAGCTTTAGGTTTGTTCAGAGATATAAGATACCGTCACTTCATGAGGGTCACTTCTTGTTTTCTGTTCTGCGATGTAACCAATTCATTACTTTCTCATCTGTGAGCAGCTATATACATTCCACTCCTGGTCTCCTTGAGTCACAGTGTGAAATAATCACATCCAACAGGTGTTTGAAGCCAGAAAATACAACCTTTGCAATACTATAAAAACCTCAGGCCACGCGCTTAAGCTCTTAAATAAATACAAACAATTTAAACGGAGATGAGGCTTTAGCAAGACACATAATGCAATCTGCTCACTTCCTCATCACACCAGCAAAGAGAGAGAGAAGAGCATCTGTTAAATGCTTTAAAATCTGTCTTCCTCAGGCGAAGGAACACTGACAGTTTGTCCTGTAACTGAAAGGTCAAAGATAAAATCCCTGTAAAAGCCTGTACTTGCTCACAAAAAACACCTTTTGGTTATGGTGAAGTGTCCTTGAATGAGACCCAGAACTCACAGTGAGTCACTGTGGATAAGAGCATCAGTTAAAGTGCTACAAATGCACAGTGAAACACGCTTTCACCTTCTCTGGAGCCTTAATGCATTTTGACGACCTAAGGCACCAAATCAAGAGTCCCAATTACTCTTTAATGTTGCTGTAATATACGATAAATAGGCAAGCTGTCTGCGCTCGCACTCAGCCAGCCACATAATGACCTCTTCCTGACGCGCCACTCTGCCCTCATCTCCCCCTTATCATCGCACACCCGATGGCAATATTTGATCGGTTACTGTAACTGCGTGTAATCAACTTCTGATTTCTTAAACACAGCAAACAGACGCTCAGTAGCTGGGACCTCATGTTTACCATGAGGGGGCAAAGTCAAGCGTTTGAGACGAGTCTGCGAATAAATTAGTGACTGAAGGTGAGAGGAAGGTGAGGCAGGGCTCGTGAGAAAAGCACATCGGCTCTACGGCTGGAACGCTTCCAGCCCTGAAGCCTCTATCACTTTTTTTTTTTTGTCTTTCAATCAAGGTTGGGGATCGGAGATTGAGTGGGTGGGAAAGGCTCAAAGTAACCTCCCCACCCACATGAACACACAGACACACACACCTAAAAACCCCTGTGGCTCTATAGACCAGAGATCTACACAAACTTTTCCCCTTTTCCCTTTTGACTAATACTCTGAAGAGCTTCAGGATATCTTTCACTTTATGAGAGTTTCCTGTTGTTAACATGCAAGAAGTGTGTGTGTGTGTGTGTGTGTGTGTGTGTGTGTGGAAGTAAACTAGGCATGCGTGTGACAGTGTGTTTGCTGACATTTGAGAGAATGTGTATGTTTTAATGCCTGTACAACTACTCTGTGTGTGTGTGTGTGTGTGTACACAGGGGCAGTGAATGGGGCTGATTGAGGCCGGGCCTCCCTGCTCAGGCTGTGCGTCATTGGCCTCCACCTGAGTGGTCCTGCAGCCCCACCACAGGCCAGACTGCCCCTCAGACAGCATCAATCCTCCCTCAGCATCACAGAAACAACCCGACGGCAGCGACTCCACGGTTTTCACAGCAGGAAAAGCACCAAAGAACGAGTGCATAAATACTGTTCACCTGCAGGAGCGTTCAGATACAGTGTCAGACCTGAAGCATCTGCAGTGATTTCCTGTATGGATTCTTAATTCATTGCAGATGCTCCTCAGAAGTGCCTGAAACAGGCCTGAGTGATGGATTTTAAAAGGAAGAAACAGAAAGGAGAGGAAGAGAGGAAAAGAGACAGAAAGGTAGGGAGGAATGAGGGAAGAGGGAGGAAAGGAAGGAGCAAAGGCAGGAAGAAAGAGATGAGGGGGGAAAAGGAAGAAGACAGGAGCATAAAGGAAAAGAACAAGGAAGAAAAGAAGACAGGAAAGAAGGAACAGGGGAGGTTAGAAAGACAAGTGGACACAAAGACAGAAAGACGAGATAAAAAAAAAGAAGAGAATAAAAAGTGAAGGAAGAAGAGCCTCCAATATGAATCAATCCACACATGAAAACTAAAAATCATTAAATTCAAACTAATGTATTCCTGCACGGTGCAATCTAATCTGCTGCCCCCTCAATCCATTTTTAGACGTTTTATTCTCAGTCCTGGTAAAAAGAAGTAGTTCAGCTGAATCTGTGTGTATTACAATTCATATTAAAGCAGTAATACTCTGTAAAAAAAGAACAAACACTGGAATATTTTTATATGACATTTCGGCCCCACAGGAGCGCTCCGGTGCTCTCATGGGCCCCAATGTATTAAAGCCTCAGAGTGTGGGCGTGCTGATCTAGATTCACTCTGTATTTCCAGGTCACTACGATAGAGGCGTGCCATCCCGGTTTGATCTGCTGGATGTCATGTACTGCTCCATGTCTAAAGCAGTTCTGACTTTTTGTTTGTCTTCTAAAGAGCAAAGACTCTCCACTGTCTGCTGCTGCTTCTGAACGTACAGTACAGTATGTATTACTGGATGTTCGTATTTAAAGTAAGGCTACAACAGGACTGGCGCATAAGGGTTTGGTTACGTAACACACCACCAGGGCTACAAAAGTCCATCTCACACACTTCTTTTTCCTGAATCTAAACACATCCTTATATCGCTTTTATCCATCCCTGAAGCTCAAGTAAATGAAGCTGAAGTGCCTCCTCCCTTCTTCTCCTTAGAGCAAAGAGATTTGAAGCTGACGGAGCTGCTCTCAGTCTGAGTCTGTTAATAAGGAATCTAAATTAAGAGCTCTCTCTGCTTTGTTTAGTAAAGTTTTAAATAGCTTCAGGAGACAACCCTGCAGGTTTGATTTGGGATTGTTGTCTCTTGGAGGACTTCTTCGATTGTGTTTGTTTATGTTCATGTTCTGGCTGCAGCTTTAATGATTGATGATCCTATTTTTTCTTGATAGTTAAAGGCCAAATATCTTGGAGAAGGCCGATATGCTGATATGCACAAGAATAGTTTGAGCTGCAACTCAAAACTCTGAAGAAAAATGGTTTGAAAAATCCCGATCAAAAGCAAAATTAACACTTGGCCCTGGATCACATGTTACATCTTGCTGATACAGAAGCCAAACTTCCGTAGCTGCACAGTTGAGAGCAGGTATTCTTCCACTGGCCACTGAAGCTGGCATCTCCAAAAATATTCCACATAAAAAACAGATTGTGAGGGCTGTGTGATTTAGAGGTGGAAAGTGAGGCCTGTTTTCTTCTGTAGTGTACATAATATGATGATTTAAGAGGAGTAATATTCCATGAAATGTTTTTTAAAAAGCCTGAACCTTTCTTCTGGTGTGCAGATGAGCAAAAAAGGGAATTTGGTTTTACTGCTAATTTTGATTCAAAAGCCTGGAAAATTAGGAAAAGCCTGAAAATGTGACTGAAATTTATTTGAACTTGTTTTCTTTATTTTTTTGTGGAATTCTTTGCAGCTTTCTGGATTTGGTTTATCTGACTTTGCAGTGTTTTTGACGTGTCCTTCATCCATTCATATAAATAACCCTTCAGAATTATAAGTGATGTACCTTGATGTGTTCCTGGAGCTGGGCCTCGTGCTGGCGGGACAGCTGCTCGTGCTGCCGCTGGAACTCGGCGATGAGGATCTGCCGCTGGATCTGCTGCTTCTGCTTCAGGGCCAGCAGCTCCTGCTGCAGCTGCTGCTCGCGCACCGAGGCCGCCACCACGCCACCGCTTCCCCCACTGCCGCCGCCGCCCGGCTGGCCAGGCGACTGCTGACCGGGCGGGGAGAGCGAGGACTGCTGCTGCTGTTGCTGGTGATGGTCCACGCGCAGGTCCATGGGGATGGCGGCTGGAGGGAGACGCAGGGGCAGCGCCGAGTTGATGTCCACTGCAGGGAGGGAGAGAGGAAGAGAAATGTTTGAGTGGGGGGTGTAATCACACAGGAGAGTTTGTGGAAGGTGTTTGTGTCCTTTTCATCTAATTTGCTCAAATGGTTTGATCCTAGAAGGTGAAGAGTCGTCTCAGCACAGCTTTTTAAAATACTGAAGGACAGAAAACACAGACAGACAGACAGAGTGACTCTAACCCGTTTCTATTGAAAGTATTTCTTATATATCCTCAATTAGCTCCTGTCTTTTTAGCAACATCAAGAACTAGTAAAATAAAGCAGTCTTTATAATTCAGTAAGTTATTTGATATTAATGTTTTTCATTCTGCTGAAGAAAGTGCTGATTTCATTCAGATGGTGTCATGGTCATTGGTCCTTTACCCTCACTGCTGCATACTGTGGCTGAGCCAGATATGGTCTATGTGCTAAGCTACATTTAGATGCAAAAACAAGGACTGCAAGGCCAAAGGAAATCACTGCAACACGTTCTTGCACGTCACTTTGATCCTACAAGGCACACCGGTGTTTGCACAGTTAGCACGACTGCGAGAAGAGACGACGGGATTAAATCAAAGCTCTTTGAAATGTTGTTTAACATGTGTACCTGTGCAGTGAGTGTCAACTCAAATTCTGAAGCCATTCAAAGCTTTGTGATTTTAATCGATAAGTTCTCTTATTTTGGTGAGAGGAACACAACTCTGAGCATATATAACAAGAAACACTATGTCATGTACATATGTGTATATAAGGATACATTTTTACACCTGCTATTAAAATGTAACCAATATTCTTACATATACCCATAAACAGTGATATGAGTGTGATAAATCAAATTAGCACCTGATAATAAAACGCCTTTACAGCCATGTGTGGGACGATAGATGCCTGTAATTGAGAAGTATTGATTGCTATTTGACCAGCAGTGCCAAACAAAAGGTCTAAATCTTTAATATCTGTCAAAAGTAATCAATGTGTGCTCTGTATTAGCCGATACTTAAAGGTAGTTTTGTGCTTCAAGCAGCTTCAAGTCCCCATGCTGGTGGCCATCTTTGCTTTCTGAAAACATACCAGTGTTTGTCGAATGGTTAACCCTGACCTCTGACCGCCTTGTGAGAGAGGTGATAACAGAGTTACACGAATCTGCAGCAATAAAAAAAAAGTGACGTTGATGCCTTTTTTCCCTCGTCTCCTCTGTATACACACACACACTAACTATGACTGATGCTGCAGTTACACACAGAGCCCCGGCGACACCTGACAAAGATCGCATTGACCCGGTGAGGTGCAGCCAGGCCAGCCACCCACAAATCACTGCACAGGAAGCCTTCCAATCACACGGCTTCCTCCCCATTAAATCTGAATAAATAGGAGACGATTGGCTGATTATTTACCTACATGTTTACCAAGAGCGCGGCAAGAGCCAGAGATACTTCCCTGGAACTTTGTGTTAATAAAGAGGCAAACACGCCATCCCCCTGCACACTTAACAGCAGGGTTACCGAGCCACAAACAAACGCACAGATACACTTATGCAGCCACTTGCATGAGTACGAGTAAATACATTGCGAGTGTTATCCAGTGGCAAATTTACACACGGGCTGCACCGGTTTGAAGCGCACATACCGAAATCACAGAGAGATTTCTCTTGATTATTTTTAGGTTGTCAAGATTGCACTCGAGCCTTGAACAAAATCACATCAACTCAAGTGTGAAAATACCTGATGATCATAAATACACTTTAGTTGTCAAACAGCCACTCAGGCCCCACTATGACAAATGGCTCTGACAAAAAACACACACCTCTCTTGCTGGAGGCATCATTATTAGAAAATTGCTGATATCTTTTCATTTCCACTTCAATTTTTTAGACAGGAACCAAGTATCCCACGTTTGTCGGGCCCCCGACACAGACCCACTCTCTTCAGATTTGATCTATGACAACATCATTCTCCAAGACGTGCCACGTTTGAGAAATAAAGCCGTAAAGCATTCATAGAAAATCCTCTAAATGGATTGCAGGCGTAAGCTCAGAAAGGGTTTTTTTCCTCCTCTGAACATCACTCTTTGTGCAGACTAACAGTAGCTGTGCATCACTTATTATTCAAGCCATATGTCGCCTTTAAAGACTCCACTTCCTCTTTTTGTGTTTTTATGCAGTAGGTGAAACGCACCCCCGCGGCTATTGTCGTCCACGCCATGGAGAGAGCAGAGCAACAACATGCAACAGGTCCTTAAGGACTCATGTGTGGGATGACAACAACATATGAGTCAGTCGTTGACACACAGTCTTATCATCTGCTTACAACCAGTCCAGAGTGAAAATTAGTCTATTTGTTTGAACCCGCAGGACGTGAGGTTTGACATTTCCCCCCGTCATAAGATGCCTTCTCTCATCCCCTCCTCACCTCTGCCTCCTTCCTTCCTCTCTTAGTTTCCTCGCGAGAAAAAGGAGCTACAAGATTTTTGCCATTTCCAAATCTGCCAAACAAGGTGCTCGATATTTAATTAAATGCAGCAACGCCCTCACTCTCTGGCCGTTCTCTGGCCCTCGCTCATTTTTAGAAGCGACAACGGTTACAGTTTTGGCAGCTGATGAGACGAGAACGGAAGGAGAGAGAGCAAGAAGGGCTTGTTAGGGAAAAGACTTGAATCATTCTGTGGAGAAAAGTTTGCATATGCATGCACATGCTGGATGAGAAACAAATCAAAACTTCTTGATTACATTGACTTTTTTTATTTTTGAACCAATTAGAAAAGTACTCCTTGCTGTTCTGTCATGATTTTACCTTGATCTGAGTGAGTCACTGAGTGAGTTTGAGATCCTGAGTCAATGTCTTCCTGACTATTAAGGAGACTTGGCTGAAGCCTGACTCCATATTAAGACTTTAGGGTCAGTTGCACGCTGACGTCAAAGGTAAACATGCACAGTGACCAGTAACATCCGGGTGATAAAAGGCTTCATTTTTATATCTTTTGCCCATTTTTCTTATATAATATTAATTTTAACAAGCATAGGAGCAAGCCAGTGCTTTAATAACAGAGGTATTAGAAAAGGAAAATAAAGACAGGACAGGAGGGATGTGATTACGACTGAAAACTGCACTTGTCAAAGCATTGCGGCTCCAATCTTGGCTAATGCAAATCCATAACTCATACACACAAAACGCGTGCGCTCACTCCCCTCGTACAAAATGTTCCTCCACGGATATTATTGAGTCCCTGACACAAACACAAACAGCCCCTCGCACACTTATTGACGGTGACGCACGCGAAAATGCACAAAACACACCTCATATGGCATCTCTGTCACACCGGCAGCGCTAATTGCTCACCACACAAAAGAGGGAGATACAGAAAGAGAGAAAGAGAGAGAGAGAGAGAGAGGTGGGAATCTGTGCTGTCGTTACCCATCAGTGCTCTCCTCCTCCTCCTCTTTTCAGCAGCCTCCTCTCTTCGTCCTCTCCTTCTTTTCTCTGCACCTCCTCCTCCTCCACCTCCTCCTCCTCCTCTTCCCTTCTTCCTTCAGTCTGTTACAGGGAATGACAGCACGCTCCCTTTCCTGCTCATCTGACTTCTCTTCTTGCTCTCCACCTCCGTCACTTTTGGCTCCTCGTTCATCCCCTCTCCTGTTATAACCTGATGGGCGTCTCTCTCTCTCTCTCTCTGTCTCTCTCTCCTCCCTCCCTCCCTCCCTCCCTCTCTACTCCTTTCTCTCTCCTCCCCTCGTCCCTCGTTTGCCCAGTGGTGACATCACAGGGCAGTCTCAGGCATGCAGCCTGTTTATTCTGCAGCCCTCTGCTTTTCCAGGAACCAACGTCTCTCTCTCTCACACACACACACACACACACACTCACTCGCTCTCTCTTTCTCTTTCTCTCTCTCCTCACCCTCTCTGCTCTTTTCCCCGCTCAACCTGCTTTCCTTGCTTCTAAGGCCAAGGAAAACCCTCCACGCCGGTTTATAGTGCTTCAAATGTCTCTGCCTCCTTCTCACTTGCAGACGTCCCATTCGGCCACATGTCTCCTCTGCCCCACCCCACCCCCTCCCCTTCTACTTACAACAACCATATCTTTCTCTCTCTCTCTCTCTCTCCCTCTCGTGCGGTTTAATACTGTGTGCTCAGATTCCCAGCCTGGAATTTGCCAGCATTTCCCAAACAAATAAAACCACAAAATGGTTTCAGGTGAAGCCGAGTAAGGACTTTCCCCACAGGGAGGCTCCCCGGATATTTAAATTCTGGAGAATCATAATAAAATTACACATTAGTATTAAGGATAATTGTTTGTTATTGTTTCCAAATTACTGCATGTCTTGATTCACTGTCACAGTGTTGTACATCTGAATGGACATATTAACAGTCAAGGAAGTTTCTACTTATAAACATGCATTTTTCTTTTTATGTGATTATTGCTGATTTGTTGAACTCTTCTGTTCATTTTGTTTGTTTCTTACTTGATTTTGTTTGTATTTTGCTGCATCATGTTGTATTTATTAGTTTCTCTTTTTTTCCCTTTTCTCGACTTCTCCTGTCACATCTGTTTTTATTATCAGGTTTTGATGCTCATGTACATGTGTGTGCAAGTAGAAAAGCAAACATTCACAATGACAAATCTTTTGCCTCAAAGATGTCAAGAAAACCTTTAGCAGGCTCTGTGTGCATTTAGATTCATCAGTCCATCGACAATTCAAGTGAGAATGTGCTGATTTTCTTCATCTTGAAGGACAGCAACCTGAATATCTTTGGGTTTTGGACTGATGGTTGTGACATTTTTCACCATTTTGTGACATTTTCTTACCACAACAGCTGATTGGGAAATCAGGTTGAAAAGTTGCAGTGCAGTTCATTAACACCACATAACAAACCAGGAACTTGCATAGTTACGTCCAACCAGAAGCCAGGCTGGCTTCCACCTAACTAAGATAAACTCTGATATCAACACATCTTTGTATACAAGCAGTGACGTCAAACACATACCTCAGTTTACTGATGCGACGGATAGAGGACAATATGGGGGCACTCGAATAGAACCAAAACAAAGACCAACGTGCCATCTCAGGGGAGTGCGGAGTCTTATGCAACTGACCACTTCACCTGGATCAACACGAGGGCTTGACCCCAACGCTAATTTATCAAAATGAAGGTATTTTCTCCAAATAAAGTTTCCCCTATCATCTGAGGCCTGATTCAGCACAGACGTCAGAGAGAAAAGGCGAAGGGAAACAGAGCGGAGACCTCACATTTCTGTTCCTGTTCTCTTGTTTCCTTTTGAGCTTTTAAAGTTTCCTTAAGTTTGATATGGAACATTTTTTAAGCATGAGAGGGAAGCTCCGCGGCAGCATGTAACTC